>NC_088376.1:200757083-201096666 GCF_037993035.2 Macaca fascicularis
TTTTTGAATCTTATTCAAAGTATATGGTTTCTTTAAAATTCAGTATAATTTACATTTCTTAATTTTATTTTTGTCACAAGTAAACTTACCTCTTTTCTTCACAAAACAGTAGTGCTCTAGTCTTTTTATCACTTTTTTTCTTAAAAAGAGAAATAATTTAGGCCTTGATTTGTCCACAGAAATAAAATAATAATTTCAGGGAGACCAACCAAGAAAAATAGTAACTATACACACGAAGGAATCTGATTTAACTAGTGCCAGGGGGCAAAAAATAAAGGTCACTTGGCAACACGTTAAATTCAAATTGAAAATTATATGATGAAAATAAATGAAAGAAAATAAAAAACATATTCTGGGTCATTGGACTAAGATGACCTGGAAAGGGGTGGAAGTATACATGTGTGTACAGAGAATTGAAAGCATAATTTTATGAACTGGAAATCTATAGGATTTTTATGTAAATTTGTTAGGAAAGATGAGGAGAGGGATGAAATAAGACAACCATAATTTACCAGAGTATTATAGGCGAGCAAGGTCATAGTTTTTCCCAAACTGATTGCAAACAGATCGTATAAGCTCTAAGTATGTAGCGGCTAGCCAGTAGTATCAGAAACTGCCAGCAGTAAAAACAATAGAATATACTTTCTTGAAAATTTTATTTTCTTGAAATGTTTTGGGGATATAGCAATTTTTAAAGAAACCAAAACAGTGTAATGTTAAGTAAGACAGAAATTCAGATGTATTTGTGATTATTGGAGTGACCTTGTTTTTGATCATATGCCAGCGAGCATACTTCAGGGTCTGGAGTATGGGGAATTTCCACAGAGGCACAAGCCTGAAATTTATTTTGTAACGGAATTGGGGTGGTGGGTTCTCTTTCTCTTCTATCCACTTCTCAGTTCATTCCTTTCCCCCACTTTATTGTATATTTACATAAAATGAATGTGCTGATTTTAGATGTGCAGTTTTGAGTTTGGACAAATGTATACATCCATTTAACCAACACTCCTATCAAAAACAAAACATTTCTATGACTCTAGAATGTTCTTTCATACTTACTTTCTGTTAATCTCCTTTTCTGCTTCTGTTCAAACTTCCTGTTCTGCTTTCTATTTCTATTCATGTATTTTTCCTTTTTCTGTATTGCATATAATTGGAATTATACGGCATGTATATATGGTATGTATATTTTTCCTTTTCCTGAATTGTATATAATTGGATGTATATGGTATGAATATTGTGTCAGGCTTCTTTTGCTCAGTATGATGTTATAAAGTTCATCCAGGTATATCTCTTTTTTAATCACTGAGTAGTATTTCATTATATGATTATATAGTTTATCCAATGTCCAATGTCCAATTATCATTCATAATGGATATTGGGGTTGTTTTCAGTTTGCTGTAATTGTTATGAACATTAGTATTGATATACACGTCTCCTTTGACAACCGTCATTGTTTAATATACTTTTTTATTATACTTTAAGTTCTGGGATACACGTGCAGAACGTGCAGGTTTGTTACATACGTATACACATGTCATGGTGGTTTGCTGCACCAATCAACCCATAATCTACATAAAGTATTTCTCCTAATGCTATCACTCCCCTAGCCCCCAACCCTCCTACAGGCCCTAGTGTGTGATGTTCCCCTCCCTGTGTCCATGTATTCTCATTGTTCAACTTCCAATTATGAGTGAGAACATGTAGTGTTTGGTTTTCTGTTCCTGTGTTAGTTTGCTGAGAATGATGGTTTCCAGGTTCATCCATGTCCCTGCAAAGGACATGAACTCATCCTTTTTTTTATGGCTGCATGGTATTCTATGGTGTATATGTGCCACATTTTCTTTATCCAGTCTATCATTGATGGGCATTTGGGTTGGTTCCAAGTCTTTGCTATTGTGAATAGTGCTGCAATAAATATATGTGTGCATGTGTCTTTATAGTAGATGATTTATAATCCTTTGGGTATATACCAAGTAATGGGATTGCTGGATCAAATGGTATTTCTGGTTCTAGATCCTTGAGGAATACCCACACTGTCTTCTACAATGGTTGAACTAATTTATACTCCCACCAACAGTGTAAAAGTGTTTCTATTTCTCCACATTCTCTACAGCATCTGTTGTTTCCTGACCTTTCAATGATCGCCATTCTAACTGGCATGAGATGGTATCTCATTCTGGTTTTGATTTGCATTTCTCTAATGACCAGCGATTATGAGCTTTTTTTTCATATGTTTGTTGGCTGCATAAATGTCTTCTTTTGAGAAATGTCTGTTCATATTCTTTGCCCACATTTGATGGGGTTGTTTTTTCTTGTAAGTTTTTTTTTTTTTTTTTTTTTTTGTAATTTCTGGTAAATTTGTTTATGTTACTTGTAGATTCTGGATATTAGCCCTTTGTCAGATGGATAGATTGCAAAAATTTTCTCCCATTCTATAGGTTGCCTGTTCACTTTGATGATAGTTTCTTTTGCTGTGCAGAAGCTCTTTCATTTAATTAGATCCAATTTGTCAATTTTGGCTTTTGTTGCCATTGCTTTTGGTGTTTTAGTCATGAAGTCTTTGCCCATGCCTATGTCCTGAATGGTATTGCCTAGGTTTTCTTCTAGGGTTTTTATGGTTTTAGGTCTTACATTTAAGTCTTTAATCCATCTTGAGTTAATTTTTGTATAAGGTGTAAGGAAGCAGTCCAGTTTTCTGCATATGGCTAGCCAGTTTTCCCAGCACCATTTATTAAATAGGGAATCCTTTCCCCATTGCTTGTGTTTGTCAGGTTTGTCAAAGATCAGAAGGTTGTAGATGTGTGGCATTATTTCTGAGGCCTCTGTTCTGTTCCATCAGTCTATATATTTGTACCAGTACCATGCTGTTTTGGTTACTGTAGCCTTGTAGTATAGTTTGAAGTCAGATAGTGTGATGCTTCCAGCTTTGTTCTTTTTGCTTAGGATTGTCTTCACTATGTGCACTGTTTTTTGATTCCATATGATATTTAAAGTAGTTTTTTTCTAATTCCATGAAGAGAGTAAATGGTAGCTTGATGGGGATAGCATTGAATCTATAATTTACTTTGAGCAGTGTGGCCATTTTCATGATACTGATTCATCCTATCCATGAGCATGGAATGTTTTTCCATTTGTTTGTGTCCTCTCTTATTTCCTTGAGCAGTGGTTTGCCGTTCTCCTTGAAGAGGTCCTTCACATCCCTTTAAGTTGTATTCCTAGGTATTTTATTCTCTTTGTAGCAATTGTGAATGGGAGTTCACTCGTGTTGTTAGTTTTGATATGTTCATTATGTGGTGCCTGCTGGGTTTCTCCAGATAAAGTTATTTTTCACTTTGTAATTGATAATACACTTTGAAGAAATACTTTACAATACTTTACTGTAATGTAGTGTTTTTCCCTAGGTGATTTTCTATTTCTTTCATTTCTTCTACATTTTAAAAAATTTGAATTCATCTCTAATGAAGAGCTGTTTCTTTCTAAGATTATGTATTCATTTTAATTATTTACATTGGTATGGAGTCGCAAATATGGTGGGATGCTGAAAATTCACTCCTCTTCAAAAACAGATATCCATGTCCTCATGACTGTGCATTAGTAATGGTTTTACAGACAGAGCACCAATAGGAAATTACACACACACACACACACAGACACATACACACACAGAATCTTTTATTGATTCACATGATATATTATAAGGTATTTGCTTACATGATTATGGACACTGAGAGATCCCATGATATGCCATCTGCAAGGTAGAAGCCCAGTAAAGCTGGAGGTATCATTCAAAGGCCCGAAACCTGGAGCTCCAAGGACAGGAGAAGATTGACGTCCCATCTCAGCAAGATAGGCAGAGTTAACCTAACTTCCTCCACCTTTATTTTCTAGTCAGGCCAGTAACGAATTCAGTGATGCCCACCCGTACCGGAGAGGGCCTTATGTTTATTTAGTCTACCAGTTCAATGCCTGACGATCATTTTCAGAAACACCCCCCAGACAAACCCAGAAATAATGTTTAACCAGCTTTCTGGAAATCCTGTGACTCAGACAAGTTGACACATAAAAATTAACTATCCCACCCTGGAAGCGAATGATATCTTACATGGCCAAAATACAGGATTACAGTAAGGACATTGAGATGATCAATTATCCAGGATAATTCTTACAAGAGAGAGAGGAAGCGAGAGATTTCACACTCGCAGGAGAGAAGGCAATGTGAAGACAGACCATACCGAGGTGTTCTCACTGCTCCCAGAAAGCACTACTTCCTAATACTTCTCAACAGAGTTAGAATATATGTATACTAACCCATGCATAGCTATAGATCTATTTTTTCTGTGTGTGTTTTTGTTGAAAATAAACCAAGAGTTCATATTTACATCTCTGATATCAATCCCACACTGTAGAGATAATATGAGCTTTCATTTTCTTTTCTCTTTTTTCCTTTTTTTGAGACAAGATCCTGCTCTGTCACCCAGGCTGTAGTGCAGTGGCATGTACATGGCTCACTACAGCCTCAACATTCCCGGCTTAAGTGATCCTCTCCCCTCAGTTTCCCAGGCAGCTGGAACCACAGGCATGCACCACCACGTCTGACTAATTTTTTAAAATGTTGTAAGGATGTTGTCCTGCCGTGTTGCCCAGGTTGGTCTCAAACTTCTGAGCTCAAGCAATCTTCCTCCCTTGGCCTCCCAAAGTGCTGCAATTACAGGCAAGAGCCACCGTGTACTGCCGGGCCTTCATTTTCTGCAGTAGATTTACCTATGAGTTCAATCCTGTTATATATATCAGGCAGTTAGATAATTGTTAAACCTTATCTCTGTAAGGTTTACTAACCTGACTACAATATTTCGCATAGTTCTTTTTCCTTTTTGTTTTTTTAGTCTTCCATCTTTCCAACAAAAATGTTTATTTTCCCCAAAAATTACTTAAATTATTTTCTTTTCCATCCTCTTCAGTGTGAAAATATTATTATGTTATTAATTTCTAATATAATTAGGTCCATTGTTTACTGTTCATATCCTGCAACCTGGCCAACTCTGGTTTCTTTCAATTATTTGTTATTATGGACATGTGAAAAATTACTGAAGTCTAAGAGTTAAACACAAACAAAGAAGTGTACTTATAGAAGTGTGGTTTCTACTGCATCCCTACTACCATATTCCTATTTCCTCCTGCTTTCTACTCCATTCTCTGCCACCCTCTATAGGGAACAAATTTCTTGATCTTCCGGTTTGTGCTTCTTGTATTTATTTTGCATAAATTAGAAGATCAATGTGTATTAGTCTGTTCTCATGCTGTTATGAAGAAATACTTGAGATTGAGTAATTTATAAAGAAAAGGGGTTTAATTGACTCACAGTTCTGCAAGGCTGTGGAGGCCTCAGGAAACTTGAAATCCTGAGGGATGGTGGAAGAGTAAGCAAACATATCCTTCATATGACAGCAGGAGAGAGAAGTGCTGAGCAAAGAGGAAAAAGCCCCTTATAAAACCATTAGATCTTGTGAGAACTCACTATCATGGGAACAGCATGGGGGTAACCATTCCCATGATTCAATTACCTCTCACAGGTCCTTCCCATGACGTGAGGATTATGGGAACTATAATTCAAGATGATATTTGGATAGGGACACAGCCAAACTATAACCTATACTTCTTTCTTTCTTGCAAGAAGAATAGGATACAATTATTTTTTGCAATTTTTTTTCACTTAACAATATATCATGCAAATTATCTCATACCAATTTACAAATGTCTATATTTCATTTTGTGTACATAACATAACTTATCCAACAATTCTTCCATATCTGAGTATTTAGATTGTTTCCAGTATTTTGCAATTATAAACAATGTTGATATGAGTAACCATGTGCATATATATATTTTCATATTCTTTGAGGCATATATTGGGTAGATTCTTTGAAGTGGAATTGCTGGGTGAAAAGGTAATTGCATGGTGACTTATTTTGTTACATATCACCAAAATTATTTCCAGGTCAGGCTCCAGAATCAATGCTCAAAGCCATCAAATAAAATACATAGGAACAAAGTTTGATTTTCTGAATACAGAAGATTATTTATCTGGAAACATAAGAAACAATCAAACAGCAGAGCTATACAAGATATTTTTAAATGTCTGTTCACTTTTTTCCAGTAAGATCATTGAAGTAATTTAATAATGACTTGCTTCACTGCTTAGTGTGTATTGATGGTATAATCCACCACCCTATAACAATTTCTTGAGTAAATTCTTTGTGGACTAATGTGCATAATACAGACAAGTCTTTGAATCATAGAGAATTAAATATACAGAATAGAATATAAGTATAATATACATAGAACAGAATATAGTGAGTTGTATTGCTGGTATTTTAAACTTCAATAGTCTCTGTTGGCTGGAATATTTAGGATGCCAAAAACAGCAAAGTATTGAATTGCAATTATGTTAATATAAATAATACATCCAATTTCTTAGCCAAGATAATGTAAGGCAACAAAAACTCAAGAAAACACATTTAAAAGTTGTTTGCGGCTAGATCAAAACTTTTCAAATATGTGTCTCCTTTGTAGTTAAGAATATCTAAGTTTGTGAATGATTGATTACTCAGATTGGGGAGGACCTGGATTATATAGGTAAATGAGATGTCACTGCAGTAAATAATTACATCATAATCAGGAATAAAGCCCTCAGGTCCCTTTGATCATGTTACTTTTGTAGCACATAGAACACTGTAGGAAGATGATGTGGAAAGAGGAGACGTCATCCATCTCAGGAGACCAAAGACAGCACAGGAGTAACCTGAGATGAAAAGAAACACAAATCAAGTGGGCAGCCCAGTGTGAAGGAAATGCAGCATTATACTGAGAAGTCAGAAGGCTGTGTGCAGCAGGAAGTATGAAACATTCCATTTAGCACTTTTAAAACTTTCCATGAAAAACTGAAGTGATCTGAGGGTATTTTCAGTGTGGAGAGTAGTCACTAAAAAAATTTTTATGTTGACACTATTACAGAAGAAATAAACATAATATAGCCTGAGAAAGGGGTTGTACTACTTTAATTGAATAATTAAAGGTTATTCAATCAAGGAGAATTTGGAACATATGAAGAATTACTAACTGCTAAGAATTACTCTGCTAATTAATTATATCAGCATGTACCAAAAAATAATTTCCAATTTTATTCTGAAATACTTTAACTTATAAAAATATGTATTGTATTTAAATTCCTACATATAATAAGGAAAATATTACAATAAAAAGTATTGTATATGACCAGGTGCTGTGGGTCACACCTGTAATCCCAGCACTTCGGGCGGTTGAGGCAGGTGGATCACTTGAGGTCAGAAGTTTGTGACTAGCCTGGCCAATATGGTGAAACCCCATCTCTACTAAAAATGCAAAAATTAGTCAAGTGTGGTGGCATGCACTTGTAATCCCAGCTTCTTGAGAGGCTGAGGCAAGACAATCCCTTGAATCCAGGAGGCTGAGGTTTCAGTGAGCCGAGACTGCACTACTGTATTCCAGCCTGGGCGACAGAGTGGAAAAAGTAAAAAGTAAAAGGGAAGTCTTGTAAAATATTGATTCATTTTTTAAATTCTCCTTTACTCTAGTGGTCATGAAAATTTGTACAATCACTCATCTATATTTAGAAATATTTTAGATGGACATGACCTGGACCAGCAATTCCACTTTTATATATAGTCTTAGAGTATCCCAAATATGGCACAAGATGTCCCTACAAGAATGTTCATTTTAACATTTTTTTTGTAACGGAGAAAATTTGGAAATCATCTAAATGTCTAACAACAGGAGAACAGATACATATATTGGGGTACATTTATATAACTGGAATAGTGTATAGCAGTTAAAGTAAAAAACTAAAACTACGTAAACCCCAAATAAATATTTTAGCAAAATAAAAAAATCAAGTTGTACAATTGTGACTATAGTGTGATACCACTTACAGAAATTTTAAAATATAATACAAATCTTGAATATGTTGTGTCATGTTCAATTATAAATAGTGAATTTAGAATGTTTACCTTTGGGGGGCAAGGAAAGGGAGTGGAGTCTATTTGAGGCACACAAAGGGCTTACCTTTATCTGTACAATTTACTCATTAAAAATATATGAGTATTGTTATAGACTGAATGTTTATTTCCCCAAAATATGTTCATTACTAAGCCCAGTGTGATGGTATGTGGGTGTGAAGCTCTGGAAGGCGATTAGGCCACGAGGTCATGAATGAGATTAGTACCCTTATCAATGAGATCTCAGAGAGCTCCCTTGTCCCTACTACTTTCTAAGAACACAGAAAGAAGACAGCTGTTTATTAATAATGGACTGGGCCCTCATCAAATGGAATCTGCTAGCACTTCGATGTAGGATTTCCCAATCTCCAGAACTGTAAGAAATAAATTTCTGCATTTATAACAACCCAGTCTATGGCCCTTTGTTTTAGCAGCTCAGATGGACTAAGACAAGTGTAAAAAAAAAATTAAAAGAATTTGTACGTGATATTCATTATAGTGATTTTTTAAAAATTCCTCTAATTTAAAATGTTTCAAAATAAACATTATTTTTTAAAAATCCATATTCCCAACACTTTTAATGTATTTCCACATCTCCAGTTCAGTGTTCCATAAAATTATAGGCTCTCTATTAAAAGGGGCAAATGTAAGAAATTTTCAGTCTCATATAATTTGATTTTTTTACCAGAATTTCTTTCTATGGCAACTACTTTAAAATATTACCAAAACTGCTCTTTGTGGCGGAAATTAGAAGATGCAAACACATTTTTTGTATATCATAGTCTGTTCATTAATAGTAGATAGTAAATAATAGATTACCTACAATAGCAGATAACTTTCGTACTAATGATCGCATCCCATAAAATTTTGGTGTGATTTAATATGTTGATTTTAAAACAATGACCTACATCTATACATCTATAGCTATCTATATGTTTAAATATACATATGTATGTGTGCATATATACATATATTAAAAGTATATGTGTGTATATATAAAATATAACTGTCATCCAGCCTGGGAATCAATTTTAGAGTAGTAAGAAAACTTATCTTAAAACATGCTATAGGCAGTGTACCAAGAAGATAATTAAGAAGGTATTATATCATTATATAAAAAAGATGAATGAAAAGTAAATTAGTAGAACTTTTGAACATTTAGGGAATTATTCACTAAGAACTTTTATTATAATTAAGAAAATACAATTTTATGAGGTTTAAGGGTCAAATCTGAAAATGTAAGCTTTATAGAATAAATTCACTAGCTCAAGTAAAAAAAAAGAATCCCAAATATGGAAGACATACTGACATGCTAAAATAAAATTTGGCATATCCAATTATAGTGAGGTAAGACCTTTTAAACCACAACTGCTAATAAAATTGCTACCACAAGATTTTTAATATAAACTTCATGCAATTTCTTAATATAACTGAAATTTTATTTTGTATATCTAAATACCATAAATAAAAATAAATTAATTTTTAATATTTCAGTAAATAATTAATTATGTTTTCCATTTGGAATTAGTTGCCAGCAATTTTTTATCATCAACTTGTAATTCACCTTTGAATGTATTTACTATTATACTTAAATCATGGTATGTCTTTTTTGTCCATATTTCACGATTGGAAGAGCTTAGATTATCATCCATTTTGTGGTTCGCATTTTAAAGTGTGTAGATAGATACATATTTTAGTCCTTTGAAGTTTTTCCAAATGCATCATGATGATAAATGCCATTTATATATAGTCAATACTCATTTCACTTGGAATCATAAAACAGAATGCAAGCTGTTATTCACCGTGTAAAGGAGTATTACCAAGAGATAAGAAAAGTATTATGTTCTGGACGTACAGTAGTCATTAACATGATGGTAACACTGTGTATAGATTAAAAATACCAGGACACAGCAATGAGAAGGTAAAAATGTATAAACATATGGACATTCAGCTATGAAGGAATAATGGTACTGAACTTGTTATCCCACTATACACAATTTTTGTTTTGTAAACAGAAACAAAGGGGGCAATATTTATTCAACAACTGTTTCCAGACATTGGGAAACAGCATAAAATTAACCACTAAGGGAAGGAAAAATGCACTTTAAATACAAACATACAATAAGTCAATAAGTGAAATGATGGGAGGAAACTATACCATGCAAACATTAAACATAAGGGAGTTGATTGGCTATATTAATGTCAGACAAAGTCAAGCTTAGAAAAAGAAATATAACCAGGGATAAAGATCACTTTATAAGGATCAAAGGATTAATTCTTCAAGAATACCCAGGAATTCTAAACACTACGCATGGAAAACAGCTTTAAAGCACATACAGCAAAACTTGACAAAGCTGAAAGGAGAAACCGACGTTTCTACAATTAGAGTTAGAAACTATAGCGCTCCTCTCCCTGTAATTGAGAAAACAAGTAAAAAAAAATAGAATCTAGACTATGTGAACATTATTATTTTACATGAACCGATTGACATTTGAAGAGAACCTCATTCAACAGCAACAACATTTACATCAGTTTCAAGAGCACACGTACTATTCCCCATTTTTATATATATATATAGCAATAAAACAAACCACAAGAAATGTAAAAGATGGAAAATTATACCAAATCTGTTATGTGACATATACATAAATATAATCCAGATTGGAAAAGATGGGTAAATTTTTCTTTATTTGAAGGAAACATAATGTGTACATAAAAAAAATCTGAAGTTTTTAGAAAAAAAAAAGTACTACTAGAACAAATATTTGAGTTTAGCAAAGTCCCTGGATGAAAGATCAAGCTGGGAGCGGCGGTTCATGCCTGTAATCCCAGCACTTTGGGAGACTGAGGTGGGATCACTTGAGGTCATGAATTCGAGACCAGCCTGACCAACATGGTGAAACTCTGTCTCTACTAAAAATACAAAAATTAGCTGGGAAGGTGGGGGGCCCCGGACCTGTAATCCCAGCTGCTCTGGAGGCTGAGGGAGGAGAATGGCTTGAACCCAGGAGGCGGAGGTTGTGGTGAGCTGAGATCACGCCACTGCACTCTAGACTGGGAGGCAGAGTTAGATTTTGGGGAAAAAAGAGAAAGAAAGAAAGAAAGAAAGAAAGAAAGAAGGAAGGAAGGAAGGAAGGAAGGAAGGAAGGAAGGAAGGAAGGAAGGAAGGAAGGAAGGAAGGAAGGAAGGAAGGAAGGAAGGAAGGAAGGAAGGAAGGAAGGAAGGAAGGAAGGAAGGAAGGAAGGAAGGAAGGAAGGAAGGAAGGAAGGAAGGAAGGAAGGAAGGAAGGAAGGAAGGAAGGAAGGAAGGAAGGAAGGAAGGAAGGAAGGAAGGAAGGAAGGAAGGAAGGAAGGAAGGAAGGAAGGAAGGAAGGAAGGAAGGAAGGAAGGAAGGAAGGAAGGAAGGAAGGAAGGAAGGAAGGAAGGAAGGAAGGAAGGAAGGAAGGAAGGAAGGAAGGAAGGAAGGAAGGAAGGAAGGGGAAAAGAAAAAAAGGAAAAGAAAAGAAAAGAAAAAAGAAAAGAAAAGAGAGCCGGGCGCGGTGGCTCACGCCTGTAACCCCAGCACTTTGGGAGGCCGAGGCGGGCGGATCACGAGGTCAGGAGATGGAGACCATCCTGGCTAACACGGTGAAACCCCGTCTCTACTAAAAATACAAAAACTAGCCGGGCGCGGTGGCGGCGCCTGTGGTCCCAGCTCCTCGGGAGGCCGAGGCAGGAGAATGGCGGGAACCCGGGGGCGGAGCTTGCAGGGAGCCAAGATGGCGCCGCTCACTTCAGCCTGGGCCACAGAGCGAGACTCCGTCTCAAAAAAAAAAGAAAAAGAAAAAAGAAAAGAGAAAGAAAAAAAAAGATCAATATACAAAATTCAGTTAGATTTTTATATTGCAGCAATGAAAGAAAAAATAAACTTCAAATAACTATAATAATACGTAAAAATTAAAGATTTGTTATATATAAATAAAACAAATCTGAAAGATTTTCAAGTATTTAGAAATTAAATGTTGTAAGTCTATGAAACTCATAAGTAACGTGATAGCTGAAGAGAAATTAGAAAACATTTTCCCCTAGATAGCACTGAAAACAGCCTATCAGAAAGTATGAGGTGCAAATAATATAGTGCTGAGGGAGAAACTGATATATTTCAATGCTTCATTAGAAAAGAGAAATTGTCTGAAATTAATGTTCTAAGCTTCTGCTTTAACCCCACCTTCCACCAAAGGTAAAAAGAAAAAAGAAAAGAGAATCAGCCTCTGTGTAAATCAAAAGATGAATCTATGATGATAAGAGTGGACATAATGAACTCAAAATTAGATAAACAATACGGAAAATTAATGAAACCAGTGGCCAGCACCAGAAAGACAAAATTTTACTGTATGTAAATTTAAAAATAAAATAAAAATTTCGAATGCTAGAAGCGGTTTTATGATAATGTATTTAATAGAAATATGTATCTCATGAACTAAAAACAAACCCCATATGGGAACTTCTAATTCCTTCTGTCTTTCCACTTTGCCCCATCTTGGCACGTAACTCCTGTCTTAGCATGTGTGTGTGTCTCAGAGAATGGACCTAGCCCATCCCAACCATCTCCCCTACCTACCCAGTTGAATACCGGCACAGATTTGACAGAAACAGACTGCTGGGATTTTTTTTTTTTTTTTTTTTTTTTTTTTTTAGCTTTCAAGATTTGGATGTTAAGCTTCAATGCTTCATTTATTATGTTAACAAAACATTTGTAAAAAATGTGTTGATTTTCTCTTGACAAAGTACTTTTGCATGTTTTTACTGGAGTCCCGCTGTATTTCTGTTAATAGGATAAGGCAAGTCATACTACTCCTCCTTCATGGAGAAGCAAAGTAAGGCTCAGAAAAATTAAGTGACTTATCCACGGTCAGTAAGATGGTAACTGGAAAAGGCCCAACTTCGTTCTTTTTCTACTTGCTGGTAAAATCCTAACAAATCTTGACCATTCCAGCCGGGTCAATGCATTTCTATTAAAAAGTAAAAATTCAGGACTGTGAATGTATTGTTTGGGAAGTATAGAAAATAGTCTGTATTCTCTAGAGTTTTAGAATCTGGATGTTCACACACAAATGAGTGTGAGAATGGTGGGAAAGAACACTCCGCAAGGACATGGGAAGCCCAGGGTCTAGTTTTCATTCTTTTGCTTATTTATTTTTCTTCATGGGCAACTTAACTAATGCTGTGCATAATATCATGGATACGTGTTAAAAATATATTAACCAAGAATCCAGACATATAAAGTATAGTTCATATGATTTCATTTATATGAGATTCTAAAACAGGCAAAGTAACTGAAGGTAGTAGAAGTTAAAAGAGTGGTTAACTTTGGGGGAAATATGGGCTGGAAGATGATAAGATAAAGGCTCTTGATTGCTGATAAAATTCTGCGTCTGAACTAGGGTGGTGGTTATGGAAGCATATCCATTTGTAAGATGTTCCTGAGGAATATGTTTAAGATTTGTGTATTTTACCATAACTGTATGTTATATTTTAATTGAAAGGTTACAAAAACTTGTGTTTTTTGTTATCAATAGACTGATAAACGTCTAGATGGACTAGGAAACAAAAAATATACAAAAGTCATAAGTATCAAGAGTAAAACAGCAGATATCACATGGTTCCAAAAGTCATTATAGTAAGGAATTTAATAATTTTTATCCATAAACTTGAAAAAAAATGAAATAGACAAATTCCTGAAAATAAACTTATAAATTACCATAACTCACACAAGAAAAAATATGAAACTTAGATAACCACAAATTTATTAGAGAAACTGAATTCATAACTAAAAACCTCTTTCACAAAGATGGCTTCAGGGCCAGATGTCCTCAATGATCAATTCCAGCCAACATTTAAGGAATAAATCAATATAGACAGTTCTTTCAAGAAATAAGATTAGGAGGCACTTTCTGATTTATTTTATGTGATTAACATAACCCTAATAATGAAAACAAAACAGGCGTCACATAAAAAGAAAATGATGAAACAGATTCAAAACCCTTCAATAATGGTTAAGAAGGTGAATCCAACAAAACACAAAATTGTTAACACATCATGACCAAGTAGGATTTATCCCAGAAATTCAAGATTGGCTTAACATTCAAAAAGTATTAAAAAATAATATGTAGTGTTAATAAAATAATGAGAAAACAGATAATTTTCTCAATAGATGTGACAAAAACATTTGACAAAATTAAACATTCATTTGTAATAAACAAACAAACAAAAACCTTCTTAGTCTACTACAAATAGAAAGAAATTTCCCCCATTTGATAAATATCATTTATGAAAACCTATAGCTAATATCAAACTTAATAATGAGAGACTAAATTATTCCCTTCACCCACTCACTCTCTTGGAAAGAAGACAGAAAAATTCCATTGTTACCTCTTTTATTCAACATTATGCTTCAGTGTCTAGTAGGTTTAGAAGGTATATTAAAGGAAATCACAATTGCCTTTGCACATGATGAAATTGTATACATGAAAAATTCTAAAATAGCTACAAAATACCTTGTATGTAACTTGAAAAAATATTGAGATTAACAAAGTCACAAAGATACAAGATTAATATATAAAAGTCAATATTATAGCAATGAACAATTGAAAAATAAAATTTAAAACATAAAACTATCTACAAATACATCTAAAATCGAGAAACACTTCTGTATGAATTTACCAAGATATATGTTAGACTTGTATACTGAAAACTATAATACTGCTAAGATAATTTAAAGAAGACTTAAATAAGTGAAGATAAAATATCAAGATTTATTAGGAAATTCATCGTTAATATATCAATTCTTTCCAATTTTTTTATAGATGTATTGAAACCCAAATCAAGATTTTAAAAAATAATTATAGTTTTTTTTGTAAAAATGAACAAACTGCTTCTAAAAGTTATACAGAAATTCAAAGACATTGGCAGTCAAAACAATTTTGAAAAGTAAGAACAGATTTGAGGACTTTTTAATAACTGATATTAAGACTTATTATAGTTATAGTAAATAAATGAGATATCAGCATAAACATAGAAAAATATATCAATGGAATTAAATAGAAAGTACAGAAATTGACCCATATCTATATGGCCAAGTGGAGGAAAGGATTATCTTCCCCCAAATGATGGAAAAATTAGATATCCTTCTTCAAAATATGATTTTTTACTTTTGGCTTCTTTTCCTCAAAAGAAGCTTTTGGTTACTTCAAATATAAAATTAGCTAGAAGTTGACTATACACCTAAAGTTAAGTGCTAAAACTAAAAAACATCTAGAAGAAAATATGGGAGAAAATCTTCTAAAACTTGAGGTAGGTAAATAATCTTTACACACCAAACAAAAAGCAGTAATCACAAAAGTAAAAAAAAATAAGTTGTACATCATTAGAATTAATGGTTTCTGCTCTTCAAAGATACCACTAGAAAATGAGAAGTAAACAACAGATTGGGAGAAACTATTTTTAGTAAATATATGTGACAAAGGATGTGTACACATAACATATAAAGAATTTGCACAATTCAAAAGAAAAAGTATCTAATTTTAAAATGGGCAAAAGACTTGCATAAGCACATCACAAGAGTCAACAGGAAAATGCAAATCTAAACCATGGTTAAAGAGCATTAAATATTCACTTGAATGGGTAAAATTAAAAAGAAAAATCTAAGTGTTGGTGAAGATGTGGAGCAAAAGGCAAAATTAAACATATAGTTATTAAAAGGCTGAGCAATTTCACTACTGATATTTCCTGAAGGTAAATAAAAATCTATGATTACATAGAGACTAGTACTGAATGTTTATAATAGGCTTATACCTAACAGCAAAAGAAAACCTATCAATTAATGAATAAACACACTATATCATGTTCACGCAAGGGAATACTATTCACTAACAACAAAGAATAAACTAACAACATATAACATGGATGAATCTCAAAATCATTAGTCTGAGGAAAAGAAACCATACAAAAGAGAGTACATGTAATGTAATATGATTCCTCTGGAAAAGATAATTCTGATCTACAGAGACCTAAGTAGATCAGTTGTTGGCTGGGGGTGAACCTGAAAGAAGCAAGGACTGACAGAAAAGAAACATGAGAAAGTGTTCTGGTATGGTGGGAATGTTGTAGGTTGTGGTGGTGATTAGCCCGCTGTATACATTTGTCAACACTCACAGAATTGTACTCTAAAATGGTTTCATTTTATTATGGGTAAATTAACCTTAATAAAATTTACTTGAAATGTATAGGAGAAAAATGAGACATTAAACATATATTTAAATAGAAATGAAATGACTTAAACTATGGGATAAAGTTTTTGTTTCAATATTTGATATTATTATTAGTATTAGTATTATTATGTTGTGTTTGTTCTATTATAGCTCAAGAGATAGTTGACTGCTTGTGATTTTTAACTTTATTGAAGATCATCAAGAAACAGTTTACATTTGATTTACGTTTTAATGACATATCTACACATGAAGCTATGACAAGTAATTATTTTCAGAATGGGTTATCTTTGGCAATTTCCAACAGATTTCTAAGATATTAATTTGGCATATGAATAGGAATTACAGAGATCACTGCCTTATGAAAAATATATCCTACCACCTGAAAAATGAACCAGGCCAAAGTCTGTCCTTGCTAAAACAGGTGAGGAAAGGTGTTATGCTTAAGTCCTTCCATGATCTTTGCTCTGTTGTCAATCCACAGAGAATTAAGCAAACTTGTAAAATCATGGTAATAAATAAATTGTAAATAAAAATTGGTCTGTCGCATAACATAATTCTGTTCATAGCCTCAGCTTCATTCTGAAACACAGTTAACTTTAGAATTGTGGATGTAGAATACAGCTCTTGAAATATTTTTAAATCTGGAAGCAAACCAGTGCTGCCAAAAGATAATTGATTGTGCCAGTTTATAAAGAAGTGATTGGTTTAAGAAGCTAAATAGTACAACCAAACTGGCTATATTTTAAGCCAAAGTTAAATCTATTCACGGACAGATAAACAGATGTGTTCATTCTAATATGGGGCTTTATACTTACGCTTGAAAAGAGCTATGCCTGCATTAAATGCAAATCAGTCACTGTGCATGAGAACAAGATGGAAGATTTGCTTCTGTACAGCAAATCTCATCGAATAGAGTTTTTACAAAGAATGGAAATAAATAACATAAGGAAAACCAAGCATTATAAAAGTCACACTTTAGAAAAATGAAGAGAGAATACAGGGGGTGTATAGATGAATAAAAGAACAACCTGTATTACAATGGGAGACCCTGATAATACCTAACATTGTTTTAAAGCACAGACTACCTTCTGAGCACATGTATTTCCTGGAATTTAAAAATTATTGCAGGCACTCTATGCCTTGGGAACTTTTGTCATCCTCAATTGCACAGAAAATATAACTTACCAGAGGTCATATACTTAATAAGTTGCAGGGGTGGGATGATATGGTTTGCCTGTGTCCCCACCCAAATCTCATCTGGAATTGTATGTCCCATAATTCCCATATATCATGGGAAGGACCCAGTGGGAGGTAATTGAATCATGGAGAGAAGTCTTGCCCATGCTGTTCTCATGATAGTGAATAAGTCTCATGAGATCTGATGGTTTTATAAAGCAGAGTTTCTCTGCATAAGTTCTCTTGCCTGCTGCCATGTAAGACATGCCTTTGCTTCTCCTTTTCCTTCCATCATGATTGTAAGGCCTCCCTGGTCATGTGGAATCATGAGTCCGTTAAACCTCTTTCCTTTATAAATTACCCAGTCTTGGGCATGTCTTCATTAGCAGTGTGAGAATGGATTAATACATGGGATATGAATCTTGATGTAGATGTGAAGTCTCTGTGATTACCACTAGGGTTTCTTTTTCTACACCTACATGAAGGGCAGTTCTCTGGGGAGTTTTTGACCAACCCAGTTCTCCTCTCTTTCTCACTTATAGTTCTCAAGAATAACTAGATGTGCTGGGAGTATAACAACCTGAGATTGAGAGAGGCCAGCAGGAACAGCTTGGAATCCATTCTAGCGTTGCCCTAGAAAAAGAATGCTCTTCAACAATGTATCTCAGTGAGTCAGATGACCCTGTGGTATAAAACCTAGAGAAAACTACTTTCCAGGGTTTCTCAGCTGTGAGGTACAAACAGGTGACACTCTATCTGCCCCTGGCATCTTTCTGAGCTTTGAAGGCTGGCTCATAATAAATTCTAGGCTTCTGGTTTTTTTTGTTTTGTTTTGTTTTTTTGCTGCTTTTCTTTAGTGAATAAATCCATTTCCTGTAACTTGTTGTGTATGAGTGTGTTCTATCTTACCAGACTTAGACAAGTTGGTAACCAGTGCACCATGAACCACTTTACACATCCTACTGTTATCTTCCTGCACAATGAATAAGGGGCCCACCCTATTGAAGGTCTCATAGAGCAGCAGCACACCCTGAGCATCTATTCAATTCTGTTACGTACTGGGCAATGCTGAACAGTATTAAAACCTTTCTGTACTATTTCCATGTTCTCTGATCCCAATTCTAATTTTCAAGAGATATCCAAAATCTAGTAGTAAATATGGAGACAGTTTCTGTATCAGAAATTGTGGTGGCAAGACCCAGGAAGTTTTTCTCTTCAGCATTATGATGATGTTAACTATAAAGGGAAAGATGTCATGTTGAGTATTTAACATTCTTTAGAAATTCATTTTCTAACACTGTCCCCGCACAAAATTGTATCTTGGCCCACGTTACATCTCAATTAACTATACATTTCATTAAACTTATTATTTAGTTGTATTACTTTTAATTACTTTTAATGCCACATGGCAAAATTTTATCCTTCATAAAGGCACAATATAAATATTACTTACTTTGTGACATGCACCCCGTCTCTTCCATAAAAGAGTTTCTTGTATGTGGCTCTGTCTTTGGTGTTTGCTTCACCCACAATATCTGCTACACTTTAAATCATATAGGATTACATCTGCCTGGTGTATTATGATTCCTGGCCTCCCATCTTAATATGTCTAGGTTTTTAAACAACATATTTGTATAGTCATATACTAGTCGTTATAGTCTAAATGAAGTAAGCTCTTATCCAAGGGAAAGTATTCTTCAATAGATCTAAGAAGGTATACTTCATTTCTAGTCATTAGTCTGTTATTATAAACCAGTTTAAGTATATCAGTTGACATTATTTTTATAGCATTACAAATTCTCTCTAGAGCTAAATGTTTTTGTTTTCTCCTTCAAGTCTTTAAACTCCTTAGAGATGCATCCTTGGCCCCCTCTAACACTAAGCTTGTCCCCATATAAGTCAATGTAAATGGTGAAAAGAGTGTTAGTAAGGCTATGTTCTCTTTCCATTTTGGATACATGTTCTCTTCAGATTGTACCCTCTGGCTTGATCATGTCAGTTTTGAACCATGAACCTCTAGATTGTCCTTAAGGCAATCATTACGAATCATGATGTTTATGTTTTTCTGATGGCTGTCATAGCAGATTGACTTCTACCCCCTAACTAGACTGTGCCATCTAGAAATGTTAGGAACATACTTTGCTGGGAGATCCTTTTAGCTCTCTCCAATGATTCAGAGTTCCTTTTCCCATCCTCTCATCTATGATCATTAAAAACAATAAAATTATCTTGCTCATCTTTTATTCTTAGAATACACAATGCATAATACATGTTCAAATGTGTCTGGCTTATAATGACTAAGACACTAAAACATAGAAAAATAACAGTTTAGAAATTGAAACCAGAGATTCTTGGAAAGTAGATTTTAAGAAAAACTTTCTTTAAAAGAATATATGCCAGCCACATTTTCTTCATGTTAAGTATAATAAATATTTAATACATATTTAAGTTATGACCTATTCTACATTATGAAATCCATCAGCAAAATTGAAAATGTCTTGTATCACTGTAGAGGCTATGGACAAACTGAGGAAGACAAAATGCATTAGGGACATTTAACATACAGAAAAGTAGAGAAATCCATAGTGCAGGGGATTTAGTGGACTAAGTGTCGCTCTGGCCAACTGGCTGTAACTTCTCCTGGGAGTTCGTCAGATATGTAGAACTCCAGGCACCACCTCACACCTACTGAACGTGCATTTCAACAAGATTCCAGGGTGAGTTTCACGCTCATTTGCTTTTGATGAGCACTGAACTAAGACATCAAGCCTTTAGTCACAGGGTCCTGTAAGAATTCTAGAGCAATTGTGTAGGCCCCAACTGAGGAAGCAGATGTGCAACCCTATCTGCTTGGGTTTTACACTGAGCCACATGTTAATCCAGAGAGAAGAATGACAAAAATGTCCCATCTAATTTACCCAAGGTTATCAGCTTTTAATGGCTAGTGAGAAAATACATATTCCAGACTTTTTCAATTTCTCTGTAATCTGTTCTCCAAACGGCAGTGGTTGTCATACACTACAGTTCTTCAGACTGTACAGAACCCCAAGATTCAGTTCCTGGAGTCCGATCAATTTTTGACTTATGACTGTTCAGTTTAGGCATCTGTGAAGCTGTCTAAAACACATTTCTTTATCAGGACCGGTCAGCTGCCAGAAAACTGTGGAAACTGAGGCTCTAAGCATTATTCGCAGTAGGCCGTAGAATAAGAATTGTTCCTTTCTGTCCCTTGCCTGAAGGCAGAAGTTGCCTGAGGGATGTTTCTCAGCTAAAATGGCATAACTCTATAACATCTTTTAAGCAATTCACTTTTGAAAATATGTGACAAATATTATTTTTTGCTGTCAGTTACTTTTGTGAATTACATCAATGTTAATGAAAAAAAATGGGTATTAAGAGAATGGCCTCATGTGTCTTAAAGGAAAACTAAAATTTAAGTTTTTTATTCTGCTTAGAATAATGACTGATTTTCCCTTTATCTTTTACCATATGTCATAAATATATAAATCAAATAGATTTCTTTTTCCCTGAGGCTTCCTTAAGATAAGGTCAAAAAAAACGAGAAAGGGAAAAGCTACATTCTACCCGTCTTTTTGATCTGGTGAAAGCCCCAAAACGAAATTAATATTGATTTGCACTAAGAAAGGACAGCTGGTTTAGGTGGGTATATACGTTTATAATAGGCCTATTATTGATGAGCAGTAAATACAGAGGTATCGCTAGAAAATGGAATCATGATTCAGTCATGAAAAAAAAAAACCAGGAATTTAATTTTGTAAGTCTTCAGGCCATAACTAGACCAAACTGTTTTTCTCAACAATAATTCAGACAACAAAAACAATCAGTATGACTATGGGAATCGCAGATCTGGCTTTGTTTGTATTTGCACAGTCTAGACATTGCTTATATCTGTGGCCATCTGCAGTAGGCAAAATAATGGCCCACAGATGTTTGCATCCTAATCTTTGGAAGCTGTGAACATATTATGTTACACGGCAAAGGAGAATTAAGGTTGCAGATATAATTAAGGTTGCTAATCAACCCTCCTTATCTAGGTAGAGTATCTTGCAGGGCCCAATATAATCACAAAGATCCTTAGAGGGAGAAGACAAAAGTGGACGTGAGAACCAGAACCATAGCAACAGCAAAGGACAAAGTTGACGTTACTGGCTTTGAAGACAGAGGACGGGGCAAAGAGCCTAGGAATGTGGGCAGCCACTAGAACCTGGAAAAGGCAAAGAAAATGAATTCTCTGCTGCAGGCTCCGGACGAAAACACACCCTGCTAGTGATACCTTAACCTTAGCCTGCTGAGATTGCTGTGGAATTTCTGATATTCAGAACCGGAAGATAATGAATTTCTGTTGCTTTATGTGCTAAGTTTCTGATATTGTCATAGCAGCAATATAAAATTAATAATCCTGTTATCATGACTTTTATGATCATAAGACAACTACAAAATAATAAAAATACTGTGAGTGTATATTATGCATCTGCTATGTGCTAGGAACCTAAAATTTACTATTTCAGTTTTCACAAATCGCTGCCAAAAATAATCCGAAATTTATGAATGTAAAAATTAAGGTTTATGTAAAGAAAGTTGTCATCAAGTAATCGTTGAGCAAAGATTTGAAAATAACTGTTTCTAACTTATTTCAAAGTCTGAATATTTTCCACAATATCCACTGCTTCTCAGACGGTAAGTGTAATCTTGCTTTGATTTACTCAAATAACCAAATTGTGAGTAGATAAGAACTAAAATCATGGGCTGTGTAGCTGTGTCTTTATCCAGAGACAATCTAGAAGTTTCATCAATTACATAAGTTGGTTGTTATAGGATACAGTGACAAAAATCTATGCAGATAGAAATTGAGCAAATTTGAACTTGTCTTTTGAAGGACATACCTAGGTTTTGGCTGCATGAATTGTTAAATGTGCTAACCCAAAACAATTATTTCATGTTTATAAAAGATGACAAGGAAGGGTGAATTTATGGCTCAAATATGATTTTGCAGTGTCGTATGTTCTTCTTTCACAAGAAAGGAGAACCATTCCTCCCTAATTGTTGGGGTATGAATGCATCTCCTTGGGAGAGCTCTGCTGCTCTGATCATGTGGAATCATCATAACTCACAGTGTTTTATTAGCATGTTATTCCCTCAAGCATTGTTTTGTCTACAATAGTGCAAAAGCATTCCCTAGTGCACGCCTGTCTTCTCGTGGCTTTATTAGCTGGTAAACTTACAAATCTGGAATTACGCTGCCATGTTGCTCTGTAATTTCCCTTTACACTTTCTTGTCTTTTCGTGGGAGGTAGGGAGTGGAGAAATGGCTAAGCTGTTAGTGTAGTCTTTATTTCTGGTGAAAGCAGTACAGATAGCTACAATTAAAAGTCAAGCACTCATCTTTCCAACATACTATTTTTCGACAGCTGACTCAATAGCTCAGCAGGCATTTTTAGTGCCATCGTGCCAGGTATGCGATTTACACTTCACAAGTAATTCGGATCTTGGCCTCTCACTTCCTTAGCTGTCAGAATGTGGGCCTCCTGGAGTAGCAGAACGCTCAGATCCTAGAGGGAGAAGAGTGATTCCCATCCTTCAACAGACCATTAAAGAAGGAGTCCCATCTGGTAGACTTGGTAGCTGTCTATGTTCCTGTATGAAGCAGGATCGGAGGACATTATAATGATGCTAAAATTGATGAGAATTTAGAGAGGATAGCAAGCTTTTCAATAATAATTCAGAACTAACTATAAATGTTTTCTTCTGCCTCAAAAATAAAATTAAATAACATTTTTAAATGAATTGAATTTTTAATTAAGTTATTATTTTTATCCTTGACTAGCCAGCCTTGAAGACTAGGCATATGTTGGTTAATTTTTTTCTACATTTTTAGGCCAAAAGAAACATGTTTTATATATTTTTAAAACACATTTTGAATTAAAAGACTCCTTTTTTTACTCAAATGCAGAAGGGTAAATTTTATTATTCAAATGTGAATGTTTCACAAATGGGATATACTTAAAAATATAAACAAATAGAAAAAAAACAGATTCTGTGTAGGAGGCTCAGGGAAGGGCTGAAATTTTTTACTGTTAATATAATACCTGAAAAATGTACTAATTCTGCCACGTAAAGACAATAGTAATTATTAAGTTCTATTTTGTGTTTATATAGATATAATACACAACTTCTTCTTTTCATGTTAGATATATTTGAAAATTCTAGGTGAAATTGTGAGACACACAATTCCTCCAGTCATCAATGCACAAATTTATTTCTGAAATGAAGAAAAAGCATCTGAAAGATTATGGAATTCTCACATATCTTAAATTTACAAAGAGCAGCTGATAAAAGAAAACAGAAAAGTTATTATATTTTTATATTGACTCTATCCATATTACAGAAATGTACTTTCCAATTGACTTGCCAAATTATAATTTAAATTCTCATAACAGAGGTCTCACATTGATTTCTTACTATTGAAATGGTTTTCTTGCTTAAGCAGTCAAAAAAAAAAAAAAAAAAGAAATAAAAATGTCTATTTCAGTCCTCATTCAAAAACACTTACAAATCTCCCAGGTACAGGTGCTTTTGAATGAGATAAGTCTCCTAGCTGTGTGTTGTTTCATTCATGCTCTTCTGTTTCTTCACCACTGTCTGCTTTGGAAATTCTTCACCAAGTTCTCGTGGTATTTATCTTGCATTGTTTCAAACCAGGAACCATCGTTTTCCTTGCCTGATTTGCACTATTGATTTGAAGTGTGATTATCTACCTGTTTTTAATCTGGTACTCTTTGACATGGATGCATTGGCATTTGGCTCTCGCCGTTCTATGTTCCCTAACTCTAAGCTTTGATGTCCAGTACAGTGGCCAACCGCCTGAACAAGCTGTATGTCCCTTCATGTCTGGTGAGAAGGCAGAACAAATGAAGACTCATGCTGATGTTTTCATTTTGCCTTAATGACTTTGCAAGTGAATTGACTGGAAAATAAAGTTACTGAAGTACTGTTTCTAGGAGGATGTTTAATGGTTCAGAAACACAGGAAATATCTCAAGGAAATTCTTTGTTCAGGTTAGATGCAAAAGTGTAGAGTCTCTCCCTGCTAAAGACACAAGAATAAAACATCATGACTCCTAGGAGCAAAGAGAAGGCTGTTGTTGCAACAATACAGATGAACAAAGAGAGCTCAGATTTTAAAATGAGAACACCATTTCTGCAGTAATAAGGCAGGCAGGCAGCAGCAGTTATTTTTGCACATCTCTAAGGGCAGAATCAGATTTAAGGTGTGGATGATCAGGCGCGGTGGCTCACACCTGTAATCCCAGCACTTTGAGAGGCCAAGGTGGGCCGATCATCTAAGCTCAGGAGTTCGAGACCAGCCTGGCCTATATGTCGAAACCCCGTCTCTACTAAATATACAAAAATTAGCTGGGTGTAGTGGCAGGTGCCTGTAATCCCAGCCACTTGGGAGGCTGTAGCAGGGGGAATTCTTTAAACCTGGGAGGCAGGGGTTGCAGTGAGCCAAGATCATGCCACTGTACTCCAGCCTGGGCGACAGGGCAAGACTCAGTCTAAAAAATATAAACAAATAAAATAGATTTAAAGTCTGGAAATGTGGAAATGTAGACTAAGAACAAGTAATAAAGGTACTGAAGTGAAGACTTGCCAATAAAGGAGTAGAAGTTTTAAAGCAACAATGAGAAATATACAGTCCCTGGAGCAAAGGAAAATTAGATAGAGGTTCCTTCATTCATATTGGTTAAAATCCTCCACTAGTTTTCTGATAACAGGTCACCACAGCTTTATACCAGAATTGCACAGTACATCTTTTATGGGTTTTGGATGTAATTATGCTTACATAATTTTGCAAAATTTTACAAAAATTTTCTAATGTTGCACTGTACAGCAAATTATAGAATTGGAATGCTAAATGCTCAGATTCATTCCTTTTCAACGATTTCCTTTTTCTGTCACCATGAAGTTGTAGAGATGAGGAATACTTTCTGGTGATATTTTGTGCTGGCGTCTGCCTGAACAATCCCTTGATCCCAGATGATCACAGAACATATTCCAGTGGCCACTATTGAAAGTAAGGGGAACAATACAAACAGGCAAACACACGTACATAAGTGACATTTTTAGGGGAAAGCTGCCTTGTAAAAGCTTATTGTTCTTCCTGCCTACAACACACTGAAAAGGAAGTAATCCTGCTTGTCTGCTCTTATCATACTACCATCTTTATATAAAAGTAATCAAGTAAACCCACAAAGCTTTAAACACTGATGGGAGCCTCCTACACATTTTGTAGCATAGCGTCGTCGGCAAGAGTTTGGGCTTTGGAGTAGCACTGCCTGGGTTCAACGCCTGGCTCTAGCAGCTTTCATTTCTTCATTTGTGAAGATAAATGATGGTCTGGGTTTGTTGTAGATGTCATCCATCTGTTTTTATAGGGATATTGGGAAGAATAGAAAAAAATAAACTATTTCTTTACATCTACAATCTGTCCAGAACCCCCTTGTCTATTTTTGAAAAAGATAAATTGTTCTTACGTGTGCTTGCCTAAAAGAATATATCATTTTGATTATTTTAAGGAATTTGGGGGGGTGATAGGTAAAGTTTAGCCACCAGATATGAAAGCTTTGATGATATTTAGAGTTTCACATTCATGAACATGTGAATGTGAGCAAACACACACATGCATGTGTCCCATCCAGCTGTTTCTGAAAGGTCAGAGTCAAGAGGCTTCAGCTCATTGGACCACAGGACCTAGAGGGTGGCAGGCCTGTGTGAGGACCACTTCCTCAGGTGGGAAACGCTGCAGTGAAAAGCGGTTTTGCTGTGCTGGTATAGGCACACACAAACTGTGGCCACAGTGTCTCCTAAATATTGAAGCAAGAGGGTATGTCATCAACTTTTGAATCTATTTATTCTCTTTCCCCTTGGAAGGAATGCAAAATGTTTGAGCACAAAGGACCTTTGCTGAGCTCATTCTATGTTTATATTTCTTCTTGCAGATAAATTATAACACATATTATAAAGGATATATGTAATCTGTAAACTTGCATTATTAGAATGAAAATTTTGCTGACGTATTCTTTTCTCCTTGAGGTAAAGAGCAGTTAAATAAGAGACAAATCCCCCACAATTACAACGAAATAAAGATGATTGTAAATTCATAGTAATAGAGAAAATCCAAGATTGATAGTGCTGTTGGAAGAGGTTATAAAATAGATATTCAATAGCATAAATATCCTCTAAATGACCATACATTTTCAACAGTATGGAGATGCAGATTAGTCCCTTCTTAGTTTTGTTTGTCTTTAAAGTAGCAGTGGAGGTAATTTTCTATTGAATTGAAATATGCTGTTGGCACTTCTTCACGGATCATAGTACACTTTAATAACAATGTCTATTATTGTTAGCAGGGGAGAGCGATTCCACCAGATGACAAAACTGATGTATCCCTCGGTGCCCATTTATAGTGGTTAAATGGGATTTAGTGAATTGTTAACAAACTGGTATAATTTGTATAAATGTGTTTTATTGCCACTTTTGAAATATAGATGTTTCTATAAGTCTAATGTCTAATATTTAATCCCCCCAATTCAAATATGTTTTTTGCCAGTAATTAACTCAAGAATAGATGGGCAACATTGAAATAAGGTAGCTTTTGATATGTAATAAGGAACATAAAAATGATTAGAGTTATACTAAGTGGACCCAGCTTTAAAATATAGTGAGTTTTCATTTATCAAAGGCATTAAAATAGTGTTAAGAAATATATTTCTAGTAGTCATTCATCTATCTCAAAGAGGCTTGAACAAGTTACCTTTTAATATTTCTCATGAATTAAGAATGCAATCACTTCATGGCCTTGTTTGAATTCATGCCAAGAAAGAATGCCGAGGCCAGTGTGGTATATACCTTATGACATTATTATAATCACAAAGTTGTTACTTTTTATTGTAAAGTAAGATATTAACATGTAAAAAAATTAAGCAATAAAGAGAGTATTAAGTAAAAAATAATATTATTTGCCTCATAGCCTCATTCTCATCTCCTAGAGGTGGCCAGATTTAACCATTGCTATTTGGTTTCTGCTTAACAACCAAAATCTGAATAACATACTATATCAATATATTTTCTTTACTACATTTGTACATTATCTTGCTTCTCCAACAGCAAAACTAATGAATTCACCATGATTACCTGTCTCCTGCTACCAACTTTCCATTTAAGATGTTATATTTTATTACTTATATTTCCTACTTTTTGCTCTGGTTCTAAGCTCTAGTCCTTGTTCTATAAATAAAAAAAAAATTACTCTTCAGTCTTAACCTGAAGAAGTAAATACGTAATTTACCTCATTTTACTTTTACATCTCCTAAGTTTATGGCATTTTTATTTTATTCTGTCACTTTAATTAATTATTCTAGGCTTCACCTATAGGATCTAAAAATTGAAATTCAATAAATCCTGCTGCCAATTTGGTGTTCATTTACACACCATTTCTGCAACTAACTAGAGTAATTGGACCTGAAGAAAAAATAATGCTATCCTTTGGGGTATTCAAAGGAGAATGTTGCACGTTTTAAGGTCAGATAGATTTATTTTATATTTTCCATTGCTCAACATCATGCCAGATTTGGAAGATTGAAATTCTTTAACACTCTCTACAATTAATAATATTTTTCATTCTCATGGAAGAGAGTAATATTGGAAGTGAAAACCATCATTTTAAATATGAGTCTCAGTAAGATCTTTTTTCCCCATTCCAGAAGAAATATTACGCATTTTGTATTAAGGGGGGAAAGATTTTAAAATGTGGAATTCATGTGAAACATCTAATTCTTTTCACATATTGTACTTGTGTCTTTTAAAATTTTCTGTTTAAGAATAAAGAAGGATATGCCCAGTGACACTATCTCAAATGAGGTCAGAGAGCTGTGATTAGGGGTCATAATTAATTAGGGGTCATATAGCTCATAATTAATGCTCCAGGGGATAAGAGATGAGGTTGAAAGAGTTGCACTGTTTGTAATTACAGAGTTGACTGGCTAATCTTACAAAGCTGTGTGTTCAGGTGAAGACAAACTCATGTCTCTTTAAGACTAAGTGAGCTGTGCCACTTGGCTGTTTCTCTCCTTAGACTAACAGGTGTCGAACGATACAGATAATACCGTAGTGTTGTTCGGCAATTACAGTTGAAACTATCATGTTCACCCACATCCATATGCTCCTGAAGCTGGGCTGGCCGTGGAACTGAGTAGAATGTGGGTGAAAGAGATAGCTATCACTCTAGCACAGACCTCTCAAATATCTTGCACTGTTTCTCTTGGCAGTGCATCCAGAAATCAAGAACATTGAATTGCAGACCCACATAATGGAAGGAGCATATTTCTCTGGGTAACAATTTACAGGAAAGCACACAGAGAGCAACTTGACCAACATTCATCTGTGATAAAACAAATACATAAAATAAACTTTCATTATGTTAAAAGTCATGAGACACCAGGGTTTATTCATCTGTGATGAAACCAAGAAATAAAATAAACTTGCATTATGTTAAAAGTCATGAGACAACAGGGTTTATTAGTGGCATACGATAGCCTCGCCTGATTCATATGGCATCGTTTTATTAGGAAAAAAAAAGTTAGACTTGACTTGTCTCTGTTTTTTGATGTCTTGAAACTCCTATGAAATTGTTTATTTAAAAAGAATAAGAATTAGGCATATGCCAGAAATATAGGTTATATAATAATTTAATACCTATTTAATTTGCTTCATATTTGGACCAATAATTTCTTGTGCAATTCTTTTTTTCCCAGAGTTTATGAAAAAATTTTTCTTTGTTGGCAAAAATATATTATGATTTCCTCATCATATTGCTAAGCTAGTCCATCATCTTAATCATTAAAGTTTGTTTAATGGAATTTACTTCCTTCTTGAAGACACACTTCTCTGAGCCATTCAGTTATAATTTTCGGGATTGCACTATAATTCGACCAATTGCTTTTTAACTTTTCTATCTGCAGAACAGCTATTATTCCAGGTTTTCTTTTCCTTATATATCATGCTTTTTTCTTTTGGTATTCCTTTTGCAGTTTTCCAGGCAACATTCTTTAGTAATTATTTAAAGAAATTATTCAAAGAACATAAACTTTTTGACTTCTTGTATTTCTAAAATTATGTTTACTTTCTCTTCATAAACTATGAGGGGCTTGCTTACATGCAGAATTCTGGGTTTGAAATCATTTCTATCAAATCTTTGATAGCACTGTTCTACTGACTTTTAAATCCACTATTACAAATCACTTGTCTATCACATTCTGTTGGAGGTAACCTGTTCTTGTTCTCTGAAAGCTTTTTATTCCCTCATTTACTGTTAGCATTCTGAAATTTGTTGGTGATGTGTATGGTGTAAGGCATTTGAAAATTTATTCTGCTTGGCCCTTGGTAGGATCTTTTAGTCTAAAACATCCCTTTTTCAGCTCTGGAAAATCCTCTTCATATTTTTAAAGTCATTTTCTCATTTCCATTTTCTCAGTCCTCCTCATAGCCCTTCCATCCTCTAGAAGACCTCCTAGATACATATTTAATATCCTGTTTTGATGCTTTATCTCATTTTAAAATAAATGCATGCTATTAACTACTTTGTGATGCTGAATTTAAAAAAAAAACCCACACGTTTTTATGGGAAATTAATATGAGCAGTCTGTATCTCCCTTCTCCAAATAACTCAGAATTGTTGTTATTTTACCCTCTACTTTGGTATATAAAATTCAATATACACCTATCATTACTAACTTTTTTGGTTATTTAACATGTATCTAAAATGTTTCATAAAGCATTTGAAAATAGGTAAAACTAAATTAATTTTAGACTTTTAACCTTTCGCTTATTTTTACCACATTTAATTTTTTTCCTCCAATATTCAAACACATTATAAGGAAACAGACATCACACTGGGAAAGTATTTAAGGTATTTAGTGAAGACTGGCATCACAGGAGTTGTTATTTGGGGTGTGTGTGGGTGTGTGTGTGTGTGTGTTCACACTTTCCAATATTTGGCCTCCTCTGATTGGAGGGAAGGGTATGGTGGTAAGTAGATACGTCTTCAATGAATATTTAAAATTGATTATCTGAATAAGAGCACAATTTATGTTTTTTCAAGTGCATATTATAGTGAGCTGCAAATTTCAAGAACTTACTGTGGTTTCTAATTTATGCTTCTATGAAATAAAATACAGAATCATTAAGTAGAAAATGAAGGGTGATACCATTTCCTCAGTTTGCACTTGAGCAGAAATTCTATCCAGGTCAAGTTATCCAGGTTCACAAACTTTAGAAGCACCCTCTTATTTATCAGCATGCAAGTAATATACAAAATTTAGAATAAAGACATACTGAAAAGCACTCATAATTTGAAATTTTATTTTTATTAAATATTGGTATTTAATAAAAACCCCATAGTTTTAAAAAGCAAGAACTATTTAGTACTGGTTTAGTACTTATTAGTTACATATACGTGTATAACAGTGCTAGAAAAAGGAACTCAAAATCTCTTATTTACATGCATTATAGATGAGATTATAAATCAGGTTTTGAATTTTACTATAATTGTGCTTTTCAAAGTAGATAATTAAATTGCTATGTCTTTGGAAAAGGTCAGCCTGTTGGGATAGCACAGATTAATCTCTCTGGGGCATTTGCTCTTAATAACCATGAATCGTTGTTTCATACACTTGAAGACTTGGCGAGATTCTATCCAGTTTAAAATACTTTGAAAATGACAGGAATTCACTAAGAAACCCTCTAACAGTTTTATTTAATCACCAATTAACCTGTATAAGCACCTTTGTGTAATCATCTACCAGTTAACCTACTGTATGATCAGATATTTGGGAAAATGAGAGCATAAACCCTCCTGGGTTTCTTTGTTCGTTCCTGTGTTTGGTTTGGTCTTGGCACCCTGAGCTAGATGTACAGAGCAGAAGATATGAACTTAGGGTCAGACAGGATAAAATCTCTAATTCTATAAATTGTTATTAAATATCTGCTACCTGGTTTTGTATGTCTGTAATAATGTTTCTGGTCCTTATTATGATACAAATAATAAGAATAATTTTTATACAACTTCTTAAGAGTTGTAAAAGATCGTTTCTAAGATACAATGACAAAAGCTATGTCTATGCCTGCAAAATTAAAGTTCTTTATTGAGAAAGTGTCACTATCAAACCCTCCTAATGAGGCACAAACCTGAAAACCATCAGATAATTTGATCTTGAGTTATCTAACATCAATATTCTCATGTTTATGGGATTTTTCAGCCTCTCATTCATATAGCCTAAGAGAAAAAGAACAGATTGATAAATTATAAGTGAAATATGCTGTTTTCTAAGAAAAGACAGAGAGATAAATATAATTCATGCATTTTTTTAAGATTCTGAACTTAAAGTTTGCTAAATTCTACCAACATACTCTTAAATTACTAATATAAGAAGATCTGATTTCTACCTGGAAAAAGATCTTTAGCATGTGGTTGTTATTAGTGTATGTTTGATCATTATTTTTGAAAAGTTTATTTAAAGAAACAAACATCTTTATTGCTTAAAATAAGGGCTCTTGTTCTGAAATGATGCCTGCTTTTTCCTTCTGGTCATTAAGCAGCTTTTGCTTTTTAGTAACATTCTCTGATTGTTCTGAAGGTGTTAAAGGTTTCCCTTGTCCTGGTATTTGAAGAAAGGAGTCTGCCCACCCCTTATATTAATGTCTTCAGATGTGTGTTGGCATCAACTCTGGACTCTGTATTAGTCTGTTCTCATGGTGCTAGTAAAGATATACCTGATATTTTATAATTTATAAAGGAAAGAGAATGGACTCATAGTTCCACATGGCTGGAGAGGACTCACAGTCGTGACGGAAGGCAAGGAGGAGCAAAGTCACATCCTACATGGATGGTGGCAGGCAAGAGAAGACTAAGTTATGCAGGAAAACTCCCCTTTATGAAACCATCAGATCTCATGAGACTTATTTATTGTCATGAGAAAAGCATGGGAAAAACCGCCCCCATGATTCAATTACCTCCCATCGGGTCCCTCCCATGACATATGAAAATTGTGGGAGCTACGACTCAAGATGAGATTTGGGAGGGGACACAGCCACACCATATCAGACTCCTAAGGAAAATATGTTTAGGATTTGGGGATGGCAGTATTTAAGGGGAAGGAACAAATATGGAGACTATTATGTAGGAGAAAATCACAATTTTTAAATTAGTCTTAATTGATAAGGTTCATCACAACAACAAAAAGATACTTGTAGTTGCCTTATTCTCTGAATTATTCAGCATACTTTTTTTGGCTTAGTTCATTTGGAGTGCTATAACAAAAGGCCATAATTTGGGTAGTTTATAAACAATAGACATCTATTTCTCATAGTTCTTGAGGCTGAGAAGCCTAAGATCAAGGTAGTAGCAGATTTGGTGTCTAGTGAGGCCTCACTTTTTTGTTTAAAAATGCAACCTTCCCAGTGTGTCCTCAGTTAGTAAAATAAATTGTATTTATCTGCTAGATTATTTAATGCTAATTCCTCTAGTATTCCTGGTGGGAAAAGTGAGAAGCTATTTGAGGCTGATTTTATAAGGACACTAATACTATGATGAAGGTACCTCTTTCATGACTTAATCACCCCTCAAAGGCTCCACTTTCTAATACCATCACATTAGGGGTTAGGATTTTAACATATGAATTTTGGGGGGACATAAACATTTAGCCTATTGCATCAGCATGTGTAAATTACATTTTAACTCAAAATGATTTTATCAGTTAATTTTTATTTATTTTCTTTTTCTGGGAGCCTAGACTGTTGAGGACTGCATGTCATCAAAGTTCAAAATCAAATAGATGCCCGTGATTATTACATGATTATATCAACTTAGAAACATTTACTATTTAATGAATTTTAGCTTTGTAGAACATCTATTCTGAACCACAAAAACATTCATGTTTTGAATGGCATTTTCTTATCAGTAGTAGTTTAACTCATCACTATTTAATATTTACTGTATTTTAATACTATTATTTTCATGAACAAGCCCGTTTTATCACTTGTTGACAGAGGGCTTATTTTTAGCAGACATTTATTACTTTTTAAAACTGTATTCTTGGTCAATTTCCAGCATTATATGAAATATCCTAAATAAAGGTGAGAGCAATTTCAGCATGAATCTATGAAGCTAATGGCTAGAAACTGTAGCTGCAAATACATTGTTCAACCATATTTTCGCCTGTTTACTGGAATCCTACTGGTGCTGACTAATATTTTCACACTCTTCACTTAGTATTTATGCCTTCATACAATTAGTAAAAGAAATTTCGTCTACATTTTCCATGTAGTAAGACCTCCCAAAATTTATCTCTGCATTTTGAAGAAGAGTTTCTAAAATAAAATCACCATAATTTTTACTGGAATTACAAATCACACACACATTATAATGTAATACATGTACTGTGTATTGTAAAAACATGCAAAAGACATTCAATTTTTGAGAAGTTTTTGTACATTTTATGACCATCTATGTAAATAAATGTGTTTGATTCTAATATTAAGAATAATTTTAAAGAATTTCTACTTTTGTTTACTGTTTGCTTACTTAATGAGCAGAACTGTCACATTTATTCTAGTCTATAATGTTTCACAACATGGTTACAACAACCCAAGGCTGTTTGGGTCTGAAATTAATTTTATTTCTCTGCTAGATCATTTAATGCTAATTCCTTTACATCTCCCAACCCAGTTTCAGATCACTGGTTCCTTCTACCATTGATAAACTCATTAGCCTAAAGAGTTATTTTTTTTAAATATGATGACAGCAATCCCTAACATCATTTGTTCATTGTTACGTCCAAAATTCAGTCATTACCACTGAGGTAATCACTCTGCCTTTAATTACGCTGCCTAAAAAGGTCTACAACAGCTTTGGTTCTAAGCAGAACTTTCCTTGAAGCAATTCACCTCAAACTATTAAACCAAGAAATTAATGGCTCTGTCTACTGTGGCTGTTTCTGCCAGATCACTTGAATAAGATAAAGTTTTGTATAAAGCACATTCTTTTTCCTTTGTCCTTGGCTTGCAATTTATCATGAAATTTGATGACCTTCCTCCAACTCATCATTCTGATAAAAATTTCCCACTAGAACATAAAACTCTAGCCACTTCCTGTGTTCCGAATAGCAATTGTTGATTGTGTGTGTGTGTGTGTGTGTGTATCTGTACAGGGGAGAAATGTTGTTATATGGAGAACAGCATCTTAAAGAGTCATATGGCAACACTAGAAAGTGTAGTATAGAAAAATAAACCAGCTGTTGCTCCCTGGCTTTTTACCCCTGTCTCTCTGACACACACTGAGAACTTACCTAGTCCCCTTGGTCTGGTCTACCCCTGCAGAACTTGCTTCTAGAAAGGAATTTGATTAATTCATTCACACCGAGATAAAAACAATAAAAGGTTCAAATACTGCTAGGGAAAAGGCCTTTTTAAATGCCTTCAAAAAAGTATAACTATAATTGTAAAAAATTATGTTTTGTTAAGTAGTAGATTAGCATTGCCTTTTGAGAATATTAACAAAAATGTAAATATTATATAATCCTAATATATGGTTTACAGTAATAAATGCACGTGCAAGACACAGTTATAGAAGTTTTACATGTAACCTCTTTTATTCTAATAACAATACTTGGAAGTGGGAAATATTATTCTTCTTATTTTTATATATGTAATATTAGAGAAGTCTCCATGAAATTTCTGAAACCATAGTGCTAAGCTAATTAGTAAAATTATTAAATAAACTCACCTAATCTTTTTTGGAGGGTAGGGATTTGACTTCATAGCATATACTAACTATTTAAAAAGAAAAATATTCCACAGAGAATGCATGCATGCTACCACTAACTTAAACTTTAAAATATAATAAAGCTTATAAGCACTGGAGGAAAATAAAAACACTACTTGAAAGCACTGGAAATCAAGCAAAGGCAGAAACTAAATGGGGGTCCATTCTTGGAGGAATAGAGTAGGTCTGCCAGATATTTAATTGGAGTTTCAAAAGGAGAGAAGATAAATAAAGAGGGGAAATTGAGAAATAAAGCAAAAGCCAAATTGCTGGAAAAAAAAAAAAACTTTAAAAAAAGATTTGAAATCGGCCAGAAGAAAAAAAATGACACATTAAAAAGAAGAGCTCCAAAATATAAATTACTGCAGACTTCTCGTAAGAAATAATGGAGTGCATAAGTCTGTGGAAAGACACGTCAAGTGCTGAGAGAAAAATCTGTCAACCCAGAAGTCTATACCTGTTGCAAATAACTTTCAAGGAAAAAAAGGAGATAAACATAATCTAATTCTCATCAGAAGAACAGCACTATAAGGAAGGCTGTAAGAAAATCCTTAAGAGACAGGGAAACGATAACAAAATGAAGCTCAGATATCCAGAAGAGAACAAAGAGCACTGGAAATAGTAAATATTAAGGTAAATCTAATACAAGGCTTTACCCTCTTAATTTCTTTAAAATATATGTAATTTTATTTAAAAGTGTAAATATGTATTATGTGGTTTGTATAACTGTAACATGGCAGAAAACTGAAGCAGAGAGGATGAAAGGTGTGAGGGCCTATATGGCTGGGATTTCTTAAATTTTACATGAAGTATTACAGTTTTAACACTGAGTAAATGGTGAAATGTTAAAGATACACATTGCAATTCCTTAGAGTAACCACTAGAAAATACTGCAAAGGACGTTAACTAAATTAAATGCATAAATAAAAACAGAATTCTAAAAAAATTCAAACACACACACACACACACACACACGAAATTACCAATACTTTCTCACAAAGAAATCTGCAATCCAGGATGGGTTTACTGGTAAATTCTATAAAACATTTAAAGGAAATATAATGCAATTTTTTTTTCAAATTTTAAAAGAAATTTAGATAGGAAAACCTTGCAATTTGTCTGATAAAACAATAATTTCCCTGATAACAAAATGAGACAAGGTCATTACAAGGAAAGAAAACTACAAACCAATATCCTTTGTGAACATACATGCAAAAATTCTCTACAAAATACTAGCAAATCAAATTCATCAATACCTGTTAAATCCACATAATGACCAACTGGGAAATCATGTGAGGAATGCAAAGTTGGTTTAACATTTTAAAAAGTGAGTGTAACTTTCCATATTAATGAAAGAAGAGGAAAATCATTTTATCAAGTCAATAGATGGAAGAAAAAAGTCTCTGAAACTATTCAATAATTATTTATCTAATAGCTCTTAGCAAATAAGGAGAGAAGACCTACAATTTATGAAAAAAAATATAGAATAACTATGACTAATATGATATTCAAAGGTCAGAGACTAACCACTTTTCCCGTAAGATTAGTAATGAGGAAAGCATATCTGCCTGCATCACTTTTATTCAACACTGTATTGGATGTCCTTCCCGATGCAATAAAGCAAGGCAAAGAAATACAAGGCAAATAGATAAAAAAGGGGATAGTAAAGCACTCTTTATTCACAGATGACATTGTTTTTTAAAGTAAAATATATTAAAGTATCTAGAAAACAAATAATAGAACAAACAAGTGAATTTAGCAAAGTCACAAAATATAAGGTTGGTGTAAAATTAATTGTATTTATAAATAATAACAAATAATTAAGAAATAAGGCTGAAAAATTTAAAAATGCACTTATGGTAGCACCAAAACACAGTTACTTGTGGTAACTGCTATCAAAACAAACCTAAATTTTAAGGATAATTTTAACAACTGGGTATCTACCCAAAGGAAAAGTTGTATCAAAAAGACACCTGCACTCGCATGTTTATTGCAGAACTATTCACAATAGCAAAGACATTGAATCAACCTAGGTGCCAATCAATGGTAGATTAGATGAAGAAATGTGGTACATATACACGATGGAATACTATACAGCCATAAAAAAGAAGAAAATAATGTCTTTTGCAGCAACATGGATAGAGTTGGAGGCCATTAGACTAAGTGAAATAACCCAGAAAGAGAATATCAAATACTGCATGTTCTCACTTAAGTGGGAGCCAAACAATGGGTACATAGGGACATAAAGATGGAAATAAGTAACATTGGAGACTCCAAAAGCAGGGAGGGAAAGAGGGGAGTGAGGATCGAAAAACTATCTATTGGGTACTCTGTTCACTCTTCACTATTTGTGTGATGGGTTCACTAGAAGCCCAAACCCCAGCATTACACAATATACCCATGTAACAAACCTGCAAAACCTGCACAGGTGCCCTCTGTATCTGAAATAAAAAATAAGGTGCCTAAAAAAAAAGTGCAATAGCTTTACACTGAACACTACAAAATATTGCTGACAAAAATTAAAGAATGCCTAAATGAAAGAAGAGAGATACAATAATAAATGAGATATAATGAAATCTTACAATTTAATAATGAGACATCAAACAACTCGTTGTAAGTAGGCAAACTATTTAAACAAACATTTCATAAAGAAAAGGTACATAAAGGGCCAATGAGCACATGAAAAAGTGCTAAAAATCAATAATCATCAGGAAAATGCAAATTAAAGCCACCATGGGATATCATTACACAACCACTAGAATGATTAAAATTCAAAATAATAAAAACTCCAAATTTTGATAAAACTGATGAGCAACTACAACTCTCACTAATTATTTGTGATACTATAAAATAGTACACGTTTGAAGACTATCTGGCAATTTCCTACAAAGCTAAACACAAATCTACTCTATGACCCTTCAAAGTGAGTAAACTAGGAGTGGTCAGTATGGGTCTTATTTTTTCTTGCTGGTTTACAGTACTTTTTGAAATCGTTGCTGTTATTCAAAACTTCCTTTCCTGAAGTCCATGATGTCCTCCATATTTCTTATCTGTAATTCCTGTGGCTACTATTCTTGACCGTTTCATAAAAGTAAATTATTGATTTTATCAATAAGTTTTCTTTCTCAGACTATTTTACACCTTTCTACTTAGTGTTTAATTGATTACTTTGAAATCTGTATGGCATTCTAGCACCAGAGTTTCTTAACCTTCTCCACTGCCATGACTTGAAGAGTTGCCAGCTGACAAAGCCCTATCTCAGACCTTGCCTAGAGTTGGAACTTGAATCATTTTTCTGTACTGACAGTTTCTAATACACTTCACTTTCCACTTTCATATCTGCTCTGTGTTTTTTTGACTCTTTACTCTCATTGTGACCTCTGATCCTTCAGCACCTGTTCATTTTCCTGGTCTTTTTCTCTCTTCACTTAGTTGGGACTCAGCACCAGGTCTCGAAACTGGAGACCTTACATAAATGTTTGTTAAACGAAATTGAGTCCTCTCACCTCTCGAGTCCACTCACCTCTCTCTTGAGTCCACTCACCTCTCTGTTGAATCCTCTCACCTCTCTGTTGAGTCCACTCACCTCTCTTGAGTCCACTCACCTCTCTTGAGTCCACTCATCTCTCTCTTGAGTCCACTCACCTCTCTCTTGAGTCCACTCACCTCTCTTGAGTCCACTCATCTCTCTTGAGTCCACTCACCTCTCTCTTGAGTCCACTCACCTCTCTTGTCCACTCACCTCTCTCTTGAGTCCACTCACCTCTCTGGTTTGACTGAACATTGTGATCTGTCATCCCAAGGTCCCCTTTAAAGCACCCTAGAATCACTCATCTCCTTGGGCTACACTGCATTCCTGAATGCTTAATCATGTGTATACCTGTGGTTTCCTCTCTTCTGTCTTCCACCGTGTTGAAAGTTGATATATAAAGTTCACACACATAATTGATTAAATATAATAATTACTGTAACTAAGCTCATAGAGCCCTACCTATAGCTCAATCATCCTTATATCCATCTCTTGTTCCATTCTTACTCTGTTCTTCATGGTAGCTATTCGGACTTTTTTAAAAAATTATTCAAAGTTTTGTTCTAATCCCCTTTCATTTCTGAGAAAAACAATGGCTCCCTTGTATTCTAGCATAATATTTTAATGTTTGATTCCTTTTTATCCTGGCATCTACAAAAGACTAGGTTTTATCAGTAACTCCTCTGACTCGCATCCCCATGCATTTTCAGTATCTTTTGAATTAGCTCCTTTCCCTCTTTCCATAAGGTTACCCAGATCTCCTACTTCAAAAATAAATACCCTTTTCTCTTCAAAACAATATATTCCATGGTGCCTCCAAAAAACTATTATTTCTAATAACTCATTAGACTCTAATGATCTGTCATTAGAGTCTAATGAGTTATTAGTCTGCACTTACCACTTCTATTTCTCTGAGTTTAGATTCACAGTTCCTGGTTTCTTTACCACTTAAGTTTCACCATTTGTGGTAACTGCTATCAGGAAGGCCACCTGTGACCTGCCACCAAAATCAATGCTTCCTTTCTTTCTCAATTTGCTTCCATTTTGAATTGTCAAGGTATGGGATACCCTTATTCCCTACTTCAAAATGTTATTTCTGACATAGCTTCTATGCCGCTGCATTACTTGGATTCCATTTTATATGGTTTTTGTCCTTACTTTTCTTTTAACTAATATATTTTCCTTCTCCACTTTCTCTGCTTACTTCTCTTTCATCTTGCTTCTCTTTTTAAGAGAGTTAATGGCTAGCCATAGCAGTTGTGCTCACCCAGCTTACAGACATTTTACTAAAAATGAAATTCTTTTTGTAATGAGAACTTATTTAAAACTCAAGAAGAAATTAATTCAAGATGTAGAATAAAGTATATTTTATTTGCTGGTGGTTAACATAATATTTTTCTATATATACCCACAAAAATGGCATACATATATGTATGTGTGTGCATATATATGTGTGTGTGTGTGTATGTGTGTGTGTGTGTGTGTACATATATATATATGAGACAATGGAAATTAAGAAAATTATATAGTATGTACGGCCATAGCACCCATGTAATCCAATTATTTCCAATATGTTTGTCGCACACTGGTAATGGTAAGGTTATTTCTTAGTAAATCTGGGTCCCAGTGCTGCTATATATGCATCTTCCATTGTCTTACTCTTAATGTCGTTTCATTTTGTCTTATTCTGAGAGAAATATTAGTTCTAATTCATTTGGAACTCTTTGTCTGGAATTCATTAGAAACTCAGTGTATATTAACAAAGCCTGTTCGCATCAACTCGTAGAACCCATAAATACCACAGCTATTTCTGTTTATAATTGCTGTTGCACAAGCCCAAGGAATTTTATCACTGTGGTTTCCCATCTCTCACTTCCAAATAGTCCCATCAACTGGAGCAAAGATTTAGAGCTGCCCACTCTGAGCAAATGCTGCCCCACTTGCTGCTTCTCTCTAACTCTTCTTTGCCAACCGTATACGAAACTACAACCAGGTTACTTTCTGCTCAATGAATCAAATTTATTCCCAGCCGTATACCACATCAATTCTAAAGTATTCTTCATAGTTTTCAAAATTCTTCATAAACTGGACTAAATTTATACATCAATCTTGTTATGTTGCTTTATTCACTTTTTTCAACTAAATTGTAAAATTCCTGCCGTCAGATGCTTTATTAAATGGAAGTATTTATTGACAGAAGGGAAGTAGACTTATATTCTAACTGCACATTTACGGTGCCTGAAATATGATATATTCAGTGTGTTTGCCAGATGCTATCCTAAATTCATTTAATCCTCACTACCACACTCTGCAGTTGTTGTTATTAAATCCATTTAATAAATGAGAACTGAGGATCAGAGAGGGTAAATCTCAAAAGTCATATAGCTAATCAAAATCAACCATGTTCAATTACAAAGCCCATAATCCTTCCATTATACCTAGAAGATTCCAAATACTTGTGAAGTGACTGTTTTAAATGAAAAGACTTTGAGTTGGTTGAGTGTGATGTGAAGTATTTATATATAAACCTTCTGCCTAACTTTGCATCTACATTCTGAAAATAATCTTCTTTCTTCCGGTATTTTTTGTTGGCAGTGAGTATCTTTTCTGTTCTACTCAAAAGTGCCATTGCAACATGGGACGCGCCACATAATCAAAGCTACAGTTTGTATTATTTGGTGCAGAGTCATAAGTTCAAATTATTGATGATAAGTCACAGTCAAGGCATACTAGAAAAATTTTATCTCATAATGACAAACAATGAAATAATGAAACTAGAATATTTTGAATGCCTGCTAGCATGGTTTGGATGAGATGAATGTTGTTGGCCTTTTACTAACAAGGTCTTTTCAAAGGAGATGTTATAATGTTTACCTAGTAGAAAATGTGAAAAAAATAGGAAATAGAAATAGTCTAAAGAAAGTCATTAAAAACTTCTTACTGTACTTTGGGCAGATAAACTATTTCCTCACCCTTAGCATGAATTTAAAAATGAGAAAACTTAACAGAACAACAAGAAAAGCAACACAGGCAAAAACCACAACAGCAACACCGCTCAGGGAAGTAGGATTTGACTTCAGCAGTTAGAAACATCCTCCAAAAAAAAAAAAGAAAGATAAACTGTACAACAGGACAGTTTGGTCATGGAGTTATAAGGTCTAAAACCTTCAAAGGAGATTATGTCAGTATATCTAAATGACATTTAACTCTAGACTCCTAACAGGAAATGCAATAGATGAACAAAGGAATTTAAAACTTTTTTGGAGATGACATTTGTCTGAGAAACCCCAGGAGTCTTTCTCTTAGAAAGGTTGATATTATTATGCAAAGCCATCAGTGCTTTTAAAGAGAGTGAACTCCATTTCGTTTTCCTTTTAATTTCATATCTCTTGTGCATTAATGAATCAGCTAGAATTTTCTGTTCCTTGCACTAGTTAAGCATCTTAAGAGGCCTGAGGGAATGCTGTTTGTTTTGCTTGGAAACATATCAAATATAAGGGACTATGGGATCTTCCAACACCTGAAATATTTGCCTCAAGCTCTTGGTACCAGGGCACCTCACCAAATTCCCTACTTTGCTTTGTTTCGAGTGACTTTCACAGCAATCAATCCAGACATGGAAAGCAATCGATATCCATCATCCTTTATTATCCCCATCGTTTTGGTGGCTGCAGAAGACATTGCTTTTCCTCCAAAAAGAAGAAGACAGAGTCTCACATTAGAAAATGAAAAGAAAAGCAACCAAGCTGATATCAAGGGACTTGGAGGCAAGTAAGAACTTTCTATGTGAGAATAAGGAAAGAAACATGACAGAGATGACAAAAAGACCTATCTTGCTTTCAACAGTCTTATTTTAGTTCCACTGAGATCCATTAGCAGCTGTGAAGTGTGAAAATTAGGAGCTAAAGCACAGATGATATTTTAAAGCTGAGAATGCAGTAAGCTTTCACATTTTCTTATCACATTCTCTTTTATTTCATCACACAAGTTATTCATGCTATTATTTTTTAACGATTTCTCAACAGATTCAAATGTTGCCCCAGAAGTCTAATGAGGGAACTGACCTGGTTCCGAGTGATAGCATCAGGGGCCTATTTTCCAAGAGAATCTTTCAAGGGGACAGGGAAAGAAGCAGATGTTTTCCATCAGCAACTGATGCTGGAGAGCTACCATTACTCCCTTCCTAACCACATGCTCTAGGCCATAATCATGTACTCCCTTCTTCTGCTTTCATAGACACAGCAGCATGTCATAATTCAAACTCTGTCTTGTTGACACAGCTTGCTTCAGCTGTTCACATAGCAAATTGTTTGTTCACTAAAACCGAAGACACAGCAGCTCTTTGTAGAGTGACTAAAAGGAACTGCAGATTTCTGGATGATGTTTGCAATCGAGTTGTACTGCTGCGTGGGGGTCTAGAAACATTACACAAATATGTTTACATTGCTTTAGTCCCAGCTACATATGGGGTATTTCCTTTGCTGCATTAGCTATAACAGGGCCTGTGTATCATTTGGTGAGACTGCAAAACCTCAGATCACTACCAAAGCAACTTGATCAAATTCCTTTCTGGATTAAATATGTAGCATTTTCAAATGAGAATACAAATATAAAATAGCAAAGGCATCCAGGATTATTATGTGGGACATGAAATCAATCTTTTACATCTCAATGGCATCACCTTTGAATAACCTGAATGCTTCCTTTATCATATATGTTTACTTATTACTAAGGGGCAACCTATCCTGGTATTTATCACCATTATTTTGTATGTTATTTGGGGTATTCACCCCATAACATGTGATTGGCATTAGTAAGCCCATAGCAGCAAGGCTTAGCGGACAGAGAACTGGACATAGAAAGTCATATGCCTGGTATCATCCCAGCTGTACACAAATTATGTAACCTGAACAAATTCCATTTAATACCTAGTTTCCTTATATGTAGAGACAGATCAAAACTATCCTATAGACCAATTTAAGTTTTTAAATTTCAATTTCTCTAAATTAATGCTTGGTAATCAAAGCCGATTATGTATATTTGTAATCCAATCCTCTTTCCGAATGATTACTAACACTATTCAAATGCAAAGTCCACCTGGGAGCGGGGGCTCACACCTGTGATCCCAGCAATTTGGGAGGCTGAGGCGGGTGGATCATGAGATCAGGAGTTTGAGATCAGTCCGGCCAATATAGTGAAACCCCAACTCTACTAAAAATACAAAAAATTAGCCGGGTGTGTTGGTGTGTGCCTGTAATCCCAGCTACTCTTGAGACTGAGGCAGGAGGATCACGTGAACCTGGGAGGCAGAGGTTGCAGTGAGCCCAGATGGCGTCGTTGAGCCTGGGCAACAGTGCAAGATGCTGTCAAAAAAAAAAAAAAAAAATTAAGTCCATAGTCCCTAGGCCTACTTTTCTCTGCTCTTCTAAAAGTGGTATGTGCACAGAGCAAATTTTCCCATGAAACATAGGCAATTTGTGTAAGAAGGTCCTTCTTTCTTCCCATTACACTCTGATTATTAGAGTCTAAGGCTGAATACGGTTTCTGCCAGCAGATACTTTTACTCTTGGTCTAACTGCCCATTTCCCCTTCTTCCCCATCCAGTTCCTTTATATCATGAACAGAATTATCCTTAAAAAAACTATTTCATCATTTCAGTCCCCCTTTCCAGTACATGAAATATTTACTTGTTACCTGTAGAATCAAGTTTTATTCTTTGGTCTACTTTTTCAAGGCTTTCATTTTTATATGGTCACTATAAACGCCTGAGAATTATCCAGCAAAGCCAGGTCAGTTTCTTCCCTGACCAACCTATAAAGCACCTTCGTTTCTACCTCTGTGGTTATTTTTCCTCCTCATGTCATCCACATGCCTTGAATTCCTTTTCTCTTACACTTAACTGAGTTTTGCTCATCCTTCAAGCCCAGTATAAACCATTTCAGGCTACCTTCTCTTGGCATTTCCTAGGGCTCTGCAGTTTCTGTTGCTTCTCTTTGCATTAATAGCCAACAGTGGTGTTTTCGAGTGACAAAAGTTAATGTTTCTTCCTCCCACACAAATTTAGAACCAAATGAGACGAATAAGGCTTGAAATACGATCTTTCTTACAAGAAAATGTTGAATTGGAAGTTTTGACCTAGAGTTTAAGCTGCACTGAGATTGCAGCTAGTTTTGAGTTTGTTAACTTATTACTTCAGCACAAATTTGGACAATCACAACTTGAGACTGAGGCAGGAGGATCGCGTGAACCTGGGAGGCGGAACCTGAGCAGGCAGATTGGACAGGACAAGACAAGGATAAAGAGGCCGAACTCCTTCTCCTCAGTTCCCCAGTCAGATGAGCCTTGTCCTGTTCCTCTGGAGTCAGAGAGAAGTTATGGATATCATTTTATGTGAAGTTCCTCCATGTAGAACTTGATGCATATATTTCTTGGTCAGTATGAAAAATTACATACATACTTACTTTGTTAGTGCTTAACACATATTAAACATGTCTCTCTAATTAGAAACTAACCCTGAAGTGGGCATAAACCACCATCTAAATTTATTTTCATTCCCCACAGAGCCAGGTACATAGTATTTGCTCAAAAACTAATTGTTGCTCAATTGTGTAAGAAATTCAGCTTTTCTTTATATTTTGCATTTAAATAGACTATGGATTTGTTTTTGTGTGTATGTGTGTCCTGAATGTGAACAAAGATATATATTTTCAGAGAATAGAAATTTTGAGAACAGTTATTGCAAACACTTCTAAGAGAAGTACTTTAAAGGTCATATATAGAGAATATATTTTTGTGAAAGTAAATGATGTTATCAAGAGAAGTAATACTGAAAACGCTTGTTTTATTTTTGCTGAAGTATAAATGAACACAGCTAAGAGTAAAACAAGCAAACAAAACTTGGTATATTTTGTAAGATCTTGGTGTCAAGAAGGGAAGTCAAGAGCATAACATCTGTCTTAATGGAACACTATTACACACACATTTTACTGATATTATTGAGGGAAGAGGATCCTTTTTTACCACAAGTTGGCAGCCTTCCCTACTGTCGCAAACTTGGAATGAACTTGGAGAATACAAATTTTTAGTGACACTCTTTGATAACAAAATTAACTATGACTCTCTATATTTTTTTTAAAAGGTAAAATGGGTAATGCCACTCTAACATAAAAATCATAGTAATACATCTTAAAATAATAAGGTAGATGTCTTTCAAATACTAATTTTTCTTAGCTACCTTTATAATTTCCATTGTAACATTCCTCAAGTTTATCCTTTTCCACTTCTATTTTATCTTATTTTTCTGGTATTTGAGGAATACTCAGTGAAGAAGAGACAGAAAATCTGTTTTATATATACATATATATTATAAATACACACATATATAATATATGCATTGTGTATATATATTGTGTGTATAGAGAGACTGTGCATGTATATTGTGTGTGTGTGTATATCATATTTATATTTCCCTAAGTGACATTTTTTCTTTGGAAAATATGAGATCATGTTTTGCTGTGCTTGCCTTGCTGTGTCTATCCTTGTCTCTAGTGTCTATCTACTCAGAGACATTACAACTAACTAAAACATGAGTTGTAAGATGTGCACAAGGTAGCTGGAGACTGCATTGTAACAGGCAACTCTCCAGAGGAAACTAAGGTCTCTTATGTCCTCAGGCCTTTCTCATATATAATGAAGGGGTCTCCAGTGGGTTGATCTTCTTACAAGCACAACTCAATTTTAGGCTGCTGTGTTAAAGAAGACAATATGAAATTCATTATCTGGCAGTAATTGGGCATAAATTGAATAAAATATATAGCTAGATGGGGCAATAGTTGTATTTTTTCTGTGTGTGTGTCAGAGGGGTAAGAATAATGGCTATGGAAGGTGCTATTGTAGATTGTATTTTTTTAATGTTTTGAATTCCAATTGTTCTTTGCGAGTATAGAGAAATACAATTGATTTTTTAATAAATTGACCTATACACTTCAACTTTGCTAAACTCATTTAATTCTAGGACGTTTTTGTGGCCTCTTTGGGCCTACATACATACACAATCATATGGTCTGCGAATGGAGAATGTTTTGAATATTCTTTTTCAATCCAGATGCCTTTATTTTCTTTCATTGCTTTATTGTGCCAAGACTTCCAGTGTGTTGGTGAATAGGAGTGATAAGACCTGACACCCTTTTATTTTTTTCTATCTTAGGAACAGAAAAATAAGTCTTTAAGTATGATATTGGCTGCAGGTCCATTGTTAAAGCTCTTAACCAGGCTGAGGACATCCTTTCCATTCCCAGTTGACTGCGAGTTTTAAATCATTAATGAAATAGGGAGTTTGTCAAGTTTTTTTTTTTTCTGCATTTGTTGAAATAATCATATGTCTTTTCTTTGTTAGTCTATTAGGTTGGTGCAAAAGGTATTGCACCAAATTGTTTTTGCCATTGAAAGTAATGGCAAAAACCGCAATACATTTTGGACCAACTTAATAATATGATAAAATACATTGGTTGATACTCAAACATTAAACCAGTCTTGCACTCACAGAATAAACTATGGTTGGTTGTGAAATGTTGTTTTACTTTACTTATATATTCCTAGAATTGATTTATTTTGAAGATTTTTTATACATACTTATGAATATGATGATTTGTAATTTTTTATTATCTTGGTTTTGATGTAACTATGGCCTTATAAAATAATTTAATAACCTTACAAGTAGTCCCTCCTCTTCTATTTTCTAGAAAAGATCGTACAGAAATTGAATTATTTCTTTCTTGAATGTTTGGTAGACTTCATCAGTTAAACTATCTGTACAGGAAATTTTCTTTCATTGGAAGATTTATAAGTACTAATCCAAATTTTGAATTATTGTAATAATCTTTAGGGTATCTATCTCTTCTTGGGTGAAGTCTTATAGATCCTATCTGTTTTAATCAGTTCAGGCTGCTATAATAAAGGACTATAGACTGAGTGGCTTGTAAAAAATATACATTTATTCCCCATTGTTCAGAAGGCTAAAAGTCCAAGATCAGGGTACCAGCATGTCTGGGTTCTGGTGAGAACCCTCTTCCGGATTAGAGGTTGCTGATTTCATGTTTTTACATACGGCAGAAAAAACACCTAGCTAGTTCTCTGGATTCTGCTTATAAAAACACTACTCCCATACATGAGGACTCCCCTCTCATCAACTATGGTCTCACTTTCAAACATTATCACATTGGAATTAGGGTTTCAACACGTGAGTCTTGGCAGGGACACAAATATGCAGTTCATTACCATTTCTTTCAAATAGTTACTTTATCTATTTGTTTTTCATGCTGTTCCCTTGTTATCAATGTCTGTGGACTTTGTAGTAATGATTTCTTTCACATTCCTGATATTGGTAAACTGTGACTTTTCTTCTTTTCTTTTTTCTTTCTTTGGACAATATTGATGTTTATTGTAACTGATCTTTGCAAAGAAGCCACTTTTGATTTGGTTGAATTTTCTATTATTTTTAGTTTTAAATGTATTTGATTCTGCTGTTATCTATCTTGATTATTCCATTTCTTTATTTGCTTAATGTGTAATTTGCTTTCATTTTGTTTTTCCTAGCTTTTGTTTTGTTTTGTTTGGAGGTATGGACTCCCTCTGTTGCCCAGACTGGAGTGAAGTGGTGCAATCTCAGTTCACAACCTCTGCCACCCAGGCTCAAGTTATCTTCCCACCTCAGCCTCCTGAGTAGGTGGGACTATAGGTACACACCACCACACCTGGCTAATTTTTGTATTTTTTGTAGAGACAGGGTTTTGTCATGTCACCCAGGCTGGTCTTGAACTTTTGGACTCAAGCAATCAGCCCGCCTTGGCCTCCCAAAGTACCAGGATTATGGGTGTGAACCGCTGTGCCTGGCCTTCCCAGTTTCTTGTGAAAGATGTTTAGTTTCCTGATCTGCAACTTTCATCTTTTCTCTTGTAAGCACTTAATGCCATAAATTTATCTTAAAGCACTGCTTTAACTGCATCCTGCACACACTAATATATTGTAATTTTATTTTCACTTAGTTCATAGTACTTTTTACATTTATTTTAGATCTCCTCTTTGACCCATGGAAGTATGATTTTTTAAAATTGCAAACATTTGATAATTTTCCAGATATGTTTTTGTAAAGGATTTCTAGTTTAATCCTTTTATAGTCTTTTAAATTTCTTTATGGCCTAAAACCATAACTTTGCATGATATCTATATTCTTAATATTTATTAGGATATGTTTTGTGGCTCCTAATACATAGATCTTGATTAATATTCTAAGTACATGAAGTAAATGTGTATTTAATGTTGTTGTCTGGACTATTCTATCAATGTTAAGGTGATTGATAGCACTGTTCAGGTCTCGCTATATGCTAACAGATTTTATGTCTACTTATTCTATCAGTTATTGAAAGATGACTATTAAAGTCTTCAACTGTCTTTGTGAATTGGATACATTTTATTTTCAGTTCTTATCAGCTTTTGTTTCATGTATTTTTGAAATTATACTATAAGTTGAATGCATATTCAGATTTATTATGTTTTCTTGGAAGACAGGCCACTTTATCATTACATAATATCCCTCTTTGTCTTTCTTTAATTTTAGTTTTCCTAAAGTCTGCTTCCATTGATATTAATATAGTTACTCCGGCTTTATTTTTAATTGTGCTTGCATGGTATACACCTCTTTCCATACTTTTATTTTTAACATATTTGTACGTTTATATTTAAAATGTGTTTCTTGTAGATACAAGCCAAAATTTTATGGAAAACGCATATTATAAAAGTCTTGCATGGATTTCAATTATTTACACTAAAATAAAATAAATACACAATAATTTGTCATGACATGCCTGAACAGGATCTAGTTTGAAGCACTAAAGACAAGGCATCAATTTGAAAAAGGCCCCTATGACAGCAACACAAATTCTGCTAAAACTGAAGCAAGGACAAACATCAATCGTATAGTGAAGTTTGAGTGGAAGAATGGTGAAATTACTGATGCTTTACAAAAAGTTTATGGGAACAATGAAATCATCAGTTTACAAATAGATACCTCACTTTAAGAAGGGAAAAGATAATCTTGAAAATGAAGTTCACAGTGGCAGACCATACACATCAACTTATGAGAAAAAATATAATCTTGCTTGTGTCCTAATTGAAGAGGACTGAAGATTAAGATCACAAACAATAGCTGACACCATAGACCTCTCAACTATTTCAGCTTACATGACTCTGAAAAACTAAAGTTGAGCAAACTTCTCACTTGATTGGTGCCAAAAGTTTTGCACCCTACTCAGCTGCAGATGGATATTCTTCCAATATCTAGGGCTGCTGCCTCAAGTAGGGCTTGCTTTAATTGGTCAAAGGCTGATAAAGCCCCAGGTTCCCAGATCAAGGAGTGCGTTCCTAACTCCTTAGTCTCTTTTATTAGTTGGTATAAAGGGTGAGCTATTTCCCTGTACCCAGGTATCCATAGCCTGCAGAATCCAGCAATGCCCAAGAATCACCTTAATTGCTGCAACATCTTGGAAAGAGGGAAGGAAGAAATTGGTTCAATTCTCTCCTTGCCCGTGCCCTGGTCCCTTCTGACAAAACCAGGCCAAGGTACTTCACTGAAGTCTGACAGAGCCGAGTCTTGGACTTTAAAATGTTATATGCTTCATCAGCTAGGAAAATTGAGAAGAGCCCTACTGCCTTCCTGAGAAATTTCCTTAGTTGGGACACAGAGGAGAATGTCATTTACATATCATAAGACTTCACCCTGAGCATGAAATAACTCAGAGAGATCTTTTGACAATGCCTGCCCAAACCAGTCAAGGCTGTCTCAGAATGCCTGAGGTAACACCATCCAGGTTAGTTGAGTGGTCTGGTTGAAGGGATCCTCAAATGCAAACAAATACTGGGAGCTGAGGTGTAACATTATGCAGAAAATGGCATCTTTTAAATTCAAGACTATAAAGGATTTAGTTCTCTTGGGTATCTGAGTTAAAGTATAGGGATTGGAAACCCCTGGATAAATTGGAACCACAGCCTCATTAATACAGTGGAGGTTCTAGACCAGTCTCCATTCCCCATTGGGTTTCTGTACCCCCAATATTGGGATATTACAAGGGCTGTTGCAGAGTTTAACAAGGCCCTGAATCCTTAAGTTACTAATGATTATTTCTAGCCCTTTCCTAGCTACTGTTTTTATGGGATGTTGTCTCTGGTTAGGGAAGGAAGTGGGACCCTTGAGATTGATTTGGAGTGGTATAGCTGCTGTGGCTTAGTCAGTTTTTTCCTGAATTGCTCAAAGTCTTGGATTAATATAAGTCTCCACAAAGGCAAAGAGTCTTCCCTGGAGCTATAAGGATGGTGGTTCCCATACAAGCTAAAATATCCCTACCTCACAGAGGAGTCAGGCATCCAGGAATGATTTAAACGTCATGAGTAAACAAAAGGTCTCCCCAGCTAAAATGAAGGGGTTGAGGAAACTGTCTTTCAGAGGCTTTCCTAAGATGCCCCTCATGGTCATGCCAAGAGAGGAGGGGAGGCCTGGATTAGAGAGGAGAACAGAAATGGCAGCTCTGGTATTGAGTAGAAAGTCCACCTTCTTTTCTTCTATTAATACCTCAGGAGTCACCTGGGGCTCCTGGATGACATAATGTAACTTTGAGCCATCAGAGTGGGGGAGGAGAGCCCTGGGACTTATCAGTCCTGTTAGACCTTTTGAGACACTGGCTCTGAACCTCAGGACCTCCATCTCTAGAGGCAGTCCACCTTGCAGTGGTCTCCCTTATAGCCTGGACAGGGTGTTGGGACTTCTTCTGATTTCTAAGGCAGTCTTTTTCATAATGGCCCCTTTGATCACACTGATCATTACAGCAACAGGAGACAGACAAATTCCTAGGCAGAGAGGGACAAGTCCCCAGTGAAGCCTGACTTTGAAGCCAAAGACAGCCTGAACCTGAAAACCAAACTGCCAGTTTTGGATAGATTCCATGACGGGAGTGAGAACTTCTATCCCTGTCTCACCCACTCTCCCTTGATTGGTTCCTTCTGGATGATGCCTTTTAACCAATTGAATGGTGTTTTTTCAAGGCCACCCATAGACCAATCAGCACACACTACCCCACTGTAAGCCTACAAAAATCACAGAATCAGCTTCTCAGATGGCTACCTGCCTTCAGGGTTCCCTCTTGCCACTGAGAGCTTCATTTCTGTCACTCAATAAAATTCTTCTCTTCCTTACTCACTCTCTGATGTCAGCATACCTTATTCCTCTTGGTTGTGGGACAAGAATTCAAAACTCAACAAGCTTTGGGTGACAGGAATGAAAGAGTTATAACCCTACCATTCTCTGAGGTGTGGGTAGCAGCAACAAAAGAGCTGTAACCCTTCCATTTGCTAAGATGCAGGCAGTGGCAATAAAAGATCTGCAACCCTCCCATTTGCCAAGCACGGGAGTGAAAAAGCCGCTGGGTGCTCCTTCCTTCCACTCACCAAACTATGGGAATGAAGGAGCCACAACAATAACAGTTGCTAATAGAAGGAGAAGCTCCCTGGGGGTCTTGTGGTGTATATGCCTGTATAGTGGCTATTAGTGCCTCCACCTTTTTTAGTTCCTTTTCTCCCTTTCTTGGACTTCCTCCTGGTCCTGATTATAAAATAATGAGGTGGCGACTTTCAGGAGACTCTGTAGAGTACTACTTGGTCTAATAGCTAACTTTTGCAGCTTTATTCTAACATCTGGGGCTGCTTGGGTTATAAACTTGTCTTTCAAAAGCAATTGTCATTCTATAGAGTCGGAAAAGAGAGAGAGGTGTGTTTACTTAAAGCCTCTCCCAATTTTTTCAGAAACATGGAGGGATGCTCTTCAGTCCCTTGGTTTATGGTTGATAGCTTAGTGTAATTGAGGGGCTTGGCTGTAGTTCTCCTCAGACCTTCCAATATCCATGTATGCAAATGTTTTCTTTGCCACTTTCCTAGAACAGTAGCTGAGTCCCATCCAGGATCATCAGTGGGTTCAGCCTGCTTGCCTATCAGAAAGGGCTCCCTAATTTATTTCCCTTCTTTGGAGGTGCCACAATAATAAACAAACACTTTATCTCCAAATGTCTCAGTGGCCTGTAAGTCTGCCTGCTTCTCTGAAGCTGTAAGAGCCTGAATGAGAAGTTACAGAATATCCTTCCATGAAAGCTCCAACACTTGAGTAAGGTTCTGAAATGTTTCAATATACCTGTCAGGGCTGTCAGAAAATTTTCCTAGATCCCCTTTCATTTGCTTCAAATCTTGTAAAGAAGGGGGATTTGTACTCTGAAATAATCATATCCACTAGGCATTTCCTGTAAAGGAAGAAGTGACGCCAGAGTGTGTCCATATTGATCTCTTCTAACAGGATGAGATGAGGGTCTACATGGGGACCTACATAAAGGGTACAAGATGGTCCAAGAGGAGCTGGGATCTGGGCTGGTGCAGGTGCCTTTGACTCCTTATCTAAAGATGCAGACCGGTTTTTCTCCTATGTGTGGTTTGAATCTGCCTTGATCGATATCACTGTTATAAGTGCAGGGTCAATTCTACATTGCTGACAGAGCTTGGGATTATCCCATAGGGCAAGAAGGCCAGTATATGTGGAATTTCAGACCATTTTCCTTCTCTCCAGCAGAAGAGATCTAGCTGTAGGATAGTATTATAATTAATGCATTCCCCAGTTGGCCAGGCCTTCCTGTCTTCCAAATTATAGCCAGGCCATACCTTGGTACTGAAAAATTCCAGGCATTTTCTCTTAGAGTCTGAGTATCAGAGGAGTCCCAGTGTCTCAAGATGTACTCAAGAGAAGTGCAGGCTGAAGGTGGTGTGCTAACCATCTGGAAAGAGAGGGGGAGAAAAAGGTGTCTCTTGGTCTTTCCCTCTGCTATCCTAGAGTCCGAGACATCCCTCAGGCTAACCTTGGTCATGGATGCATGTGCCACTGCCATTCATGACCAGGGGAGGATCAGGCTGGAAGAAGCAGTTACACTTACCCATGCTCAGGCTGGACCCTCCTCGCCGACTGCCTTTGATTTCACTGTCTGAATTCTATGTAAGCTCAAGACTAAGATGGATCCAGGCAGTCCCTGCATATGCTTTCTCTCTAATTCCAATTTGGCTGGCATCTCATTTAACATTATCAGGCATAGCCAGGCATGCTTCCCCGAAAAGAACCAATTTCTTAAAGAGACACTAACATGAACATTTCTCATAACATAACATTTCCCAGAAGAATAGAAGGAAAAAAATATGATAGGAAAGATTGGAAGTCTTTGCCAGACACCCAAATGGGCTGCTATGGACTGGGGCTGGTCTAGGGGCGCCTGAGTAATGTCAAGGTGTAGCCTCAGACATCTGGCTGTTGCCCTAGGACCTTATTCCGATCCCATGCAATGGCTAGACTTCCGTGAAAGGAAGGTGGATTGGAACAAGGCCAACATTCCCAGCACCTGAGGGTTAAGGGGGATTGACCAAGCCCTTCTCAACAGCGTATCCTCTGAGTCTTGTAGACCGGCAGCCACGCTGTTCACTCTTAACTGACTGACAGAGGCCTGGTGTTTTATCCGTTTTTGAAAATTTCTGAGTTTGAGAAGCCTCAGAAGTGGAAGTAAAGAGCCATAGGTCTGCTTTTACTCAGGCTTCCTACAATCGCAAATAAGCCCCCAAGAAATGTTGCAGCTCTTTTACTCCCATAGTTCAATGAGCTCTGTGTTCTTGTCCCACAGCCTAGAAGAATGGGGTACACAGACAACAGAGAGTGAGTAAGGCAGCGTAGAATTTATTGAGTGACAGAAAATTCTCAACAGTGACAGGGGACCTGAAGGTGAGTTGATGGCCACAAGGCTGATTTTAAGGGTTTTTATGGACTTGAAATGGGTAAGCACATGCTGATTGGTCTGTTGCTATGCTAGAAAAAGCACCATTCAGAAATAGGCATAATAGTGTAGGAAGGGTATGGGTAGATATATACAAAATATGTGAAGGATAAGGACCAACTGGGAGAGAGCACACCAAATGTAAATGGGAGCTCTCAATGGGTCTACAAATTTATTTGGAACTTGTAGCTTGTTTTTCAGACTTTAGACTGTCTGTGGCTCAAAGGTTGAGTTTCACTGGGGACTCATTCCTGTCTGCCTAGGAAACTGCCCACCTCCTATCACTATCAATACTTAGGAATAAATGAATCCAAGGAGGTAAATAATCTTTTACTGAAAGCTATAAAACACTGATGAAAGAAATTGAAGACAAAAATAAGTGGAAATCTTCTGTGTTCATGGATTGAAAATGTTATTATTATTAAAATGTTCATTCTACCCAAAGTGTTGAACAGATTCAAGGGAATTTCTATAAAAATTCTAAAGGCATTTTTTACAGACTTATAAAACAAATCCTAAAATTCACATGGAACCACAAAAGAACCCGAATAGCCAAAGCAATCCTGAATAATAACAAAGCTAAAGGCATTACACTATCTGATTTTGAAATACACTATAAAGCTATAGGAATCAAAACAATATGATAGTGGCATAAACACAGACATATAGTCCAAGAGAACAGAGTAGAGAGCCTAGAAGTAAATTTATATATTTACAGTAAAATGACCTTTGAAAAAAGTGTCAAGATACACAACAGGAAAAAGAAGATCTCTTTAGTAAATGAACGGTGCTAAGAAAACTGAATATACACATATGGAATAATAAAATTGGACCTTATCTCATATCATATATAAAAATCAACTGAAAATGGATTAAAGACAGAAAGTTAAAACATGAGACTATAAAAGTACTAGCAGAAAACTAGGAAAATGCTGCTTGACATTGAGCTGCGTAATTAATTTTTGGATATGACCTCAAACAAAACAAAAACAGACAAACGGGATCACATCAAACTAAAAATTTCTCCACAACCAAAGAAACAATCAACAGAGTGAAGAGACAATCTATGGAATCAGGGGATTAGTACGCAAAATATATTAGGAACTCAATAGAGAGAAAAAAAGGACACAATTAAAAACTAGGAAAGGGCCATAGTAGACATCTCAAAAGAAGACATATAAATGGCCAATAGGTATATGAAAAGGTGCTTTACATCACTAACCATTAGGGAAATGCAAATTAAGACCATCATAACACATCACCTTATATCTCATATGATAGCACATCACCTCATAGCATTCTATTAAGATGACTATTATCAAAAAGAAAAGATAACAAATATTGGCAAGGATGGAACTCTTGTACTCTATTAGTAGGGATATAAATTAGTACAGCCATTATGTGAAAGTTTACAGATGCCTCCAAATATTTTAAAAAGAGCTGCATTATAACCCAGCAATCCCACTTCTAATTATATGTTGTCATCCTGAAGTAGCTGAAAGAATCAAAATTCAGTTTTAAAGAGTTTATTTCAGCTAAAAGTTGAGGATTGTCATCCAGGAAACACAGACCTCAGGAAAATGGGGTTAGTACTCTGAAGATGAAAGTTATAGTCTTGCTTAACTAGTCAGAAAACAAGGAAACTTAGTAGGATTATAACGTTTTCTATACTAGCATGGTTTATAAGTTACAGAAATTTAATTAGTTACAGCTTGTTCTCTTTTCTTTATAGCTCGGTTTTATTTCCTTCTCAGTTTATGAGTGTGTGTAACTGTCTAACTTAGACAATGTGCTACTCATGAATTTTTTGTGTGAGAAAGAGAAGAGGGAAGTTAATCTACAATAAAGGACAACAGTTTAGAGGGAAGACATCTTTCTTGGAGTTCTTTAGTCATTTACAGCAATTTACAAAACAACATAGGTAAAGACAAAGGTTAGTCTATAATCAGTGCAACAAAGGTTACAGCTGCTTAGGTTACAGCTGCCAGCTTAGGTGACCCAGGTTCCATAATTACATTTCCTGAAGGCTCAAAATATTTTAAGGTTCCAACAGCCTAGATTTTAAAGTACTTATTTTTAAAAACATAAAATCAGTATTTGGAAAAGATATCTGCATTCTCGTAGTTATTGCAGCGTTAGTCATCATAACCAACATATGAAAACAACACAAGTGTCTATCAATGGATGAATAAAGAAAATATGGTATATATAATACAAAGGAATTATTTTTCAGCTCTAAAAAAGAGAAAAGTGTGTTACTTATGTCAACATAGATGAATCTGGAGTACCTTATGCTAAGTGAAATAAACTAGGTACAAAAAGAAAAACAAGGCTGGGAGCGGTGGCTCACGCCTGTAATCCCAGCACTTTGGGAGGCCGAGACGGGCGGATCATGAGGTCAGGAGATGGAGACTATCCTGGCTAACACGGTGAAACCCCGTCTCTACTAAAAATACAAAAAATTACCCGGGCGTGGTGGCGGCGCCTGTGGTCCCAGCTCCTCGGGAGGCTGAGGCAGGAGAATGGCGGGAACCCGGGGGGCGGAGCTTGCAGGGAGCCATGATGGCGCCGCTCACTCCAGCCTGGGTCACAGAGCGAGACTCTGTCTCAAAAAAAAAAAAAAATGCAGGCCACGTGCAGCGGCTCACGCCTGTAATCCCAGCACTTTGGGAGGCCGAGGCAGGTGGATCACAAGGTCAAGAAATCTAGAGTATTCTGGCCAACATGGTGAAACCCCATCTCTACTAAAAATACAAAAATTACCTGGGTGTGGGGGCGGCGCCTGTGGTCCCAGCTCCTCGGGAGGCTGAGGCAGGAGAATGGCGGGAACCCGGGGGAGGAGCTTGCAGGGAGCCAAGATGGCGCCGCTCACTCCAGCCTGGGCCACAGAGCGAGACTCCATCTAAAAAAAAAAAAAAAAAAAAAAAAAGGAAAGATAAAGAAACAAATACTGCATGATTTCACTTATATGTGAAATCCAAAAAACACACGCTCATAGAAGCAGAGAGTAGAATGGTGATTGCCAGGAGCAGGGAGGAGGGAAAGACGATGAGGAGATGGTTAAAGGGTACAGAACTTCAGTTATTCAGGATGTGTAAGTTCTGAAGATCTAATGTACAGCGTGAAAGCTATGGCTAATAATACTGTATCGTATTCTTGAAATTTGCTAAGAGAGTAGAACTTAAAGCTCACATTACACACAAAGACACCCCCCCCACACAAAAATGGTAACTGTGGGAGGTAGTGGCTATGTTAATTAGTTTGGTTGTGGTAATCATTTCACAGTATATATTTATACAAAACATTTAGTTTTATACCTTAAATATATATGATTTTTATGTAGACGATACCTTGATAAACCTGGGAGAAGGGAAAAGCCAAGGGAAAAAAAGAGAAGAGATCTAAAAGTTTTTTATAAAGAACTACTTTATGTCAAATACTGATTTTCAATTAAGAGTGGGGGAATTATGGAAAAAGTTACTGGTTTTCTTGATGAGGACATTGTTAGTGAGCAATATGGCAGAAAAATGTTATCTTATTTTTATGAAATATACATGTTCAATTTCAAGAATTTACCCAGGCATCTTTTAATGCAACAGTGTATTGCTTTGCAAAAGGTTTACATTATGTACAAATGAAGAATAATTTTTATTTTTGCTCACAAATTAAAAAAAAATATATATATATACTAGTGGAATTTATTTCAAAAACTTTTAAAGGATTATTTTTTTTCTTCCGTTTTAATATTTTACTGGAATTCATCAGAATACAGTACCATTGAAGAAAGCATTTTTTCGTTTCTTCTGAGCATGAGACAAATATCCCTTTTTAAAAACTCTAAGTTCAGGTCGATTTGCTTGGTGTTTTATTTGTACAGGCTCATTTCACTTTCTTTGCTTAGCCAGCCACGGTTCTGATTTCAATTGGAATATTGGCCACTCAGGATCACATTGTGTTTCTGTATCATTTGTATTAATTCTTTTGGTTTCAGGATTGTTTATATTAAATTCACTGGAAGCAATGGAATCTTCAACTTAAAGCCTGATAGAGTTAATTTTCAAGGCTGAACTGTTCCCATAGTTCTGACTGTAATTGTTTCTGATTATTTTTATGTTGTAATGAAGCAATAATGATCAAAGCACAAGGCATTTCTTAGGGATTCATGACTGGCTGGCTTTGCCTCGGGCCATTAACCTCCGTCATTAATTCCCCTGGAAATCCATTGTGCTGAGGTCATTATTGTTAATAACAGAGCTGTATGAAAACATTTGCACACACTCTGGAGTAAAACTGTTGATTATTTTCTGCCTGTACAAGTTTTGTGATTGAAAAACCAAAGATAGTGATGAAGTTTGACCAAGAGAGAAAGTAAATTGTTGTTCTCTGGGGGGAAAATGGTAGGTATTTGATATATATCATCATCATTTGATATGATGTCATGTATGTGTATATGCATATCAATTTTTTATATGAACACATGAGTAAGCATTCTATATAATTTTTATCCTTGGACTTTATATAGTCTTCTAATCTGTGAACATATTACATATCAGTTGAAGATTTTAAGTACAGTCATTTTGAATTATAGATGCATTTTTAATTATGAAAAACATACTGAGCGATGTACTATTTTTTTCTTGCTATACATTTGTTCCTCTTTAATACCACTAGGAGAATGAACGTGAATACAATTTTCCTTGAAAAGTAATTCTCTATTTAGTAACCATTCAAATATCTACTTTTGTTCTCTCCCAGTAATAATTTCTTAAAATAATGACAGAGGTAGCACTGTAATTATTACATTCACAATGTCACAATGTTTTGGGCGTTTTTTTTTTTTGTAATATCCTATGTACATATCACTGCACTTCTCACTAAAAGGATAGCCAAAATGTAAGATGTGAGACTATTTTGGATGAATTAAATAGCAAAGCAACCTAAACTCTGTCTTAAAGTTTCAACGACTACCTACTAATCAAACAACTCTAATTAAAACTTCACTTTAATTGAGTGTCCCTAAAATACAACTGGTTGCCCTTAGAAAGAGATAAGAGCCAAGGAGACACCAAATGATCAAACTGGAATTTGAGGAAAACATCAGAAACTTTGTCTTCCTGTTACTTCCTTGTAAGTGAATTTGTTTCTGTAATAGATCGTAGTTACTGTCGAAGTTTAACTTACTTTTTAAGTATAATCTCCAATTTTCATTACAGTTTTAAATTTTATACTATTAAGACTATTATAGGTAATTGCTACTTAGTGTTTATTCTTCTTTTATATCCTCGTCTATTTAAAATTTAAACAGTGAGGAAAATAAACTGAAGGAAAATAGGTTTGGCTAGGACAGGATTCCAGATATTTTTCCATAAAACCCACTGCATCCAATGGAATTGTAAGGAGATAATCTAACTGAAAATTTTGGGTACTATACAAATGTAAATTTTTAAAAATTAACAAGAAAAAATAGCTTGGAGAAAATATGTTTAATCCTAGAGATATTAGAAAACTAATAATTCAATCTATATATCTCAAATAGGACTAAATTAATGAAATGCAAATTAATGGAAAGATCTATCCTCATTTTACAGATAAAAAAGCAAGCTTTGCGTAAATAATTTCACTAAAGTAAATCATCTGGAGAACAGCAAAACTATGATTTAAATTACAAGGCATATTCTCCCCCTACTTCATATGGTTTTATCACAGAGAAACATTCCCTGCTGTGTCTTTTGAAAAGTACTTCCTAAAGAATCACAGAGGACAATGGCAAGATGACTATTTTCAGTAGGTAATGTGATGGCTAATTTTGTCTATCAACTTGGCTGGGTCATAGTAGCCAGGTATTTGGTCAAATAGTATTTTGGATGTTTCTGTAACGGTCATTTTCAGATGAGATTAATGTATAAATCAATGGCTGTTGATTGACTAAGCAGATTACCTTCCCTAATGTGGTTGGGCCTCATCCAATCAGTCAAAGGCCTTAGTAGAGCAAAGTCTGACCTCCCGTGAGCAAGAACGAATTGTGCCCGCAGACAGCCTTTGGACTCAAACTGTAGTTCTTGCTGGTGTCTCCAGCCTGCCAGGCTACCCTGCGGATTTTGGATCCACGAAGGCTCCACAATTCCACGAGCCAATTCTTTAAAATAATTCTCTGTACATATACATATACACATCCTGTTGGTTCTGTTTCTCTGGAGAATCCTAATACAGATGAGAAACAAAAATAGAAACAGAAAATGGTGTGAAGAACCAAAAGCATGTGGAAAGAAGTACAGATATTTAGAACAGAGTATGAGTCCAAGAATATCTCTGATCAGCGTTCCGTAAAGACCCCATCCCTACCCTCAGAAGCAAAATAAACAAAATGCTACCGCCACCTCTACGGTGAACCGTGGGTCTAACATGCATATCTACTGACACTTTATGGATGTTTACTTGGACAGTGAAATGATAAAACTCCTTTTTTAGATATACCTAAAATCTGCTTTCCTTTTTTAAAAAAATGTAGGTTCGCATGTAGTTTAAGATTAAAAATACCTGAAAAATGCTTTTTCTGAAATAGTTTTGAGCAGAATATATATGAATGAATTTGTGTGTATGTGTATATTTGGAAATGATAATTAGTTAACTAGGTAAAAGTGGAGGTTGGGAAAAATGTATCCTTTGTGATACATATTTCACGAAGCCTTCTATTTTCCAGGAAATTTAATTCTCTTTAGAAAGCAACTGAAAGCCCTTTAACAACATAGCGTCTCGCCTGGAGGGCCCATATTATTTCAATTACATCTAATTATATACATAGGTATCTGTATTCATGTTTAAATGCAGGTGAAGTACTTGCAAAGAGCTTCATTTTATACCTTATTGCTTTTTAAAACAACACCCACATATGCTTCAGAAATAATTATGACTATATAGCCACTCAGTGGTTATTTCTTCTGTATCAGTCTTAATGGTGAGAAGGTTTCCTCAAGAGCAGAGCACCTGGGATAAGGGAGTTTATTTGATGGTAGCACCAAGAAGAGACCCAGGGATTCCTATCCTGGACTTGTAACGGGTAAAGATGTACTTTTTTCTCTTTGAGGAAAACAGTAATTGTTATCATTGCCATGTGCTTGATCCATTATAACAGTAGTGCTATATTTCATTTCTATTCATTACGTAATATGTAATTATATTGCATATTTATATGTATTATATAATCATATATAATTTCTATATTTATAGTTAGCAATATAATTGCTAAATTGTATTTCTAAACTATTATTTCTAAAAGTGACGAGGATAAGAACAATAGAAATGAAAAAAAGAAAAAGGCGAAAACTCGTGGAGAATCGGGGCTTGTTTTTGCCACAGACGCCTCCCCCTCAGTTCGCTCGTACTGAACGTGTTTCATGTATATAAGGAGTGACACATTAACATGTGCATCTCTAGGTGTCTGCAGGGCAAAGATTAGGGAAATGGTTCCATTTTCAGAGGTCCACCTTTGACATGCAATGTGGCTTGTCTTCTCTGAAATCTCGCCTGCATTACAGCATTTTCAGGATACAAAACAGGAAAGGCCCTCCTTCCTTAGTAACAAACAGAGAGAGACCAAAAGTCTGGAGATAAATCTCTCCTCTACAGTTATTTCACAGAATAGAAAAGTGGCAGGGTTCGCCTCCATTATTTTATTTTGCATGGTGTCTTTCACAAGAATGCAATTTGATAATAAGTTGTGATGATGACCAACTGAAAGTGAAGTATTATTCATGAAATTTCATGAATAATAAAATATCAAAAGTTTTCATTTTGGAATGGTGCCAAAAGCAAAATTCTACATAAATTGTATTATTTATCCTTAGTTCAAGATGCAGAAATTCTTCCCTATGAGGGCAACTTTTAAATAATATTCATTGATTGCCATTTCTTTTACAAATAAAATAAACCATTCATAATCCTACCATGGCAAATATAGTGCAATTTTGTGTCTTCTTTCCAGATTTACATATTTGTACATGATAAAAGTGGTACCTAGAAAACAATATTTGAAAACACTATTTAGGAGAATAATACTTTTCAGCACAGAATACTGAATTTTTCTACTAACATATTTGACAGAGATGATACAATACTTCCAATGGAGATTTAGTTAGCTCATTTATGCCTAAAATATCATGATAAAATATAGATTCTGACAAAAAAAAAATCTCAGCCACACTTTGACTTTCTCTGTTACCACATTCCTACAAATTTTTCTTCTTTTTTTTTTTTTTTAGTTTTAATTTTGATGAATACATACTTCACATGTTCTCCCTCATATGTGGAAATTAAAAATGAAAACAAGTGAACTAATGGCGATAATGAATAGAATAACTATTACCAGAGGCTTGGAAGTGGGGGTGGGGAAAGTGGGAATGGTTAATGGATACTAAAATATAGTAAGATACGGTAAATAAATTCTAGTATATGATAGCACAACAGGGTGACTACAGTCCTACAACATTCTTGATTACTGAAATTTCAATATTATCTCATATTTATTGGCTTTCATAATGTTCAAAGTACTTTCACATTTACGATCTCAAGTTCTCTGAGTTCCCCAAAGGTAATCATGGACAATTATTTCCCATTTTACAAATGTAGAAATTAAGCTTCTTACATACTTGGCTAAATGTTCACAAGTAAAATGATAGCCATTGAGCCAAAGCTAAAACGTGAATTTCTGATTCACAAAGAAATCTTATGTTAAATTCTAGATTCCTAAATTTATTCACACAAATAATCTTCAGAAATGGCTGAAGACTTGGAGCAAAATTTAGAACTTTTTATTTTAGGCCACAGTTAGGCCCCTCTGCTTCATTTCTCTTTCATTGGCCACTATGAGACCACCTTTGGCTTCAGGACCCTTGATCCATGCCTCCACGTAATTGTCATCATTTTAGTGCCCCCCTTATGAGTAGATAGTAGGAGCAACTCCTCTCCTCCAAATGAAATAGAATCATTTATTTCCCTGTACATTTATTACTTAGTGCAGTAAGTGTTCCAACAACAGGACCTAAACCAAATAACCACTGGAAATTCAAAGACGTCAGAGAGGATGAATGAACTGTTCTTACAGGAGGTAAGGTGGCAACAGAAAGGAAGGGAAGAAAAGGGGAAGGAAAGGAGGAGATGTTCTGGAGATTATGCGGATTGGCACATCAACCCCAAACCGTAGGACATTAACCTCTTGGGACAATGGTCAGATGTGAATTCCCAATCCAGTAGATCAAATCCTGGTCAGTTATGTTCAGTTACCCTCAGATTGTCTGCTGAAACAGCCCTTTTAAAACCATGCCAAAGGCCAGGCACAGTGGTACATGCCTATAATCCCAGAGTTTTGGGAGTCTGAGGTAGGAAGATCACGAGTTTGATACCAGTCTGGGCAATATAGTGAGACCCTGGCTGTATGAAAAAAAAAATTAAATTAGCCAGACATTGTGGTATATGCCTGCAGTCCCATCTACTCTAGAAGCTGAGTTGGGAGGACTGCTTGAGCTCAGAAGTTTGCAGCTATGATTATGCACTGCCATGTTGTTTGGGAGAAACCCTCAAACTGTATGGAGGATGATTATAAAAATAGCCCTAAGTCTATTGTATAGTGTGCTCAAGAATTTTGTTCTTTATAACAAAGTCCTGAAAGAAATTCCTGTTTGGTTGTAGTATCAGTAAAAGTACTATTAGTAATTGGTTTTGTTGTATGGCCTTCCTAAATCACATACTTAGTTTGTTGTTGTTTTTAATACATGCTGTTAGAAAGAAAATGTGTGCCCCATACATCACTCTGAACTTAAGTGATAATCTTGTTCTCATTCTCCTTTCCCCTTTTGCCCCACTCTTAAGTCTACTGATTCGATTTTCTTTATCTTGCCTTTAATTCTTACTTAATGAAGTGGGGTTTGTAGCTAGGGAAACAAACAAACAAAAAAGTAAAATGGGGGAAAATACAGTCACAATGTATAGTTTTAGCATAGAGATCATCAGAATTCTGAATCCAGATGTTTTTTGCGAGAGTCTGTAATACTCCTTAAAACACAAAATTTCTTCTAGCTTCTGGTCCTATAGTAGTAGTTGATTTGGAAACAATGTGGACTCACTTTGGGTTTGGGGAATACCAATGAACCAAAGAAATATTGAGCCCCTATAGGACACTCACCCCAATGCCTGTGTATGTAATTGGAAGAAAGCCATTCCTCAGCTCCTCAGGCCGTATGAAACAGCCAAGATGATGGCAGTAATGTAGTAGGTCCCTAGGGCTGCCATCAGAATGTACCACAAACAGGGTTGCTTAAAGCAACAGAAATTTATTTTCCTAGTTCTGGGGGCTAGACATCTGAAATGAAGTCTCTAAGGAAGCATTCTTCCTTCTTCATTGCCTCTTTTTAGGTACAGGTGGTTGCTGACAGTCCTTGACATTCCTTGGCGCCTAGATGCATCACTCAAATATCTGCCTCTGTCTTCACATGGCATTCTTCCCTGTGTGTGTGCCCACATTTTGCTCTGCTTTCTAGCTCTATTACTATAAGGACAGAAGCAAGCAAAAATTTATGTTTTAAAGGATATTTACAGACTCTTGAAAATAATATCTGAATTTTGAACTCTGATATCTTTATACTAAAACCTTCAGTGACTGTAAATTCCTTACTTTTTTTTTTTTTTTTTTTTTTTTTTGAGACAGTCTCTCACCCAGACTGGAGGGCAGTAGCGTGATCTTGGTTCACTGCAGCCTCTGCCTCCTGGGTTCAAGGGATTCTCGTGCCTCAGATTCAGGAGTAGCTGGGACAACAGGCATGAGCCACCACACCCAGCTAATTTTTTGTGTGTATTTCTAGTAGGACTGGGGTTTCACCATGTTGGCCAGGTCCATATCCAATTCCTGATCTTAAGTAATCCTCCCACCTCAGCCTCCCAAAGTGCTGGGATTACAGGCATGAGCCACCATGCCTGGTCTACTTTTATAAAAAAATAAATTTTGTCATGTATATTTGAAGTTTACAACGTGATATTATGGGATACATCTAGACATTAGTAAAATGACTATTATAGTGAAGCAAATCAACATATTCATCATCTCACATAGTTATTTTTGTGATTGGAGTGGCTAAAATCTACTTAGTTAACAAACGTCCCTAATACAATACAATTCCATTAACTATAGTTCTTATGCTGTACATAAGCTCTCTGCACTAATTCATCCTACATATCTGCTCATTTATACCTTTTGAATTGCATCTTCCAGTTCCTCCCCTGACTCCTGCCCCTGAATAACCACTATTTTATTCTGTATCTCTGTATGTTTGGCTTTTTTTTTTTTTTTTTAAGATTCTACATATAAGCAAGATAATATGATATTTTCTTTCCGTGTCTGGGTTCTTTTACTTAGCATAATGTCCTCCAGGTCCATTCATTTTGTGGCAAATGCTGCAAACTTTCTTTTTAATGGCTGAATAATATTCCATTGTTTGTGTGTAAATATGTGTGTGTGTGTGTGTGTGTCTGTGTCTATGTATAACATTTTCTTTATCCATTTGTCCATCAATGGACACTTAGCTTGTTTCCCTATCTTGGCTATTGTGAACAATGCGACAATGAACATGGAGTGCAGATATAAGATAGTGTATTAGTCCATTTTCATGCTGTTGATTAGGACATACCCAAGACTAGGTAATGTATGAAGAAAAAGAGGTTTAATGGACTCACAGTTCCACGTGGCTGGGGAGGCCTCACAGTCATGGCAGAAAGCAAAGGAAGAGCAAAGGCACGTCTTACATGACGGCAGGAAAAAGAAAACTTGTGCAGGGGAACTGCCTTTTATATAACCATCAGTTCTTGGCAGACTTATGCACTATCATGACAACTGTATGGGAAAGATCCGCCCCCATGATTCAATTACCTCCCGCTGGTTCCCTCCTATGTTATGTGGGAATTGTGGGAGGTACAATTCAAGATGAGATTTGGCTGGGGACACAGTCAAACCATAATAGATGGCGATTTTACCTCTTTTGTGCATATATCCAGGAGAGGAATTTGTAGGTCATAGAGTAGTTCTATTTTGAATTTCTTCAGGATCTCTCATACTGACTTCCATAATAGCTACACCAATCTACAATCCACCAACTGTGTACAAGTGTTGTTTTTTTCTTCACACTCTTGTCGATACTTGTTATTTCTTGTCTTTTTGATAAAAGCCACACTAACAGGTTTGAAATAATATCTCATATTGGTTTTAATTTATATTTCTCTGATGATGATGATGTTGAGCACCTATTCATATGCCTATTGGCAATATCTATGTCTTCTTTGTTTTTGGTTTTGTAGCCTGAGCTTTTAGTGTATTATACAAAATATATATATATATATATATATATATATATATATAGTGAGGGCCAATGCCAAGGAGCTTCTCTCCTGTGTTCTCTTCTAGGAGTTTTATGGTTTCAGGTCTTACATTTAGGTCTTTTATCCATTTTCAGTTGAGTTTTGTGTATGGTATAAGATAAAAGTCTTCATTCTTTTGCATCTAGTTTTCCTAGCACCATTTATTGAAGAGACTATCTTTTCCCCATTGTGGTTTTATTTACTAATGTACAATCAACAAAGAATAGTTAACTGTACAGTAGTCCACCCTTATCTGCAATTTTGCTTTCTGCAGTTGCATTTATCTGCAGACAAATGTGGTCTGAAAATAGATGAGTACAATTTAATAAAGTATTGTGAGAAAGAGAGAGAGAGACCACATTCATGTAACTTTTATTACAGTATATTATGATAGTTGTTCTATCTTCTTATTATTTTTGTTAATCTCTTGCTGCATCTAATTAATAAATTAAACTTTTTAAATCAGTATCTGTGTATAGGAGAAAATAGTATATATAGAATTTGGTACTATTTGCAGTTTTAGACATCCACTTGTGATTTGGGAGCATATTCTTTTTAGATAAGAAGGGGACTACTTATATATTTGGATTTATTTCTGGAATCTCTATTCTGTTCCACTGTCCATTTTTAGTTTGTTCTGCCCTAATCCAGTATGATCTCAATTTAATTACATGTGCAAGGACCTGAGCTGTGTGAGCTCATACATTAATTCAATCCCTAGAAATATTCTAAGTAAGGTCACACTCGCAAGTACTGAAGGCTAGAACTTGAACATACACTTTTAGGGGGACACAATTCAGCCCACAACAAGTAGTAGTAATGATCATACAGCAAAAATAATACTACAAGCCAGGTCTGGGTCTCCTTCTTGAGCCTCCTTCTCCATTAATTCTCAGTGCTGCATCTACCTACTACTTAGCTCAAGTAATTGTATGAGTTAACATTTGCTGCCCTCTGCTCCCAGCCTCTTCATTTTTAATGACACCCAATCTCTGTTTCTGTATTTGTACGTGGTTTATTTCTGAATGCCTCATCCCTTTGGGTAGATGATCCATTGGATGGGATGATTATTTCACCTGCTAACAAAGTTCCCACTTCCAGGTGACCCATCCTAAACTTTACACACAGCAGGCTGTGAGCAAGTGATCCACATTTCCTTATATGACTCCAGCCCCTGGATTGCTTCTACCACTCTTTGTCTCTGACAGGGAATCCCATATAAGCTACCTGGCTTAGTCAGGGTAAGAAGTCAGCTTAATGTGTATGGAATGTGAAGGCAGATAGAGATTAATTCATACTATGGTTTTGCAAACAGTGATGTTGGGACACAGAGTTCAGTAGTTCATCTGGGCTTAGGGAGTCACAACCATGCATAGAACTGAGCTTCAGTTTTCTCAATACTCCAAAGTCCAAAGTAAAACAACAGTAAGTTCCGTGACTCTCATCCAGCCATAGTAAACATTGCCACTTAATCAGATAAGATTGACCTTGTTCACATACAACTCTATAATTTATCTCTTCTGAAGAATTGAACAAAATGTACATCATAGTTTTGCCAATTCTGAGCTGTGTGAGCTCATACATTAATTCAATTTCTAGAATATAATTTCTTCATGTACAAAATAAGAAAAAAATAGCTCACAGTTTACTTGTGAGAAATAGAGAAACCAATCTATCTATAATTTTGTCATTGTTATTGTATTAGCCCAATTTTATACTGCTATGAAGAAATACCCAAGATTGGGTAACTTATAAAGAAAACGAGTTTTAATGGACTCACAGTTCCGCATGGCTGGGGAGACCACAAAATCATAGTGGAAGGTGAAGGAAGAACAAAGCCACATCTTACATGGAGGCAGGCAAGAGAACATGTGCAGGGGAACTGCCCTATAGAAAACCATCAGATATTGTGAGATTTATTCATGATCACAGTAACAGCATGGGTAAAACCCGTACCCATGATTCAATTACCTCTCACCAGGTCCCTCCCATGACACATCAGGATTACGGGAGCTACAATTAAAGATAAGATTTGGGTGGGGACACAACAAAGCATATCAATTATAGAATAACATAGACGTTTATGTTGGAGCTCGGACACACTACCCCGAATATGACATCTTGGAAATTGAGAGAACAGCAGAAGCAGAAAGGTTACTCTCCAATCTTTTTCTGACTTTCTGTATGAAAGCTGGCTATAGAGAAATTATGTGAACTTTCTGTCATGAAAATAGGTCAAAATATTCTCATGTCACAGGTGTCTTGCTCTATACCTGGAGACCAAGAAGAATTTTAACAGGCAGGACTCACTGGGTTCATCCTGAGTTTATTGCCATTAGAGCATACTATTTTTGACCAATTATGCTTCTACATGACTGTCCTTTCTTCACTGAATCTAACCATGATTTTTTTCCTGTATCTTTTGTTCTTCATTTCTGAAGGCTCCCATGTCAGGAAAAACCTTAGCTAAATGAATTTGTTATATGTTTCTATTTTTAATCTGTCTTTTGTTCTAGGGTTGTCAGCCCATGAACCTTGCAATGGGTGAGGAAAAGATAGTATCTTTTCTTCCCTACTCTTAATAAATTGTGGTTCTTGCAACTCCCACATAAACATCAATAGAACTGAGAATGTCACAGTATTATTCTATTATGTGCTGCTTTGGGCTAAGTTTTTATGGTGTATTTAAATTTGTTTTGTTAAATATCGATGTCTAATATTCCAAAGAATTTTCTTTAACTTCCTTCAACCATATATATTTGTTTATGTGCTTTTTTTTTTTTTGTCTTCCCTACCCAAATTAGTCATCTATGTTTGCACAGGTTTTATGAGCCAGACTCCTGAGATTAACCTTTTCCAACTAAGACAACCCAACATTTTTCAAATTAACAGAATAAGGTAGTGCATAAAATTAGAGTTGGCACTTTCCCCTTCTTTTAATGTTTAAATCCCCAAAGGTTCCATGAACAGCCAGCGTGAAACAACCTCAAGGCAAAACATCATCATTTAAAATATGCAGAACCTGTCTAGTTGTTGGCCTAACCTCTCATTTCAAGACATAAGGCAAAAGCAGCAAAACCACAGCAAAATGCAAGAAAATTGATCTCAATCTTTTAAGAAGAGTTTGTCTTCTATATATTAGAAAGTGCTGACTATGTAGTTCACATTCAGCATAATTTCCAAAAACATCATATACAAGTGAAGATCAATCTGTCTCATTTGTAATGTATAATTAATGACTACATAATTGCAATAAAGTAGGTTTTTTAAAAAAAATATTAGATATATATTTATTCACGCTTGAAAGCAGATAATGTACCAGAACTCATGTTCAGAGTAGAGGGAGAATGATGTGAGAAAGAAAGAAAATTTTCAAAATAAGGACCTTTAAATATTGTTACATTCTTTATATGAGCAATGCAACTACAATATTAGAAGAATAATGATATACCAGTGAATGTTTATTTCTTTATAATTTCCCTTCTTAATGGATATCAATTTTCAACTACCCATAAGCTGAATTTAATACTCAATAAGGATGCTGCAACATTCTTCATATTATCTTTGACACAAGTGTGGTTGCAAAAATTTATATCTCTTGAAGTTTATAGCAGGTTTCCTACTTTGAGAAATCAGTATAAAGTCTACTTTCATTGGTAAATTTGATATATTATGGTCAAGACAAGTTGAGACTGAGAGTACAGCTTCTGAGGAGTTAAACTTACATATTTTAAGCTTTTAAATGATTAAGCTAGGCATGATGCTTGAAAACATTGGAAAATGTCACAGCGATTTTGATATATGCTTTTCTAACCTGTAGCACATATCTAGTAGTCTTCTCAAAAATATTTTCCCTTTGGTAATTGGTATTATTTTCTCTTTTCTGTCTTGCATCTTTGAATATCAGTCTACTTTCTCATTCTTTGATGAAATCATGTTACATTTTGAACATATAAAGATGGTACATTTAGAAACATAGAGAAAAAACATTGCCATTGGGGTGCAATATACACTTTTTAAACTCATTTATATGGTCACTTCACAAGTGTTTGGATGTCTATCCTGCAGTATGTGACAAAACCCCTACTTCTAAAAAGTTATGCTGTATTACTGTTTTCATGGAAATAATTCCATGCTCATAGAGAAGCTGCAATATTGTACACAGAGCTCTGTGTATCCTTTATCCAGATTTATAAATTGTTAACATTCTGCCTAATTTTCTTTATCATTGTATGCATCTACATGTCTGTATATCTGCACATTTTTTCTTACTGCTTTACACTTACATGGCTCACAGTGTATTTCCTGAGAACAAGAATATTCTTTCATAACCACTGTATAGTTAAAAAATTTTGGCCGGGCGCCGTGGCTCACGCCTGTAATCCCAGCACTTTGGGAGGCCGAGGCGGGTGGATCACGAGGTCAGGAGATGGAGACCATCCTGGCTAACACGGTGAAACCCCGTCTCTACTAAAATTACAAAAAATGAGCCGGGCGTGGTGGCGGTGCCTGCGGTCCCAGCTCCTCGGGAGGCTGAGGCAGGAGAATGGCGGGAACCCGGGGGGCGGAGCTTGCAGTGAGCCAAGATGGCGCCGCTCACTCCAGCCTGGGCCACAGAGCGAGACTCCGTCTCAAAAAAAAAAAAAAAAAAAAAAAAAAAAAAAAAAAAAAAAAAAATTGGAAATTTAATTTGGCATAATCTTTATGTAACCTACCAGACATATTTCAACTTTGTCAGTAACGCTCTTTACAGCTTTCCTTCCTTTAGTCCAAGATGCAGTCCAAAATCACATATTGTATTTTGTTGTCATGTTCTTTGATCTGGAACATTATCTCAGACATTCTTTGTCTTTTGTGACAGTTTCTTTTTGTTTGTTTCTTCGTTTTGAGACAGGGTGTCACTCTGTCACCCAGATGGCTGTGCAGTGACATGATCATGGCCCACTGCAGCCTCAACCTCCTTGTCTCAAGCAATCCTCTCACCTAAGCCTCCTGAGTAGCTTGGACCACAGGCACGTGCCACTACATCTGGCTACGCTTTTTTTTTTTTTTTTTTTTTTTTTTGCAGGGGGTGGGTGGAGATGGGTTCTCACTATGTTGCGCAGGCTAGTCTCAAACACCTGGGTCCAAGTGATCCTTCCGCTTCAGCCTCTCATAGCGTTGATATTACAGGTATGAGCCACTGTGCCCAGCCCGATAGTAAATTTTGAAGCATACAAACCCTCCTGTCTCTTTTCAGTAGTGTGTTTCAGTGGGTTTTTTGGAACTTTTCTCACATTTAGATTCAGAATATGTATGCTGGATATGAATTCTATCTAGGAGACATTGTGTCCTCCTCAGGGTGACATTAGGAGGTTCACAATACAGTCTATTCCTCAATGTCAATGTCAGTTTGCATCAACAGATAATGGGATTTCTGGTTTCTCTGCTATAGAGTTACCATATTTATTTTTGCATGTTACAAGGGATCTGTGAAGAGACCCTGTAAGGCCGTGCAAAATACTGCTTCTCATCAAAATCCCCCTCCATATTTCACTGAAAAAAAATTTGATGACTTTCATATAATGATTTTCTAACTTCTGGATTTTCTCAGCCTTTATGGATCAGCATTCTACCTTAGGGAACAGCTCTCCCTTCTCCTTCCTTCTTTTCTTTCTTTATTGATTGAGTATGGACTCACTCATTTCTAGTTTTTCCCCAACGGTTTATCGCTCATTACCCTCTCTGCTTTATCATCTTGTTCTAGTCTTGGCTGGTGGGTGTACCTTCAAGCTGACGGAAGCGCCCTTTTAACAGGGCTTCATCATTTTTTAGGCACATTTCAAGTTTTTGGTGTAACAAATTATTCCATACTCATCTTAATATGCACTGTTCTAGAATATGAATTGGAAAATTCCCCGAGGATAGCTGCTATTTGGTCATGGAAAATGTAGAGGTGTGTGGATTCTAGACATGCTCATTGCCTCTGGAGTTCCTGTCTTCTTTATCTTGGCAGTAGACAGAACTAGTGTTTACAACATAAATGCATATTGGTATTTCCAACTGCAATCCACCCCAACATGGTTCTTTCTTCTCTCTCCTCACCTCATACCATATTTACATTTTCCTTAAACCATAGTAAGAAGCCAGGATTCCACCAATATCAATAGATTTATTTATTTGCTCAATCCTACAAATCTATCATAATTTAAGGATTGCTTCATCTATACCAGTACGAAAACATCTACTAAAAGATTTCATCATTTCTTGGCATTCCTCCCTCAATCCCCACATCTCACTCCAGAATTTAGGATATATACCATGTTCAAAAGTTGCTTTGATTCAACTTTCTTTAATTTGCCTTTGCTTTGTTTTTATTCTTTGTTGTAACTATATAATCCTTTCAAGACAAAGTTGGGGTTTTTTTGTTTCCAAATTAATTCTTGTTTCTTCTCATTGTTTTGAATTATATTTAATTTTTGAATATGTAAAACGTTAACATGCTTCCAAGAGTTAAAACTATGTAAAAAGATAATTCAGAACAGTGTCACTTCCCTCTGTTTTCCCTTCTTTCTCAAACTCTGTCAGTAATAATTTCAGTTTTCCGTTTTATTATTCTTGTAAGAGCAGTTGTTATTATTTGCTCTTCTTTTCTATCTATCTATCCATCAACCAACCCAGTCATCTATCATTTTTGCCCTTTGATTTTTTTCATTTAACAATACATTCTTAGGTGAAAAAGTGATGTTTTAAAAGAATGCAATATCTGATCTCCAGAATGGGTAAGTAACAACATAAAACAGTTACAAAAAGAAAAGTGAGTGCACAGAGGACAGGGGTTGGTGAGGATGATAAGGTTTCTCCTATCTCTGTGCCAGGCCATATTGAACTACATACCTCCCTCAACTGCCAATTTCCTTTAAGACTTTGTTTCTTCCATTTCATTCTGATTTTTCTATCTACATGGTTCTAAATTGAATTATTTGACTTAAGATAAAAGCAGTTTCCACCATGTCTCATGTCTCAATCACATCCATTATCCTATATCTCTTTCTGGATGGCTTAGCATTTCACTCCCAGTATTCATTGTAAAACTTCTCAGACTGAGGATTTATGATTTATTGATAGTTCCTTACCTTCCATTTCACTCTGCAGTCCATTCAGTATTAATGACTACCAGTCATGCTAACCAAATTCCCCTTTCAAAAGTCATCAAGAATGATAATGATGACCATTACATCCTTGCTGCTCTAAGTGTGATCAAAAAGCCAGAATAACCAGCATTGCTTTAGGAGTTCATTAGAATTAGCACAGATACAAAAGAAGAGGAACTAGACCTCTCTTCTTGATGGACGAACTGTCAGGGAATCTGTCAGTCACTAACCAATCATGGCCCAAATGAGAAGAAGAGGAACAAAATCGTCAGAGGAGCACATTCCTTTCATTTAAGGTAGTTCTTAGAGTTGTACTCCTTCATTTATGCTTGCATTCCAAGTCACATGGTCACGTCTGTCAGTGAGTTGGGAAAATGTAATTTTTCTTCTAGGAGGCCACATACGTAGCTAAAAATTAAGGTTCTATTAGTTTAGAAAATGCAAGAATAAGCCAGGCGTGGTGGCTCACTCCTGTAATCTCAGCACTTTGGGAGGCCGAGGCGGGTGCATCACGAGGTCAGGAGATTGAGACCACCCGGCGAACACAGTGAAACCCCGTCTCTACTAAAAATACAACAAATGAGCCGGACGTGGTGGCGGCGCCTGTGGTCCCAGCTCCTCGGGAGGCTGAGGCAGGAGAATGGCGGGAACCCGGGGGGCGGAGCTTGCAGGGAGCCAAGATGGCGCCGCTCACTCCAGCCTGGGCCGCAGAGCGAGACTCCGTCTCAAAATAAAATAAAATAAAATAACAATGCATACTATAGTAAATACATAAATGAATAACAGAATTATTTATTATCATTATCAAATATATACTGTACATAATTGTATGTCATATATTTTTACATGACTGGCAGTGCAATAGGTTCGTTTATACCAGCATCACTACAAACACACGACTAAGGGATTGTGATGTTACCATAGCTACAATTCACTAAATGATAGGAATTTTTTAGCTCCATTATAATCTTATGGGACTATCACTGTATATGTGGTTTATCATTGACTGAAATGTCATATTGTAGCACATGACTGTATCTGCTAGCCAGGAAACAGGCTCTCATCAGAACCTGACCCTATGGGCACCCTGATTTTGAACTTGCCAACCTCCAGAACTCTGAGAAATAAACTTCTGCTATTTTAGCCACCCAGTGTATGACAGCCCAAAATGATTAATATATTAGTTGTTTTCAATTTTTATTCTTCCATTTTTTTTCTTTTTTTCTATTACTATTATTATTATTGTTATTATTATTATTTTGAGATGGAGTCTCACTGTGTCCCCAGGCTTGTGTGCAGTGGCTCAATCTCAGCTCACTGCAAGCTCTGTCTCTCGGGTTCCCGCCATTCTCCTGCCTCAGCATCCCGAGGAGCTGGGACCACAGGCACCGCCACCACGCCCGGCTCATTTTTTGTATTTTTAATAGAGACGAGATTTCACCACGTTAGTCAGGATGGTCTCCATCTCCTGACCTTGTGATTCGCCCGCCTCAGCCTCCCAAAGTGCTGGGAATACAGGCGTGAGCCACCGCACATGGCCTGTATTGTTATTTTAAAATGTGTTCCTTCTACTTACATAAAAATCCTTCAGGAGGTGTTCCAGAGGAAGGCATTGTTATCAGAGGGGGTGACAGCTCCATGGGTGCTATTGCTCCTGAGGGCCTTCCAGTACAACATGATGTGGAGGATGACGACAGTGATATCAATGATCCTGATCCTATGTAGGCTAATGCTAATGTGTGTGTTTGTGTTTTAGCTTTAACAAAAACGTTTTAAAAGTATACTTAAAAAAAAAAAGGAAAAAAGTTATAGAAGAATAAGGAAATAAGGAGAACATTTTTGTAAAATTGTATAATACGTGTGTATTTTAAGCTGTGTTATTACAAAAATGCTAAACCATTAAAAAAATAAAATTTTTATATACAGTCTGTTATTATTAAAGAAAAAAATTTTTAAATAAATTTAGTGTAGCATAAATGTACAGTATTTATAAAGTCTATGGTAGGGTACATTCACTCCCCATTCACTCACTGACTTACCCACAACAAATTCCAGTTCTGCAAGTTCAATTCATGATAAGTGCCATTATACAAGAGTACCATTTTTTATCTTTTATACTGTATTCCTACTGTACCAGTTTTATGTTTGGGCATGTTTAGATACACAAATACATACCATTGTGTTACTGTTGCCTGCAGTATTCAGCACACTAACATGCTGTACAGATCTTTGTAGCCTAGGAACAAGAGGCTATACCATATAGCCTAGGTGTAGAGTAGGCTGTAGCATCTCAGTTGGTGTAAGTACCTTCCATGATGTTAACATAACAACCAAATTACCTAAGGCACATTTCTCTGAACATATCTTCATTATTAAGCAATTAATGACTGTAGTTGTCTTCTTGCTGTGTCCTCACATGAGGGAGAAGGAAAGCTCTGATCCTTCCAACTCCTAATAAGGTCACTAACACCTTCATGTGTGCTTCACCCTAATAACCTATCTAACTCTAATTACCTTTCAAATGACCCACCTTCAAATACCCTCATGATATGGTTTGGCTGTGTCCCCAACCAAATCTCATATTGAATTCCCACACATTGTGAGAGGGACCCAGTGGGAGGTAATTGAATCTCGGGAGCATGTCTTCCCCATGCTGTTTTCATGATAGTGGATAAGTCTCAAGAGATCTGATGGCTTTATAAGGGGGAATTTTCCTGCTCAAGCTCTCTCCTCTTGTCTGTCACCATGTGAGATGTGCCTTTCATCTTCCACCATGATTGTGAGGTCTTCCCAGCCACATGCAACTATAAGTCCATTAGAACTCTTTCTTTTGTAAATAGCTCAGTCTCAGTTATGCCTTTATCAGCAGCATGGAAATAAAGTAATACAGTAAATTGGCAACAGTAGAGTGTGGAGTGCTGAAAAGATACCTGAAAATGTGGAAGCGACTTTGGAACTGGGTAACAGGCAGAGTTTGGAACAGTTTAGAGGGCACAGAAGAAGACAGAAAAATGTGAGAAAATTTGGAACTCCCTACAGACTTGCTGAATGGCTTTGATAAAAATGCTGATAATGATATGGACAATGAAATCCAGGCTGAGGTGGTCTCAGGTGGAGATAAGGAACTTGTTGGGAACTGGAGCAAAGGTGGCCCTTGTTATGTTTTAGCAAAGAGACTGGGAGCATTTTGTCCTTGCCCTAGAGATCTGTGGAACTCTGAACTTCAGAAAGATGATTTAGAGTATCTGGAAGAAGAAATTTATAAGTAGCAAAGCACTCAAGAGGTGATTTGGGTGCTGTTAAAGGTGTTCAATTTTAAAAGGGAAACAGAATATAAAAGTTCAGAAAATTTGCAGCCTGACAATGAGATAGAAAAGAAAATTCCATTTTCTGAAGAGAAATTCCAGCCAGCTGTAGAAATTTGCAAAAGTAACAAGGATACAAATGTTAATGAAAAAGACAATGGGGGAAAATATCTCCAGGACATATTAGACACTTTTGTGACAGCGTCTCCCATCACAGACCCAGAGGCCTAGGGGGATAAAATGTTTCATGGGTCAGGCCCAGGGTCCCCATGCTGTGTACAGCCTAGGGGCTTGGTGCCCTGCATCCCAGCCACTCCATCCATAGCTGAAAAGGGCAAACGTAGAGCTTGGACTGTGACTTCAGAAGGTGCAAACCTCAAGCCTCGGCAGCTTACACATGGTGTTGAGTTTGCGAGTGCACAGAAGTCAAGAATTTGGGTTTGGGAACCTCTGCCTAGATTTCAGAAGATGTACGAAAATGCCTGGATGCCCAGGCAAAAGTTTGCTGTAGGGGCAGGTCACTCATGGAGAACCTCTGCTAGGGCGGTGCAGAAGGGAAATGTGGGATTGGACCCCCACACAAAATCCCTACTGGAGCACTGCCTAGTCCAGACCCCAGAATGGTAGATCAACCAACAGCTTGCACCATGCACCTGGAAAAGTCGCATACACTCAAGGCCAGCCCATGAAAGCAGCCAGGAAGGGGACCGTACCCTGCAAAGGCACAGGGGCATAGCTGCCCAAGACCATGGGAACCCACCGCTTGCATCAGCATGATCTGGATGTGAGACATGAAGTCAAAGGAGATCATTTTCGAGCTTTAAGATTTGACTGCCCTATTGGATTTGGGACTTGCATGGGCCTGTAGCCCTCTTGTTTGGCCAGTTTCTCCCATTTGGAATGGCTGTATTTACCCAATGCCTGTACCCACATTGTACCTAGAAAGTAACTAACTTGCTTTTGATTTCACAGGCTCATAGGCAGAAGGTACTTGCCTTCTCTCAGATGAGACTTTGGACTGTGAGCTTTTGAGTTAATGTTGAAATGAGTTAAGACTTTGGGAGACTGTTGGGAAGGCATGATTGGTTTTGAAATGTGAGGATATGAGGTTTGGTAGAGGCCGGGGGCAGAATTATATGGTTTGGTTGTGTCCCCACCCAAACGTCATCTTGCATTCCCATGTGTTGTGGGAGGGAGCATGTGGGGGGTAATTGAATCATGGGGGCAGGTCTATTCCATGCTGTTCTCATGATACTGAATATGTCTCACAAGATGTAAAGGTTTTGTAAGTGGGAGTTTCCCTGCACAAGCTCTCTTTTCTTGTCTGCTGCCATATGAGATGTGCCTTTCACCTGCCATGATTGTGAGGCCTCCCCAGCCACGTGGAACTGTAAGTCCACTAAACCTTTCTTTTGTAAATTGCCTAGTCTCCAGTATGTCTTTGTCAGCAGTGTGGAAACTGACTAATACACCTCACATTGGGGAATAGATTTTCAACAAGTAAATTTTGGGAGACACAAACATTTATTCCACAGTAACTATCAATCTCAAACTCCTAAAGAATCTGTATGAAAAGCTTTAGTCTTCTTTCTCCACAACTTTCAAAATAAGAATTTTTTTCCCTACCTCAATATTTTCTGTCTCAGATAATTACATTGTGACTCAAGCTTGCTATTTATCCTTGGTTATTTCCTTTCTGTAACCTTGAATCTTTCCCTTCTCTAACTCTGTGTTAATTTATCAGGAAGTCCTACTCATATCTGATATATTTCTGTGTCTTATGTCATTTCATCTCCACAGCTGCCTTCTTTATGCAAGCCAATGCCATGTTTTCCAGTTCTCTGTAATTCTCTTCTATCTGGTCTCCCTGCCTTCATATTCATTCATCTATCTCCATATAGATGCCAGAGTGATGTTTTAAATGTATAAACCACATTATAGCACTCTTTTCATTTAAAAGTCTCATTGGAGGTAGAATAAAATCCAAACACTATTGATTTGATTTTTCTAATCTGCTTCCTTTTCAACCTCATTTCATACTATTGTGCTTTCTTGACCAGATTTCAGCCACTTGGATCTTTTGTTGTTTTTCTGTTCCTTAAAGATACAGGTCACTTTTAATTGAACATATTATTTTTTCTGCTAGATTTTTTTCTCTCTCTTTCATATACTGTATGGTAGGCCCACTCTCATCTTATTGGTATTACATCTCAAACAACCTTCAATCACTTCTTCAGAAGAGTCTTTCCAGACAGAATCTTTCCAGACAGAGTAAATATTTACTGTTTATTATATCAACCTTTTTATATCCTTTAGACATTGATGTGATCTATAGTAATTCCTTATATTTTTTGTTTGTTTACTATTCATCAAATCTCATCAGTATGGAAGGGTCCTTGTCTGTTGTGTTTACAACTTTATCTACAACACATATCACCGTACCTAGGTCATAGAGATTAATAAATATTTGCTGATTGAATGAATAATTGTTTAAATGGGCATTTCTCTGAAAGATCTCACTGCTAAGAAAGCCATTCTGTTGACTTCAGCTGAAACTCCGGCTGTAGCAGCTGGGCATATGTGATGTGAGGAAGATAGACTTCTCTGTAGTTTACAGTATCTTTCTTTAATCAATTAACTCAGGATTGTCACAGAGGACCATGACAATATTGTCATATTTTAACATGGAGTCATTTATCTAAATGTCTGCCACCTGATAGTACCCTATCTTGTTTTTCTTCACTGCTATAATACCTTCGTTCACCTTCTACAATTCTAATGCCCTTATCCCACTCCTCTTCATCATCATTATCCTCATTCTAACTTATTCTTTCATGCACCTCTTCCATAATTTCATGGATTTAGATCACTATAAAGAATTTAGAATTTTGCTTTAACCTTAAGTTGAACAGCTTTGGAAAAACTTTTTAAGGGATGCTAAAAGATCTTGAGAGTTCAGACCCTAAAACGTGAATCCCAAACTTTATATCTTCATTGCATTGACTACAGAAATAGCAATATTTGTTCTTTACGCACAGGAGTTCTCTAAAGACTAGTTGTGACACATAGGGAAAACAAAACGAAGAAATATTTTGGCTCCCATTGCTAATTCTACTTGATTTCTCTAGTTAGACTCTGATTTTCCGAATGTAAAACTTTTATAAAAGCAGACAATGCAGTAAATTCTTGCTCTTAAATATTTGGTACAAGGGCCGTATATCTAGGAGCAATCTTAACCCTGGCAAATAAATTATTCCCATGGCTGTAGTCTGAATTATATTTTCTCTAAGTAGAACAACAAGCCAGCCCGAAAGCCCATTTGCTCAGTGCTAGTGTTGACCATATAAACATTTTAAAAGACAATGATAACTTGCTCTTAGACAGCATTGCAAACTGAAACCAATAAAACAAATCTCATTATATTCTGCTGCCAAATACCCCACTAGCTTTACCACTTTCTTCTTAAACATTCTGTTTATTGATTTCACTGTAGCATCAGGAATTATTAAAAAAAAAAGTTCCTTTTCAGATTAAGTACAAAAAAAATTTTTAATTCTAGAGTGAGTTCTATAAATCATTTAATAATCCATTCCAGACATCATGGTTTTTTCCCTTGAATTCTTACATAACATATTTCAATCACGCAATTTAATGTTACATGTAAATGAATGGCTGGTCCATGCAATACTATTTATTTCCAATTGAAATTGAGATTCATATTAAATCCTAAAAAAATTTCTTTCTGTTATGAAACAGCAGTTTCAGATATTTGCCATCATATAGCCAAGTAGGGTGCAGACAAAGTCCAAACTTATGCTTTGATACTGGTTTCTGTTACTGAACTCCTATTTTCATTTTAATGTCAATTGATTTAAAGAACTGAGAAATACATCATCCAGTTTATATATTGTTAGAAACATGAAGAATGTGCATCAAGACCAGTCTTAGTTAATTATTTCATTCATTCATTTACTCATTACAGAATATTTGTGGGACACGTACTTTGTGGCAGGCATATTCTCAGTGCTGTGCAACACAAGACAAGCTCTTTGCCTTTATGAAACTTAACTGACGATTGACAGACAATGTGGAAGTAAAGAGTAAATAAACAAGATAATTTTAGATGTTAAAAATGTATTATGAGGAATAATGTGGAAAAGAGTCAATGAAGGCATTGCTTTAAATTGGGTAGCCAAGGAGGACCTACACGAGACAGCCTGACTGATGAGGGCTGACTGATGAGGGAATGTCAACTAGAGCCAAAGCAAAAGCCCTCTGAGCAAAAGAAAGAGCAGGTACCATCATACTCGTGGCTCCTTCTTGCGTCTGAACACTTAGAGGTCATTGTAGGGTCATTAATTGGCCTAATTTCAACATTGTATCTCAGGGAATATGGAGACCCAAAGGGTGGGGGGCGAGAAAGAGAGAGAGAGAGAGAGAGAGAGAGAGAGAGAGAGAGAGAGAGAGAGAAAGATGGGAAACAGCCAGTTGATAGAGCAGTCAGAAAACACATGTGTATGGGTGAAATTAGCCATCTTACATGGGTGAAATTCATGGCACACCAAAACAGTTACAATACTAACATCAAAGATCTCTGATCACAAATCACCAACACAGATATACAAATAGTTTTTAAAAATGAAAGACTGCAAGAATTACCAAAGTATGAACAGACATACAGAGTGAGCCCATACTATTGGAAAAATGGTGTCAATAGACTTGCTATTTCAGATGGTATTGATAAATATTTTAAAGCAGAAATCTTGTAGCTCCTGTGCGATTAAGTGAGCACACTCAGAATTGTAGAGAGAAATGGGAGATGACAGGATACTTTCTGCTTTTTCTGAAGTGCTTTATTCTACAGTGAACGAGGGAGAAAAAAGGACATGCACTTTTGCTTAAAAAGAAAATTCACAATATAAAAAAGAATTAGGCTTACCTTACAGATTTATGGTGCCTTTCAGAGCAAAATTATTAAATTTTATATGTTCATATTAAATAAAGTTTTAGAGTTTTCCCCTTCCATGCATTTATGTCCTATGAATTTTTCCATTTTATATGACCTTCTTTGTGTCTAGATAGAAATAATTATATGGCTTATTTGCCTAAGCACTGTTTTTTTTCCCCTGATTTATTTTTTAATGTCTCAACTTAATAGATACATCAATAATAGGAATAATATACATTAAGAGAGAAATAATGCTCAGAGCCTAAGCAAACTTTAATAACTAATGAAGAAATCAAGGCAAAACAGTTAAAAAATAGATACTTCTAGTTGAACTGTAACAATGTCACGGCAACATTTTCTGGATTATCTCAATTTCATAAAAAGAAAAAAAAAGTTTTTTTCAATAGATGTCACAGGTGTCTTTTTTTTTATATTTTCTGATACTTACGGCTTAAAATGTCCTATCGACAATTAAAAATTGAAAATGTCATTTTGTGAGGGCACTAAATGAAAAAATAGTATTATCTTATAGAATCATAATTTTAATTATTAAAGAAGAGAATACAAGTACACGTTTTTCCTTCTGAGAAAAATACTTATTCAAACTTCTTTTTAAAGGTGTATAGTTGGGTGCTAGCTGATTTAGAATATTGACCAAGGTTATTTGAAACTGTATAATGTAAATTAAGGAAATTTGCCAAGCAGAATACACTTTACCGAATTTATCAGAAGTTATATTATAGAAAATTCAATTCACAAATTGAGTTTTATTTCGCTACATTTTTCAGACAAAAATAGCAAGTGTACAAGTGTCGATGGTTCAGAATAATAGATTTTCTTATATATAGTGCTTCTTTACAACGCCTAGTAGTGAAATTTTATAAAACAAGGTATAGATCACACCCCATCAAAAAAGTTTTCTACTCAACATGAAAACCTTAGTCAAATATATTTTTCCCTTTTTGAGGAAAATATATGCCTTTTTGCTAGATCATTTCAGACTATATGTTAGTTTTGATAATATACTTACTTTTAATTACGTTATATTAGTGACACTCAATCTCAGCTCTGCAAAATTATATGAAGGTGTTCCATTAAGACGTGATATTACTTTGTTAATTAATCTCCTGTGACAAAGCTTACAAGTGGAGATATTTCTCCTTGGCATGCTGATTCTACAAAATACCCTATCCTTCCATCAGAACTCTACAACTACTAACAAGCTTTGTCAGGCTCACTGTGTTTCTTCTATTACATTTTAAAATTTAACCATAAATATTATTATTGACAACACATTATTAATTCTGAAGTGGATCAAATTATGAAATTCTATCTAATTCAATCACCTAAGGGTCGGATAATAGAGATTATGATTTTACTGTTAAAAATCCTTAAATTTATTTTCAAATTATGGAATAGAATGCTGCTATATATTTGAATCAAAAACATGTGAACCAAAATCAAAGATATATTACTTCCCCCCATCATGGAATCATGGAAGTGAAATTGACTAGGACGTTTTGCTCTGAGCATATATGTACACATCTGTACTACTGTAAAAATCAAAGCCAAAAGTGTGGTTTTTTTTTTTTTGTAATAGGTTCATGTTTAAATCTTCTATGCTCTAATTTTTATATTAAGGATGGAACATTTTAAAGAAAATTGAGAGGTAATAAAAAAGTTGCAGATTACCTATTCAGGATAATAGTTATTGTGAATTATATTGAGAAAAAAATCGTAATTTTGAATATGTCCAATCATGCCAATATTCAAATATGCATACATCAAATTAAGTTTCTCATTTATTTGAGAAATAACCCAGAACACAAAGTTAAAATACCAAAACAGAGCTCTAAATAAATGTGAGCATTAACATTATTTTTTATCATAGCTATCTAATAGAAAACACACCATAGTCTTTCACAATTGTGATAGAATTTTTAAAAATGTTACCAGTTGTATAATTAATAAGAAAACATGTTTACATTTAAACATCTTAAGTATATCTACATTTCTTTATTATAGGAATTTCTTTATTATAGAAATTCCAGTTTCTAATTCAATATTTAAAGTACTTAGAAGTTGACATACCATCCTAAAATCAAAGCTTCCTTTAGGGAGGGTTGGGAGAAAGACTGATAGTCTGCATTTTTGGCAGCATCCTAGGGTTCTTTCTTAAGACTTCACCTTAATTTAATGAGTTCTGACTAAAGTCTGACAATTGAGGGCTTATGACTCTTGGTTGTACAATTCAGGTCGGATTTTTGTTCACTTGACCTAGAACTTTTCCACTTCTATAGAAGAAATAAGAATTTAGCAGACCTCTGCAATGAACTGAATGCTATGTACCCCCAAAAATCATATATTGAAATTCTAATCCCCAAAGTGATGATATTAGCATGTGGGGGCCTTACGGAGGTGATCAGGTCAGGCGTACACCTCCTTTATGAATGAAGTTAGTTCTTTTCTGGAGGAGGACTGGCAGAGATTTCTCATTTCATTATATGAGGTTACAGGGAGAAGACAGTCATCTGTAAAGAAACAGGCCCTCAGTGGACAGCAAATCTCCCAGTGTCTTGACTTTGGACTTTCCAGGCTCCAGAAATGTAAGAAATAAATTTCTGTGGTTTTATAAACTACTCAGTTTATGGTACTTTGTTATACGAGCCCGAATGGACTAAGACAGAATCCTGTATATTTCACTTGTAGGAACACTACCATCAACCAGCTATGCTAGCTCTACATGCGCCAGACTCTTCTGATTGCTGTTTTGACTCTACCATCTGCTATGGTACCCACATTCTCTTTGCCTGCAGCAGCTGTGTGGTACCACTTGGCCCCTGCCACCTTGGGATCCAATTGCTTCCATTGCATTTAGGTTTCCCAATTCAGTGACTGAAGTTCCCACCGTAAGATCTTGACTGTAGAGGAGTGATCACAGAGCTCTACAAGGATGCCAAGACTGCTCTCACCAATTTATTTCTCACAGTATTGGTGAAATGTATGCCTTCTGGATCCTCCCACGGTGGTGGGTAAATCTTAAAGGACGAATCTAATATTCCGACCTCCCCATGCCTTTGAATCTTCTGCTACATTAAACTAAGACAGGGCTGGCATTTCCAATTTGCTCACTGTGGACCACTTTTTTGGTTCATGTTAGAGCCAATGAATCAAATGGTTTTAAGCCCATTCTAACTCCCTGAGCTGCAATATTAAATACAGAGTCTCTACTTACTCAGCCCGTATCCGTAACATCAGCTGATCCAACTTTTTGTTTCTTCCACTATTATTCTTTATCCCTAGTGTGTCTGGAATTCGTGGGTTCTTTGTCTCACCCACTTCAAGAACAAAGCTGCGGACCCTCGCAGTAAGTATTACAGTTCTTTAAGATGGTGTGTCCAGAGTTTGTTCCTTTAGACATTCAGATGTGTGTGGAGCTTCTTCCTTCTGATTGGTTCATTGTCTCACTGGCTTCAGGAGTGAAGCTGCAGACCTTTGCGGTGAGTGTTACAGCTCATAATAGCAGCATGGACCCACAGAGTGAGCAACAGCAAGATTTATTCCAAGAGCCAAAAAACAAAGCTTCCTCTCCGTGGAAGGGGACCCCAGCGGGTTGCCGCAGGTGGGCGCCGACAGCCTGCTTTTATTCCCTTATCTGCCCCCCCCCATCCTGCTGATTGGTCCATTTTACAGAGAGCTGATTGGTCTATTTTACAGAGAGCTGATTGGTCCGTTTTGACAGAGTGCTGATTGGTGTGTTTACAATCCTTGAGCTAGACACAGAGTCACAGAGAGCAAGTTAGCTAGATACAGAGTTAGCTAGACACAGAGTACCGATTGGTGTGTTCACAAACCCTGAGCTAGACACTGAGTGCTGATTGGTGTATTTACAATCCTCTGGCTAGATATAAAAGTTCTCCAAGTCCCCATCTAGTTCAGGAGCCCAGCTGGCTTCACCCAGTGGATCCTGCACGAAGGATGCAGGCAGAGCTGCCCGCCAGTCCGTAGTCGCGCCTGCACTCCTCAGCCCTTGGACTGTCCATGGGACCAGTGCCATGGAGCGGGGGGGCTGCGCCCACCCTTCCGGGAGGCTCAGGCTGCGCTATAGTCCACCACAGGTGGGGAGCTCAGACATGGCGGGCTGCAGGTCCCGAGCCCTGCCCCACAGGGAAGCAGCTAAACTCGGCCAGAATTTGAGTGCAGTGCCCATGGGCTGGCACTGCTGGGGGACCCGGTGCAACCTCTGCAGCCGCTGGCCCAGGTGCTAAGCCCCTCACTGCCCTGGGCCAGGGGTGCCTGCTGGCTGCTCCTGTGTGCTCACACAGGGCCTGCGAGTGCAGCCCCGGTTCCCACCCACGCCTCTCCCTCCACACCTCCCCACAAGCAGAGGGAGGAGGCTCTGGCTTCAGGCAGCCCAGAGAGGGGCTCCCACGGTGCTGTGGTGGGCTGAAGGGCTCCTCAAGCACTGCCGGAGTGGAAGCCGAGGCCGGAGGCTGAGGAGGCGCTGAGAGTGAGGGCTGCTAGCACATTGTCACCTCTCACTAGTAGCCATTCCCACACATATTTTCTGGATTTGTCTTCATAAATTAGAACACTCAAGCAGTCCTTTTGGAATGTAGCATACCTCCTCATGTGTCACACTTTTTCTAGAAGAAAAGGAGAGTTGTGGGCATTCTACTCTCAAATATTTTCAAACTTTCAACATGAAGGTCTTCTGAACTAAACCAATATATGAGGGCATAGCATCTGGAAGCATATCATTTGGTATGACTTTAATTATTAGATTATGTTTATGAAAACACTTAAACTTGGTCCTGACAGGAAGGATAGAAATATGTCACAAAATAGTTTTTCCTTGTGATGATGTAGGTATGGATTCCAAAAACAAATAAACCAAAAATATTTGTTCTCTTCTTAGAATCCGCACCCAACCTGCTTCCAAATTGATAGAGAACATCATTCAAGAACATTTAGTTCAATTAAACAAACAGCAAGCATTTCTGCAGGCTAGATCACTCTTGAAACCATGCGGGAAGTGAGTTTGGGGAGTTGGGGAAGAGGGAGGCACTCTGGAAATAAAGCGACTAATTGATAGGCGATAATCTTGGTGACTTGTGAAGAACATATAAAATAATAAAGAAACAATGTGGACAGAGAGAAAAATAACTTATAGTAGACATTTTGAGTTGAGCCTTAGGGGCAGAGCCAGACTGCAGTGGATGGAGAATTTAGTATTGTTTCTAAGGGACAACCACAACAGAGACTGTGAGGAACTCAAGTTTGAAAGACACTTCTTTATGATACACTGAAGCTTGTAAGGAGATCTCATGACTCCAGTCCAGACATCTTTCCATTGCATTACCTGCTTCGACTCCTACCTATACAAGGAGAATATCTCATTTGAAGGAGAAAGAAAAGTTAATATATCCGATTATGACATGGTTTCTTGTACAACTAAATACTTCTTTAATCAGGCTATTTGTAACTATACTATTTTATATGATGTCTTCACTCTCAGAAAGAGGTTTTTAATCATCTGTTGCTCCAGTTAATTGCTATTAGACATCTGCTTTTGAATTCAAATCTTTTTGAACAGGTCACCCACAAGTTATGTTTGTATTTTTACCCAGGTAAATAATTTCCTTCCAGTCTTGTGGCACCAAATCATTAGGTACCCTGTCATTGCCTCTTATTACAAGAAAAAAAGAAAAAAGAAAAACACATATCCATGTGTTTTATTTTGGGTTTCTTACTTCCTTGCAGCAACTTCTCATTCTTTTAACAAATATTTTTAATAGTCTATGTGTTAGTTGTTATGGCTTTTCACCAATATTCTGGGACTCGTCTCCTTCTAGGTTTGGTAGGATTGCATTCTCCTGCACAATTTGAAGTTTAGTTTGGCAATGTGACTTGCTTTGGCTAACAAAATATAAACAAAGCAATTGCTTTATTTTCAGGAAGACATTCTAACAACCAAACATGAAATCCCAATGTCCTCTTTCCTGCCACAGAGATTTTAAAAGCATGTGCAATGATAGAGTCTAATTTTGCCCAGGACCTCATGTAATGCCTGCTTTTAAACTGCAGTGTGAGTAAGAGACTTTGGAACTATCTGCTACTAAAAATACTAAACTTTGTACATGGAGGAGTGTTGCTCACGTGAAAAAAATTCTAAAATATGTGGTACTGTTTTTAGTGATATATTGGTGAGGAATTAGATAAAATGTGAAGGGTAGATGTAATAGGATTAGAGTTTTGAAGTAATAAAATATTGGATAAAACTGTTATATTTTGTAACTTAGAAAGAAGATCAGCCTGTAGCTCTAGAAAATGGCAGAAAACAAAGCATCTGCATTTCACAATGTTTTCAAGAAATGGATAAGCTCAGAAAAGACTTGGTAAGCTCAAGAAGGCATTGAAGGGATGGATAATATCAGGGTATTTCAGGGTTGAAAGAGGCAACTACTTCTCAACCCCAAAAGGTAGAACATAAAGATGAGAGGACCATGGATCTAAAAGGGCCTGCTCACAATTTTAGAGTTGCAGCTGAATTTGATCAAGGAAATGGCCAATAGCCTTACTAGTACCTCTTCAGATTTGGTTGTGTGGTATTCCTGAAAAAGGACCCAGGATATAATCCCAAGCAAATACTTTGAATCGGGGAAAAAAATGCTCTAGGAAAACTGACAAAGCCTATGGCTTTCCCACTGAAAAACATGCTCAAGGTACCTACTCATTACTAAGTCTAACAAGAGCGGATAGGGTTAAGAAAGCAAACACACATCACAAATTATGAATAATGCCTAGAAAAAAGAACACTATTCGGAAAAGAACAGTGAGCCTAGATTTTGACACATGGAGGTCACTGGAATATACTAGACAAGATTATTAAAAAGGTTTTAGAGAGAGATTTATTTATTTATTTTTTTAACAAAGAATTAGCAGCCTCACAGAAGAGACTGATTATTTATAAGCTATAGTGAACCATGTAGTTCAGAACGTGGGCTAAGAGCTCAGGGGCAAGATGGTCACATTTGCCAATGCCTATTTCAGTTACAGCCAGAAAAATAACAGAAAAGGATGAGTTGTTAGAAGGCAGAACGAGGAGCCATAGAGAACACTAAACAAAGAAAGTTCTGTCAAGAAGTGGCTCAGGGTCTACTCAAGATACTCTCCATCCAGAAGATGGGGTTCCTCACAATGTCTATTCATCAGGATGTCAGCATTGTTACTTCCACTGTCTGTATTGTGTTTTCCTTTCCTTTGTCTGAATGGGAATATTTACTTTGGTTATTTTAGTATTACATGTATTTTGAAAATATAATACTGATTAGGCTATTAAACCTATCTGCCTACTCATTGTCTGTACCTAAACCTTGATATCAGTGGGAACAAAACAATAAACATATTTACTGATTGAGCTAATTAAAATCAAGACAATACATTTCAGTAGAACTCAACAATGCCTATTTTCACACTTTATGTAAGTAATTATTACTTTTCCTTTTACCTCGAACACTACATACTTTCTCCAGCCTCTTGCTGTCTGCTGACAAGAAAATAAACACAAACAGAAGAAAAACCTCCATCTTCGCATCATAAAATTTGAGTAGCATTTTTCTCACTCTCTCTTTCCTTTATTTTGTTATTACTGATGAATTGCCCTTCCCTCTATCAAAAGTTGATACCCCACTAGGCAAATATCCTCTCTCTCTCCTGCATCCGAAATTTCTCTCCTTCTACTAAATCATTCCTACAAGCCTTTAAATATCCAATATCCTCCATCTCCTCTCCACATATGTTTTCAATCCATATTAATAGTAAGCATTTTGAAGAGTTGTCTGTAATTCCTTTACTTCCTCATTTCGCATACTTGCTCCAGTTAAGTCCATATAGACTTTCATTCCACCTCTCTGTTGAGACTATCCATATGGACATAACTAAAGAGTCCCGGGCTGAAAAGTCCACTTGTCACTTTTTTGCTTTTTCTTAATTGAAATCTCAATATCAGTTCACTCATTTTATCATATATATATATATATATATATATATATATATATATTTTTTTTTTTTTTTTTTTTTTTTTTTTTGAGACAGAGTCTCGCTCTGTGGCCCAGGCTGGAGTGAGCTGCGCCATCTTGGCTCCCTGCAAGCTCCGCCCCCCGGGTTCCCGCCATTCTCCTGCCTCAGCCTCCCGAGGAGCTGGGACCACAGGCGCCGCCACCACGCCCGGCTAATTTTTTGTATTTTTAGTAGAGACGGGGTTTCACCGTGTTAGCCAGGATGGTCTCCATCTCCTGACCTCGTGATCCGCACGCCTCGGCCTCCCAAAGTGCTGGGATTACAGGCGTGAGCCACCGCGTCCGGCCTTATCTTTCTTTTTTATAACTTTTCTTCTCTTGGCCTCTGTCACATCACACTTCTCAGATTTCCTCTTACCTCCAGGCACTCATTCTCAGTATCCTCTCGATCGATTCTGCTTCTCTGCTTGATCGCTAAGTGCTGGACCACTCCTCAGTTTTGGGCCTCCGTGTCTACTGCCATGCTCCCAACTAGACGATCTCATACAATCCCAGAGCTTGATATAACATCGAGATATGCTAATAGCTCCCAGATTCATGACTCTAATCCACACCCTTTCCACTAACCCTGACTAATACATTTAACTACCTATTTTATTTTCCTATGTGTATTTCTAATAAGCATCAGACACTTTATGTAGACAAAACCAAAATCTCATTTTTTCCCCAACCAAATCTGCTCTTCTTTCAGCTTTCCCAACTCAGCAAATAATACCGCCAACCAGGTAACGCTCTGGACAAAAGCCTAAGGGGTTACCTTAAGTCCTTATTTTTCCTCACTTTGTACGTCCATTCAACAGCAAAACCTATTGACAGAGTATGCACCGAAAACATATGTTAAACTAATCTGTCTGCTTCTTGCTACCGCTATTATCCTAATCCAAGCCTCTATTATCTTTTGTCAGGTCCATTCCAGGAGTCTCCTAATTCTGTCTAATGCTTTCCTTCATTCGGTTCCATCACAATTAGTATCAGATATAAATACATTGCTCTGGCTTTTATAGCCCTCTATTAAATTGCACGGCTTGTCTGCCATCCTGTCTCTTTTCCTTGCTCAATGTACTCCAGCCACACTTTATTACTTTTTTTTCCTCCTACTCCTCTGACACAACAAGCTGTGTTCTTCTTCAGTGCCTCTCTACTCGCTTTTCCCACCTTCCATCTCATCATTATTCAGCTCTACGAAATATCAATTCCTCAGAGAGACTTTTGCTGGAGACCCTAACATAGCCCTCACGTGGCAATCTCTATCACATAAACTTGTTTCTGACGTATTTTCTTACTATCTAAAATGGTCAGTTTCACTTGTTTCCTCGTGTTTGATTTGACGCCCCACACTTGACTGTGAGTTCCCAGAGGTCAAAGACCTCTCAGTCTTTTTCACCAAATTTCTTCAGTGTCTATGTAGTTTGAATTTTATTTTAAATGCATATTTCTTGATAACGGGATGGTTTGCAGATCTTTAGTACTGTTTTGTTTCAGTCCTTGAATTTCTCACAATTTGAGCCTTTCTCTGTGCCTTGATTCCTTTCTAGACTTCCATGTTTCCTGTCTACATTCTACTTCCATCTTTGCTGACTAGCTGCTTAGCCCTGGCATGAAAGTTCCTTTCATTGAGTACAACATAAAACCATCAAGAAAATAATTTTGCCATTTAAAACTGATAAGCAAGATCTCAACTTATTCCTGTTTCCAAGTCTTGTCCTAATTTTTGTTTATGCAGCAAATGAGAGAGAAAAGCAAGAAGGGAGAGGGAGAACTGAGTTTATAGAAAAAGCAAATTAGAAAGCAACTCAGAAAAGATGACAATAAAACTATTTCTATGAGTTTGTCTTAATTCAGATATTATTGTATCTTATAGGACATTTGTCAGTTTCTGAATCTCTATATCAGGGCCTTCTTTTATCTCTACAAAGTCAAGAATTTAAAAAAATATTTTACATTTGATTTTCATAATTAAAATATGTAACTATGTGAAAATGCTAAATCACAAAAGCACACAAAGAAATTACTTAGACATAATTGTTTAAAAACTACTACACTAGCACTATAACTACATGTACAGGACATACCTTTAATTTTCAAACATATACCTATTTAGCTAGGCCTATGTTGACATTAGAGAGATACGTGTTTGTAATAGTACAGTTGATCTTAGTTTTGTACTCTTATTAAGATTTTGTTTACATAGTAAACAATGTAATATAGTGGGAGTAGACATAGTTCCACTGTAAAGACATAGTCATCTAAGAGAAGCTTTATGATGCATGTTTTGGGTTAAATGGGTACCCCTGTCCTTATACCTAAGCAAACTGCTATCATACTAGCTTTGTACACAATACAAAGATTCCAGTACAACTAACCTTTAAGTTAATCTCAGAAATGTCCATTTGAAAATAAATACTTTAATTAAATGTTCTACTTTTGCCAACAAATGTTAACCAGCTCATTTCTTTATAAAATAGCTATCCTTTTCAAATATCTTTTGCAGCTTTGACCAAATCAAGGACATCTTGGCCCACAACCACGGCTCACAGCCATGTTTATACATGTTGCCGACAAGGCCAAATGCATGCAGTGCACCAGGACAGAAGCAAAGATGTTACACAGAGAGAATAGGACATATGATGAATTTTAGTGAAGGAATTTCATTTGACATTATTCTATTTTAGATTTTTCCTTTTGAAATATTAGAAAAGAAGTAGCTTTGCTGTATTAAAGGCAGTTACTTAGAAGAAACTCTCTAAATACTTAAAAAAACTTTTTTGACAATGATACAGAAAAAAAGTCAACATTGTCTGAAAAGCATTGAAGGTGAAAGGGACCATAAATTTAATTGCAAAAGAAAGTGTGACTGGGAAAATAAATCAAGGTGAGGTAGTGAACAAATTCTTGGATCACAGAAAAGAACCATATCGATATTTGTAAGAAAGACAGATGATACAGGAAAAGAATGTTTTATATAATTATTGATACTGGATAGACATAAGGAAATAAAAATCCAAATGAGATTGTTATATTTTTTCAATTCAATATTTTTTCAAATTTCCTAGGTTTAAGAAATAAAAACAATTAAATGTCAAATCAAAAATTTGGAAAAGGAATATCAAGTTGAAATGAAATGAAATAGTAGTTGAAATGAAAAATGAAATAATACAATTTTGGACACAGCATTTCAACTTCAACTTAATGTTGGGGAATGAGGGAGAAAAAGCTGACTTTAATACAAATAAAAGTGGAATTTTAAAATGCCTTTATAAAGATTATGTGTTATTTTGCTACATAATTGATGAGAGTATAAATTGGCACAATTTTTGGATCCTTATTTGGCAATAGATGCCTAGAGATATGAAACCAAACATTTCTCACTATGCAAAAAAGAAAACCATTGAAAATATTTTCATAAAGTTATTTCCTCCCCCAAACAATATTTTCACCTTTTAGATGACAAGTATAACTGCAGAGGTGATTCATCTAGAGTATTAAAAATATTACTGAGCTTCATAGCTGCCCAAGAGGGATGCAGAGTAAACATTCTTTAAATATTTCCCCTTTTACTGCAGTACATATTTCCTTTAAAAAAAAAACTGTAGAAAACTATTCATCACAAAAAATTTACTTTGTCTTTCACAGATAAGACAGAGTTAAATAAAGGCTACTAGGAAGAATGAATAAACAGGTGTGCCTCTTCCTTTCTTTTCCTTCTTAACTCTATTTTCTTTTTAACTTTACTGTCCCATAGCCACCCCTGAACTTGGTGGTCTACACCGGATTGATACTGAATTGTTGTGATGGAAATGTATGCTTAGCCAATAGTTTAGATAAATTATATCTCCCATGCTTTCTCTGTTCTGTCCACAAAAAGATATTGAAAAATACATTGGCCACTATCTTCTTACATAAAAACACAACAAGGTAAAACTCCCCCCCACCAAAAAAAAAAAAAAAAAAAAATACTCTCTAAATGTCAATGCCACATTTTCTGAGTTCATTTTGTATTTATTCCTTCTCTTTCTTCTTATCAAAACCATAATATAAAATAGTAACTAGAAAACAGTCTCAATGTTAACCTCCACCAAAATTTTTTTCTCAGCATAAAACAGAAATATTATGGAATTAAAGTAGTTCAGTAGGGTATCTTAGAGGAGATAATATTTAAATTTAGAAAAGAAAAAGTGAACAAGCATATTGAAGAAACAAGTTTTTTTTCTTTTTTTTTTTTTTTTTAATTTATTTATTATTATTATACTTTAAGTTGTAGGGTACATGTGCATAACGTGCAGTTTTGTTACATATGTATACTTGTGCCATGTTGCTGTGCTGCACCCATCAACTCGTCATTTACATCAGGTATAACTCCCAATGCAATCCCTCCCCCCTCCCCCCTCCCCATGATAGGCCCCGGTGTGTGATGTTCCCCTTCCTGAGTCTGAGTGATCTCATTGTTCAGTTCCCACCTATGAGTGAGAACATGCGGTGTTTGGTTTTCATAGAGCAGAGCCTTAGTCCACTGTCTATTGTTATAACAGAATACCACAGGCTGGGTAATTAATAAAGAAAAGAAATGTATTTAACTCACTGTTCTGGGGGCTGGGAAGTCCAAGAGCATGGTTCTGGCATCTGGTCAGGGCCTTCTTGCTAAATCATATTATGGTAGAGGCCAACACATGGCAAGAAGGCAACAGCACAAGAGAGAGCTTCTTTTTATAACAAAGCTATTTTCTCAATAACAAACTCACTCCTGTGATAACAACATTAATCCAGTCATAAGGGCAGAATACTCATCAATCCATTAATCCATTTATGAGGGCAGAAGGATTATGTTTCCAACAGGTGAACTTCTGGGGGACACATTCAAACTATAGCGAAGAGAAAGTACATTTAAAAAAAAAAATAGTGACTTTTAAAAAAACTATTTCCTGAGAGGCAATCAGGTGCTAGAAACTACAATGGGATGATATGCTTTTTGGTGTTTTAAAGGTATGAAAGGCCAAATTATGGAGTATCAGGAAGCCAGTAGTAGAGAGAAGGACTGAAACATACAAAATAAAGTTTCTGAAAATTCTTGAGGAAGAGATAATAATACCAAAATATTGTATTTGACACTATAACTAAGGTTCACAAACTATTGCCTGTGGGTCTACTCTGGTGCCTTCAAGCTAAGAATGCTTTGTACATTTTTAAGTGGTTAAGAAAAGAAAAACAATATTTGATGATGTGAAAATTGTGTAAAAATCAAATATCAATGTCCATAAATGACGGTTTTTGGAACACAGCCACAATTATTTCATTATGTAGTATCTGTGGCTGCCGTCACACTACCACAGCAGACGTGAGTATGTGAGCAGTGAGTTTCAGGTGTTTCCCAATAAGCAGGATCATTTCCCCCCTTTACTCAAATACTAGGCAAGTTGAGAAATAAAAGAGTAAAGCAAATGATACTCTAAGAATGTGGGTCTATTAATTAGTAAAGCTAACATTGGAGAGTAAGTCTTACATTTTTGGGCTAGTGGAAATTCCTAACAATGGATCTCATTTTAGGAATATTTATGTCAAAAGAAGTACTGGACAATATAAGCTCCCATTTCGGGGGCAGGCCCCTTTTACCACATGCCACAGACCATGGCAGGATATACATTTCCTTTAGGCAGCTATGTCCCAAAGACGAGGAAATGAAACGATCACAAGCTCTTTACGCCATTTTCTTATGATAAACTCAGCAATCAGCTAAGTGAATCCTACTTTCCAGGGGAGGAGAAATCACAGAAGTAGGAAGAATGTATGAGGGTTTTTTTTGTTTGCTTTTTAATCATGAGAATTGAAGGACTGAGAAAGTAATACTCCACTCCAGCCTTCAACTTTTTTTTTTTTTTTTTAACCCTCTGGCCTTAAACAATAAGTCAATTGCCAACCACAGCTACGGATGTCCTCTTCACAGCAGCACCACACTACTGGTCTCAATTTATTGCATTAGTCTGTTTTCACGTTGCTAATAAAGACATACCCGAGACTGGGTAATTTCTAAAACAGAGATTTAAAGGATGCACAGTTCCACATGGCTGGGGAGGCCTCACAATCATCGTGGAAGGCAAAGGAGAAGCAAGGGCATGTCTTACATGGCAGCAGGCAGGAGGGCTTGTGCAGGGGAACTCCCATTTATAAAACTATTAGATCTTATGAGACTTATTCACTAGCATGAGAACAGTATGGGGGAAACTGGCCCAATGATTCAATTATCTCCACCTGGCCCTATCCTTGATATGTGGAGATCATTACAATTCAAGGTGAGATTTGGGTGGGGACAAAGCCAAACAATATCATATAGACAGTCCTGTCCCTACCTTCCTTGATTACAAAAAGCTAATTCACTGTGGCTCCTTTTGGGATCACCAGTGCAAAGGATAGATTTTACACCTAGAAGGCTTTAAAATTTCTCAGAACAATATATTAATAAAATTAACTCTTAATGTTTCCTGTGACCAAACTTTATATTCAGCCCCCACACTATTTCCTGTCCAAAAGTTTCTAGCCAAGCTGTCTGACAGAGCCTATCTGAGATTTTATAAGCAATGAAATTAAAGACACTATGACAATATTGCCACAATATGTTGAATAAATAAACTTTTGATAATAAATTACCAGGAATAAAAAGGCTGCACAATTTTAATATAAAACTCCTCTCTTCATTATCAAATTCCCAGGGAGAATCTAAATTCTGAAATTATAATTCCTCACGAGTTAAAGTCAATGTGCCTTTGTTTGCACTCCCAAGAGTCAATATCCCTTGCCTCTTCTGTCTGATTTTTTCCCCTGTGTTTCATATCTTAATTATTTTAATCACTTATACTCTCATCTGTCACACTAGAAAACCGGTAGTTTTTACCATCATCTATGACACATTCCACAAATTTGATTGTAATTATATCTCCTAAGTCACTCTTAAATGAAATGTCCAGTTCTCCTATTTTACTTGTTACTCACCTAGGGAAAACTTTTATTGACTCTCAGGTGAACTACTGTAAAAGCTTCCTTCAGTTCTCTTGCCTTCAGTCTCCTCTCCTCCACTTGTCATTTACATTGGACAGAAATTATACCTGATTTGACCACATCTCCTAGCATAGAAAGATCTTCTATATAAAAGGCTAAGTGGGCCGGGTGCAGTGGTTCACGTCTGTAATCCCAGCACTTTGGGAGGCCGAGGCGGGCAGAACACAAGGTCAGGAGTTTGAGATCAGCCTGTCCAATATGTTGAGACCCTGTTTCCACTAAAAATACAAAAATTAGCCGGGGGTGGTGGCGGGTGCCTGTAGTCCCAGCTACTTAGGGGACTGAGGCAGAAGAATTGTTTAAACCCGGGAGGCAGAGGTTGCAGTGGGCTGAGATTGTGCCACTGAACTCCAGCCTGGGTGACAGAGTGAGACTGTCTCAAAAAGAAAAAAAAAAAAAAAAGCACCTTTCTATTTTAAAAAATAAAGTATCAACCCACTTATAAATAATTACAGCGGAAATAAGCTTTATGTATGCATGCATAAAATTGCATAAATGAATCCTTTAAGTACCTGGAAACACCAACAGTTTCAGTGATTTCCTCTGGGACAAAAAGATAGGAAGACTAATCTGGGGTGAGTGAATATAAAGGGGAATGTTCTATGTTATTCTACACAATTCTGCATTATTTAATTCTTCTAATAACAGAATATTGCTATGCATTGTTTTATTAGAAAAAGCAAAAAATGTCTGTAAATATGTAAAGCAACAACAGTGTAATAAATGTGGCATCTGTGTGAAGCCATGTAAGACCCTAGACACAGAGTGTAGGCAGCAGGCTTTCCGTTGCTCTGAGTGTGAGGTGGTAAACTTCTTGGTAGGGAAGCAGCAATGGGGAGTGAAAAGTGGTGTCAGAGAAAAGAGGGCAAAGCAAAAGCATATCCGCAATGGAGAAATGCAAATCCGTCACCCAAGCTTAGCAGATAAAAGAGAATTAAACATCAAAGTTTACTTCAAGGTTTCCATCTTGACAGGAGTGATGATTTACAAGTGACATGAATGGTGTATATATGAATTAGACGTGCTTTTCCAGGTGATAGTTTTATTTTCATCTTAACTTGCTGAGTTTGAGGTAATGATAAGACAATCAGGTAGAGGCATTATGTCAGTAGTTAGAGTTGCAACCTTAACAGCAAAATATAAGGTGGGAGACTTCATATTGAGTATAAAGGAAATAGCTGGATTCATGAGTCCTTGTGGGGGAAGGAGCAGGAGACAGGACCAAAAGGCTGAACATAAACCTCTAAAAAGAATTATGAAAGGAGTTGAAAGGTAGCAATAAGAATAGAATAGATAAAGAATGTAGAACATACAAAGAACTCAAAAGAAGAAAACATTCCAAGCAACGCTGGAAGATCAGCATATCAGATTTTACAGTGATGTCAAGGATGAGTGTGTACAAAAAAAAGTCCTTTCAGTTACATAAGAAATAGTTATGAGTGATCTTAGAAAGAAAAGTCTCTGTAAATGTATATTTTCCCTTTTAGGAAAAAAAAATAGCCTATATTGTACAAATCAATATGCTATACCATATTCAACATACATTCCATGAGAAGAAGCTAGTACAGGCAAATGATATGAGCAGGTGATAAACAGACAGTGAAACACAAATAGCTATCAACTATATGAAGAGATCCTCAAGCTCATTTATAATCAGAGAAATGTAAATTACAGTAAAATAATTTACCACTTTACAACCATCTGATTGGCAGAAACTGGAAAGTTGAATAATAATAAGTATTAGTGGGGATGTGGAAAAACCAAACCAGCTTAATCTTGCTGAAGAGCACTCTGGCAGTACTTATTCAGATTAAAACTGCATATATCCTATGACACAGTGTTACTATTCCTGGTTATACAGCCCAAAAATATTCTCCCACGAGACAAGGAAGGAACATTTATGATGATTGTATCCCTCAAGAGAAATGAGGTGATGTTGCGGTAACTTCCACATCCCTCACACTTGAAACAACGTAAGTCTGATTTTTGTTCCCACCGCCAGTCCGTCTCAGGTTGACTCTGCTTGTTGTATTCTTCTGAGACTGATGGAGTATAACCCACCTCAATCATTGTCAATCATTGTCAGTCATTGTGAAGAGTGGAAAGATAAAGATCTGGAGGGGTCCAACACAGCAATTAAACACTCAAGGCCAGAAGTAATACATGCAGCCTTGGCCCACACTCATTAGCCTGATATATATGATCTTAGAAAGAAAAGTTTCTGTAAATGTACATTTCCCCTTGTAGGAAAAAGAAATATATATCATAATGGTCTAAACTGTACAAATCAATGTGCTATACATACATATACATATATATTATATATTTTATATATGTATATATAAAATAAATGGTCAGAGATCATCATTTTCCTCCCATGTATTTATATACTGTGTATTGTGGACTGAATGATTGCATTCCCCAAATACACATGTTAAAAATTTACCTTGCAATTTGATAGAATTAGAAGGTGGAGTATTTCGGAGGTAATCAGAATTAGATGAGGTCATGAGAGCCCAGCCCTCAGATGAGAAAAGTGTCCTTATAAGAGTCCAGAGAAAGCTTGCTTCTCTCTGCTCTCTGCCAAGTCAGAATACAATGAAAAGTTGGCAGTCTACAATCCACATCAGACAACAATACAGGGAGGCATACAAATTTTAAGATACATAACAAACACATTTGAGTGAGTCGACTATGGGGTACAGAAAGGAGATGAACTTTGGAATGGGGGGAAAAGCGATAAATTAAATGAGTAAAATAAAAGGTGTCACATACTGACCTTTGATGATAGTTGCCATGAATGGAGAAATATGAGGTGCTTCACATGTGGTTGTTCATGAAAATTAAGAAGCTTATATGTAATAGAAGTTGACATGGTTTGGCTGGGTCCCCACCCAAATCTCATCTTGAATTGTAGCTCCCATAATTCCCATGTGTTGTTCACAAAAATTAAGAAGCTTACATGTAATAGAAGTTGACATGGTTTGGCTGGGTCCCCAACCAAATCTCATCTTGAATCGTAGCTCCCATAATTCCCATGTGTTGTGGGAGGGACCTAATGGGAGATAATTGAATCATGGAGGCAGTTTCTTACATACTGTTCTTGTGGTAGTGAATAAGTCTCACAAGATCTGATGGTTTTATAAGGAGTTTCTACTTTAATTTGGCTCTCATTCGCTCTTGTCTGCCACCATGTAAGACATGTCTTTTGCCTTCTGCCATAATTGTGAGGCCTCCCCAGCCACGTGGAAATGTGAGTCTGTTAAACCTATTTCTTTATAAATTACCAAATTTGGGGTTTGTCTTTATCAGTAGCATGAAAACAGACTAATAACAGAAGCCACGGCAAAACTTCAGAGCATGTATCTAAAAGTAACTAGGCAAATTGAAAACCCAGTGGGGAAGGTATTATAAAAAGCATTCTATAAAATATTGCTTGCCTATTAGAGTGAGAAACATTTTGAAAATGAAAGAGAAAATGTAGGGTGTTTTACAAGTAGATATAGGAACTGGGGTTGTGGTAAAACGGACTCATCAAGTATTGCTAGGTGATAAGAGAAAGAAAAAAGATGGAGATGAAAAGGAAATGCAATGAAATTGATCCATGTTTAAGGAAATCCGTGCCTTTTTTGTCATCTTTTGTGGGGGCAAGTTTTACAAGACAGGAAAATGCTAAGAATGATAGCTCAGAATAAGACTAGTTATTATAGGCAACTGCTTATTAGACATGCTAAATCAAGAAAGAGTATTAATTGCTGTTCTTAGTTTTTAAAGAAACTATGCTTGCTAATGTAGACAGATGTGAAAGCTCAACACATAACGCACGTGTTCCCTACCACTTGCCATAAAATATAGGCTCTCCATAATGATTTGGCAATAACTTCTACCTTCAGGCCCGTCTTCATTTACTGCTGATCCTTTTTGCCTCCTTGTATTTATGACGTTTCTTCTCAAAATGAGTCACCCCTGTCTATGATTTGATTTGTGTCAGCAGGACCCATCTGTCCTCCCAGAAGTGAACAATTATGTGGTGCTATTTGATGAGTTTGAGCCTGACCTTAGACTACAGATGCCCACCTTGTCAGCACTTGAAGCCTCCCTAGCACTTCTCCTGACCCCTACCCCTTCGACATACTCAAACAGGACAACAGACCAAAACTGCCTGGGGATCTTCTCTCTCCTTCTCTTTCTCTTGTTACATGTTCAGGTCAGAAGCTTCAGTGAGCATGCATATCAAGGTGGTGGCTGCCAGAAACTCATAGCCACATTTTTAGGGAAACTGCTCATAAAGATCATTCTTTACGTTACTTTACTTTATATAATATTGTGACATTTTTTTAAAAGTGCTTTTGCATTTGTAGGAAGTTCCTGAATTTCCCAGTTAAATGAAATAAAATTTTTAAAAAGTTAAAATTGGCAAGTTGGCACAATTGCAGTGTTGAAAAGCTGAAAGTGATTTTTGTGGTTAGTCAAAGTTTCACAGTTCTCTTTTGGGAAAAGCATGACCTCTATTTTATAGATCCAGAACTTGATGCCACATTAGAAATATATTCAAAGGCAAGAAATAGTAATGAGAGGAGGAAGGGCAAAAGGACACAGTTAGTGTCATGGGCTTTTAAAATAGCCTATTATTTACTCAAATTTTTAATAATTTCACATTGCATTAAATGTTTGAAATAAAACTTACTTGAGTTAATTCTAATATTCATGGAGACCTTAATGATAATTTATTAATGCTTGGTTCACTTTTATTTAGAACTCAAAATAAATTGACATCATAAAATATGCTATTAGCTAGAGATGCATATGGTTTGGAGAGAAGATGATAGTAAACATTGATTTTTGCTGAGGTGAAGATCAAGTTAAAATCAATTGATATTTGTTCATTTCAACAAAATCTTAATATTACCAGCATCAAAATCCGGTGAGTGTGATTCTTCAATCTTTCCACTGGAGAGCCTATGAGAAATACAGCAGCCCCTGGGGAACTGAGAAAATTATTTCTCTGAAACCTTCTTGTATCCCGTTTTGGCCATCTTCCTGCCTCCAAATGAATAGAGGCCTGTCCAGTTTCCTTGGCCGGGAATTAAATGACTAGGCTAAAAATGAGGGATGTCTTTTCTTTAAATGTCCCCTGATTCACATTAGGAGGAATAACTCTCCTTTTTGATAACTTACAAAGGGAAACAAAAATTGAAATGGAGTACTATTGAATAAACAGTGAAGAGTAAGTCAGTCATGTTTTCATGTGCTTCCTTTAAATCCTAAAGAATTTTTAATAAACCATTGTTTGTTAAATCATTGTTGTATCATTGTTTCAAAAAACTTTTAATAATAAACTATATAAAAATTGATGAAATTTTTCCCACTATCACTACAGCAGTATTATTTAATTTTTGAAACTTTAAATTATTACTTTGATGTTTTTATGCATTTTTCAGATATAGATTGAGAATTACCCCCATTAGATAACTACTTTAATAATAGAAATCAATTTTTACCTGCTTTTAAATTTTTCTTTCTTCATATTGACAACCATAAAGTCACTCAAATTTCACAGAAAAAAATGTCAACTTTAAAAATAAGCAAAATGCACCACACACAGGCACACAGGCACGCGCGCACACACACACACGCGTGCACGCACACACACACACACACGTGCACGCACACACACAGGCACCCACACACACAAACTTACAGACCAAACGGCGAGCATCCCAGTGTAAAGGCTACAATGCCCTACCACGTGAACTATGTTTTTCCTTCTGTACACTTCCCTTCTCATCCCTTTTTGAAAAGAAAGTTCCAACAATTGATTGTGAAGGCATATGCTGTGACCAGGTGTTACCTGTTTATTAACATAAGAGATATGTCAAACCACAAAATGTTAGAGTTAGAAGTTTCCTTATGTACCTGGTTTCGCCTGCTCCTTTTACATAAAGAACGCATTCAGAAAAGTTGATACAGCCATAGAAAAGATGGAAGAGCTGGGAGTAGACAGGAGATCTCTAGTACATAACTTCTAAAAATAAGGGCCACAGCTTGTAGCTTGCATAATTTTCCAAACCAGAGATGAAAACTTGAGGTCAAATATTTCTATTAAAGAGAGATTTTGAAAAGGTGGAGAGACATTAAGAAAGGAGAAAGAAAGAAGAAATTAAGAACAGCTGCTAACTTGTGATTGGAATTAATCAAGAATCACCTTGATTTTTCCAGTGGTGGGCAACCAATCCGGAAAAACAGAAAAATCTTGTTTATAGTTTCATGTGCAGTGATGTTGTTTTTCAGCCCTGTCTCCATCTTTGTCTTAAATTATTGCTGGAATCTTGTACTAAAATTTACCTTTCCTCTACTCTTCTCTATTTACCTGACTTTGTCAGAAGATTTGAAGTGGCTGACACAACTGGACTGCCATTAATCCCAGGCAGCCTTTGCTAATAAGTAAGAAACTATGGAAATTCCCTCCTCAGTGTTCACCTTGGCTTCAAGAAGCAATAAATGTGAACCCACTGTGAAAGAACAGAGTTCAAACCACGTGAGCTCCTGAACTGCCATACAAGCTCAGTCTAGTACTATCAAGAAACATTAAATTTAGTTTTCTAAATATTAATATTATGTTAGATTTAGTTTTTTAATAAGTGATTGATTTATCATGTAATTATACATTAAGCACCTCCCAGGTACCAGACCCTGCTAAATCCTGGAATTATAACAATGATTAGGATACACATTACTACAAGTTTTTGGTCTGGTAGTATTTGGTCTACAAGTATTAGCAGATAAATTCTCATGCAATATGGCTCTACTACAAAGAAACAATTCCTGTGACTACTCCAAGGACAAAACAAACAAAAACACTTCTTCAAGATTTGTCATAATGTATAAATGAGAGTTTGCCCTGTGTATCTGTGGGTGCCACATCCATAGATTTACCAGACTGTGGGTGGAAATATTCTGAAAGATAAATCCACAAAGATTCTCAAAGTAAAGCTTGAGTTTACACATGCTGAGTGCTGTGTTGTATCTGTATGAATGAAGTGATATGTAGGCATTAAATTTGGTGTTATAACTAATCTAGAACTGATTTAAAGAATATGGGAGGATGTGCATAGGTAATACTCAAATACTATGATATTTTATATGAGGAACTTGAGTATCTGGAAATTTTGGTATTCTTAGGAGTGCTAGAACCAATTCCATGTGTATCAAAGGATAATTATATGTGTTCTGGAGTTAACAGTCATATTTTGGAAATTGCCTCTACCACTTGCCTAAGACTTAATAAATTATTCTTGTTTCTATTTTTTTTTTTTTTTTTTTTTTTTTTTTTTGCCAATGTCTCATTCTGTTGCCCATGCTGGAGCACGGTGGTGTGATCATGGCTCACCACAGATTCAACTTCCCAGGCTCAATTAATACATTCTTAAAATGGAGTCTCTTAACCAGATTTTATTAGTCCAAAGAGGGTACTTGATCTAATCTAGGCCAATTAGAGTACCCAGTTCCTTGACCACAGTTGATTGTCCACGGCTGGGCAATCATCTAAGCTGGGTTATCTTGCAAAGGGAAGCAAAGCTAAGAAGTGGTCTTGGAGGTATCTGAGTTCCAGATTCCTATTGTTTCTGTGGTTTAGCAGCATCCGTGTTTTCAGGTAATCATTTTTCTATGCTTCTTTGGATTCCTTGAGGCTAGTACACACACTTTTTGCTTAAGCTTACTCAATTTGAGTTTCAACCAAATGCATCCTGACTATTAGTGTTAGAGAAAAAAACGAATTAAGAAAGTGCGTGGTGGTCAGTGCCCCCAGATGACCCCCCAGTGATTTTCTGCCTGCTGTTTTCCACACCTTTGTGTAATCTCTTGTCCTCGAATTTGGTAGAATATATCACTTGCTTCTAACAAAGAGAATACAAAAAGATGATGAGATATGACTCCCCTTATTAGGTTACAGCAATTGAAAATTTTCAACACTGCAAGCATCGCACAAATCAGGAAAGTGAAAAAACTGTTTTTTAGTTAACTGACTGACACACTGGCTCTATGCCTTCGTATCATCATCTTGGATATAGCAACACAGTGATCGGAAGCATATTTCTAAAAGTCATTCCACACGGGCTACCTACCTAATTAGTTACAAAAAAGGCTACAAGCCACATACATATACCCCATATACCTACATTAAATATCTCCTCAACTCAACTTCCCCTAGGCAGATCCAAAAAGTGTTAATGACCACTAAAGTGCGATCAAATGAGGGGAAAAGTCTAACAAAGGGGAATTTGGAGCAAAAAGAAGCTTTAATCTTATCAATTATCATCAAAATATACCACTCCTATAAATTTTACAAAGACATATAATCATGCATCATACTGATAAGTTCCCTTGTAGTAACAAAAGAAGCATGCACAAGTAATGGGTGCTCAAACTTAACTTTCCTCTGTTTCACAGTAATATGCCTCGGATTTGTCCAAGTCACGTGATTAGTGACAGAACCTGGGCTAAAGCCCATATCTTGATGGGTTTTATCATAAAATGATGTGATCATATATGAAACAAACGGCCAAAATAACCAAAACAAACAAGAATTTGCACAAATGGAACCGCCTACTTCTCCGTGGTGAGCTGGTCTGTCACTAAGTGTATAGAGTTATGCAAAGATCAGGGCCTAGAAATCATTCTTAAATTCTCTCTAATGAGAATGTCTCCCATTTCAGGGACATAAATGCTGGGAGAAAAAAGGCCGCAATTGAAATGAGAAAGAAAAACTCTGTGATATCTTGATATGGGCGTTAGCCCAGGTTCTGTAATAATAATAGTAATATAGTCGTAATACAGTAACAGTAATAGAATCAGAGTAAGAAAGGCTAGTCATAGAGATGTATGTGTGTTAACAGCGACCTAATAAAGGATCTACTGACAGAGCCTAATTAATGATTTTCAACTCTCAAAACGATTTGTAAATTAGCTAAAGTATGCAAAAATGGTTTGTATTCATTAGAAAAAGAACTCTGGGTTATGAGTGAATAAAGCTGTAAGTGAAGATTATATTAGGAATTATATTAAGAAAGTCAGTTGAAACTTGTTTTTTGTAAATTAGTTTGGCAGGGGTATGCTTCTTGGGAAATCGGGAGTGCTTTGGAACAGTGCTGAGGGCTAGGAATCATAGTCTCTGTTGACAAAGTATTCAAAATGTAGAATCAACTCATTAATAAAGTCATGTACAGGCAAGTGTGGATGTTCTTATTCTCCCTATCTCCCCTCTCCCCAATCTTTCACTCCTGCTGTCTTCAATGGAAGAATATGTCATTACAAATAATTGGTTATAGTTATGTGGCAATGAACAGAGGTTAGGGAAGAATTGTTGGAGGCAGATTAGATCCCAAACAGGGGTAAGCATAAAAGATCAGGGTAGAGAATAAATCCTTTAGCCATATGCAATGGCTTAGAAAAGCTAAAGCAAAATTTTTAGTGCTCTGAGGAACAAGAATGAAAACAACAGGATTAATCTGAATAATCTTTTAACACAAGTTTCTACCTAAAATTATAAATGCACAATCAGCGGTCCTCTTTCTAGACTAAACAAGGAATATTACACAAATGAAGACTGATGAACTCATTTGCTCTAAATTTGCCATGATATCCTTGGGATAATATAGGCTCTCAAAAAATATCACCAGCATTAGGAATTTTATTATAATTGAAAATATGATTTTATATTAGTTATATTAATTTGAATACTGTTACAATCAGTTTCATTCTGAGTTTTTATAGTTTCAAATTATTACCTGAAAAACATTCAAACGAAAGAGTGGGAGGGTGACTTGGATATCTGAGTTTTATTAAGGATAAAATTTTATATTTATTTTCAAGGATAATCAGAGTATATTGATTGTTCTAATTTTCTATTTATCCCTTCTTGATAATATTCAGATAAAATTTTTCTGTTACATCACTGCAAACGTGAAATCAATTATTGGTGTATCCAAAAAGCTCTGATTAAGTGTCTGGTGTATTTCTCATGTCTTATGAGAAACACATGTTTTTTTCTTCCCATTACTTGTTCATGGGTAAATTTTCTGTCAGATTCTAAGGTATTCTAATACAAATTGTATTACATTTTTGATTGTTAAAGATTCCCATATTTTTAAAGATGTTGGAGACTGACCTATAGATTTCTGTCACTCAACAAAATTGATTATGTAGATTTGGTTACATAAAAATTGTAGTGTCATTTCTATTACTAGTTTCCATAGTACTTATTTTAAAATGGTGTACAATGGTGTTATTTAACTTCTAGTAAATGAGATATAATAAGGGCATTATTTTTTATCCTAGGATTTCATATCAATAAGTCAAATCAGAATCAGATCTTTATTATACTCTGTTAGTTTTAAAACGAAAAAAGAAATGAGATGTACAATTAAATTCAACTCCATAGGTAAGAGGCAGTTTTAAGGTTTGAATGCTTTTATTCTCTCTGAAATCCATATTGCTACTTAATCCCCAGAATAACAATATTGGGAGGTGTGGCCTTTAAGAGGTGATTAGGCCTTGAGGGATCCTTCCTCGTGAATCAGTTAGAGCCCCATCCATAGGGCTCGTGGGAGTGGGCTCTCTCTTTTGCACTTCTGTCATACAAGGACAGTATTTGCCTGTTTCTGCGCTTCTGCTTCCTCCATGTGAGAATGCAGCAAAAAGCCCTCGCCAGATGCTGGCACCCTGATCTTGGGCTTCCCAGCCTTTAGAACTAGAAGACATATATTTCTGTTGTGTACAAATCATGCAGTCTGGGATATTTTGTTATAGCAGCACAAAGAAACTAAGATACGCAATTTGTTGTAAAGGAAAGACTATTGGTTATGGTATCTATCAGAGTTGGGTTCTATATTGACAGGCAGGAGTGTTTGGAAGTGGCCTTTTCATTTACTTATTTGCTTGTATTATATTTTGACCTATTGATATTTAAATGACTAGATTATTTATAGGAATGCTAAGTATGCAAAAGAGGAAATAATAAGGGAATGAATCCAAAACAGTGTCAAAAGAAGGCAATTACATAAGAGTCTCAGCTATGAGTGTTTGAATATCTAAATAGTGGCAAAAGTAGACAAGTGTTTAGTAGTTGCCTGCAGAGCAACCTGGTTGGAAGACACGCAAGCAAACACAAATGAGCAAGAAAATATCACAGCTGTAACAAGTTGTATTACTGGTATGGACTCCTAGTCAGCCATGTCTTCAAGTACGAAATGAAAATGATATGATCATGTATGAAACAAATGGCCAAAATAACCAAAACAAACAAGAATTTGCACAATTGGAACCACCTGCTTCTCCATGGTGAGCTGGTCTGTCAGTAAGTGTATAGAGTTATGCAAAGATCAGGGCCTAGAAATCATTCTGAAATTCTCTTTAATGAGGATGTCTCCCATTTCAGGGACATAAATGCTGGGAGAAAAAAGGCTAAAATTGAAATGAGAAAGAAAAACTTCTGTGATGGTGTTTCCAGAGCAGTTTGGGCTTATAACCATGACAACATGCCTAGTTATATTGACGATGATGGTGATGAATGCAAACGCGGGGGGCAGGTTGATGGCACGAGAGATCACGAAGCTGTGTATTTCTAGTTAATAGTCTCTAAATTGAGATTAAAGAAAAATATCTCTATAAAGATAATCTTTGGCATTTATGCATAAGCCTTTAAGTTTATAAAACACTTTGGGGGTTGGTAGGTGTGATGATTAATTTTATGTCAACCACGAGGTGCCTAAACTAAACATTTGGTGGGAGGTGTGTCTGCGAGGGTGTTTCCAGCTGAGATTAGCATTGAATCACTGGACTCAGTAGAGTACACAGCCCTCCCCAGTATGAGCCACTATGAGTGGGCATCATTGAATCTGTTGAGGACCTGAATAGAACAAAAGGCAGAGGAAGAAGAAATTCACTCCTTTCTTCCTGCCTTGCTATTTGAGCTAAGACATCTCATCTCACATTCTTCTGCTCCCAGATTGGGATTTATACCATCAGCTTTCCTGTATCTCCAGCTTCCAGAAAGATCATGGGACTTCTCTGCTCAGCTTCTATAATCATGTGAGTCAGTTCCTCATAATAAATCATATATGTACATACACACACACATATACACACACAGAGTAAGACAGAGATTATATAGATACTATATAGATTATCTCTCCGTGTGTGTGTGTGTGTGTGTGTGTATGAAACTTGTCTAATAAAATAAGGCATTGAAAAAACAAAGTTACAGATCAGTTTGAGACCTAGAAAAGTGAAATAGTTAAAAAATCTCAGAGATGGGAGTTATAGAAAAGTATAGGCCAATGATCTGGGAAGACAAGAATATCAATTAAGATGTTAGTATTGGAATTCAGAGCGATGGGACTATGTTTAGACGGTAGAGAGTACCGTGGATGGAATTTGACATTGGGAACAAAGTATAAGTAACTTCTGGTTCACTGATTTGTATTACAGGTAAAAAGCTTTGTACTCTTTGGCGGTTAATGTGTTTTCATAATCGATCTTATTAACCTAAATTTTTTGAAAAACATAAATTTTCTTCACCTCATCCCTTACCATTTTCTAATTTCAATACATTGATGTTTCTGTTTTGTTTTGTTTTTGAGACGGAGACTCGCTCAGTCACCCAGGCTGGAGTGAAGTGGAGTGATCTCGGCTCACTGCAACCTCTGCCTCCTGGTTCAAGCGATTCTCTGCCTCAGGCTCCCAAGTAGCTGGGATTACAGGCATGTGCCACCGAGCCCAGCTAATTTTTGTATTTTTAGTGGAGATGGGGTTTCACCCTGTTGGCCAGGGAGGTCTCGAACACTCGACCACAGGTGATCTGCCAGCCTTGGCCTCCCAAAGTGCTGGGATTACATGCATGAGCCACTGTGCTCGGCCAATAAATTGATGTTTCTGATTTAACTGTTTGACTGTTGTGGAGGAATCCTAGTCGATACTTAAAGCTATATTAGTCTCCATTCTTCCTGTGAGTTTTCACTAAACAAATACATAATTTTTTCTGTCATGTTGTCAGTTTCACAAAATTCTGCTAACATTTTAAGATTCTTAAGGTGCATGATTATTGTTTTGAGATTTGAATTAAAGCTATAATTTTTTCAATTATGTTTTTGTTTTCATTATGTAAAAATGTGTCAGCTTTGTTGAATTGAATTGGTTTGTAAAGCTTGCATCCTTTAGTCTTTTAATTTCATTCATGCTTCCTCATTCTAGTTTTTTCATTTATAGAAGCAATGATTATAAAGCCCAGAAGAGAATATTTATAAGTCCCCCAAAACCATCTGCGTTCCCCAAAATATTCTAGAAAGTTTTAACCATTTTTACTTTACTTTATGTTGATACGTTTTCTGACTCTAAAATTACTTGAAACACTTATTTAAAATAAATAAATAAATAAAACCCCATAGCCTAATTCCCTATATAATTCTCAGGATGGGCCAAATTTGGGAATCATCACGTCATACATCTCTTTATTCTGTGAACAGAGACATAATAAATCAGGAGGATAATTTTTACCTAGTCAGTCTTTGCACAATCTATTTTATCAATAGTATCATTAGGGGACTTGATTTATCCAGAAAATTTACTTCAGTGATAAACTTGATTGAGAAGGAGTTTCAGTGGAACTTATGATATTACTCTACTAACCGCTGGGAGCACATTAATTTAAAATCTTTAGTAAGCAGAAATCTTCAGTACGGCGAGTGATTCCAGTTGGAATTACAACTGCAACATCTCACTGTTGAGATCAGCACTGCATGGCAACATACAGAAAAATTTTTCACAACTTTCATTTAAAGAGATTAATTTAAAATTATTACTAAAGAATGTCCCAGTGTCTTTTGGCTCAAATTAGATTAAGAGATTGAGAAGTGATTCATTTTTAAATAAAGAGGTTTACGATTAAAGCATGAAGCATGGTATCATTTATTTGTATATCTCAAGGCTTAGGAAAAAGTGTTCACTTTGAAGTTAAGGAACTGCCTCTTGAGTCAGATTCAGATTGTAGCATGACCCCCTTGTTCACTCCTACCACCAAGATACCCTTAGGACAATGCATGTGTGAATCATCCAGGATTTCTTGAACTGCAAAATCCAGGCAAAATCACTAACATTGATAAGTTGTTCAAAACCATATTCCTATCATCTTCTTTTGAGAGTGCTCTTTCTTTCTTCTGGCACTTTCCTACTCCTTACAGCAAACCCGCCCGTAACCCCAACAAGCAGTGGTGTCTGAAGCATATTTTATTAACAATTGCTCTAGTGGCCAGGACCACATCTGGTTTAGCACCTGGGACTACTTTTCATTCTTCTTATCTCAGCCCAAAAGTTTTGCTGCAGCAGGCAGTAGAGAGGTTCAAAGACTCAGTGGAGAGAAGCAGTATCTGTCAATCACATAAATCAAAACTAAGAATTCTAGCTCTATTAATCTGTTCTTACAGTGGTATAAAGATACTACCTGAGACTGGGTAATTTATAAAGGAAAGAGGTTTAATTGACTCACAGTTCCACATGACTGGGGAAGCCTCAGCAAATTTAAAATCATAGCAAAGGTGAAGGTGAAGAAACGACCTTCTTCAGAAGGCGGCAAGAGAGAGAAGTGCAAGCAAGGGAAATGCCAGATGCTTATAAAACCATCAGATCTCATGAGAACTCACTCACTTTAATGAGAACAGCATGGGGAAAACAGCACCCATGATCCAATCACCTCCCTCCCTTGACACATGGGGATTACTGGCCCCTCTCTCGACTCGTGGAGATTACAATTAGAGATGAGATTTGGGTGGGGACACAGAGCCAAACCATATCACTAGGAATGTAGATATTACCTTTCTAGCAACACGGACTTTAAGACCAGATTTTATTTTCAACATAATACTGCTTACTATGTGCCTGATACTCTTCTAAGTACTTAACACATAATAATATTTAATTCTAAAAACTATGCCATCCAGTAGGTAACATAACTATTATCCTTATTTTACAATGAGGCAGAGATAATTAAGAAAGGTGCTCGGAATAGGAAGAACAAATAAATTACAGGGCCAGTATTTGAGACCAGGAAAACTGGCTTCAAGTCTGAGCTCTTGATTACTACAAAGTGCTGCCACTCATGAGATTATACAGGGTGACACAAAGTTCGTGGCACGTCCCGGCTACCTATGTATAAAGATGACACTCCAGTAGGGCTGAGTGTCCTGTAAGTTCAAGGTATCCTCAGGTTATCAGGTCACATGATACGCCATGGCATAGCAGGTATGAAGCAATATCCCCCTGTCCCCGCTACATAACGTGAAAAGCATCGAATGTCGTAAATATTTTCCTTCCAATCTCCTCACGTTATTTCCCGACTAACTTCTTTTGAGAAAACCACCCGCTAGAAGGCTTTTTATGTTTCAAATCAACCAGCTAATCTTTAAGGAGACTGTCATAATAGAGACGATTTTGGTGCTTGGCTCATACTGAAAAGTGACTTGTGATGAATTCCTTTGAGTTTTGAAAGAAAATAGAACAGGGGCTCACCACTAGCCATCTAGTTCCAACCGGAAGAGACAACTGGTCCTACACCTCAGGTCATTCGGTGCTCTCTTGTAGATTTACGTCGCCTTGTCGCACTGTTGAGACCAGGGATTCTTGCCACTTTAGAGTCATGGCCTCATTTGAGAAATAGATTAAAAAGTATGGATCCGCTCTCCAGAAAGATTCACAGATGGACGCAGAGGGCAAAAGTTGTCTGCAATGTTTACAAACATCACCCTTATCCCCTCCAAGTCCAGTGATGGAATCCTTGAGGTCCTTGAACTGTAGTTAAATGGCTTCACTTCATAGGAATTGGGAAATGTCCCCTTGACTTGTGATTGTAATTGGAAGACCCGTTCTTTTTTGATAACCTTGTCTTCTTTTGTAGAAAGGTCATTGATCACTGATGTCTCCAGTGATAAACCCTCAATATAGGCATTTTTGGTTTTTCCTCAGGAACGTTAACTTTAAGCTAATCTATCTCTGTGTCTGTCTATATCTCTACCCCAGGATCTATGTGAAGTAATAAAATACTACATATCGAAGAAATTAACTTAATTAGCATTGGGTGCAAAATGGCAAAACAATTAAATCTCTAAGTTGCTGCACGTAGAGAAGATAATTAGAAGGTTTTAAAAATAGTTAGCAAGGAGCATAACTTGCTCCCTCAACTCTCACCCAAATAAAAGGGGCTTTTACCCATGAAAAGATTGGAAAGTAAAATATATGTGCAAAGAGGGAATGTAGAAAGGATTGAAAACAAACTGGAAATGGGACAGAGAAAGCTCAAATTAAGCCATTCTTTCATTTAAAAAGAATTTATTGAGCACTGAAACTATTTGCATAAAGACCTTCAGCCATACAAGAAGAAAGTAAGCCATTAGGTTAGGTAACTTGACCCTGTTATGTATTTTCAAGGCCACCTACACTTGGACTATTATAGTACTTATTAATTTGTATTTATTTTATTTTGTAATTGTGTGATTTTGCTGCTAAACCATGCATTTCAAGATGGTAGGGATCACATATACTATTTTAATGTCAGTGCCTTACCCTACTTGTAGTTCTTATTAGGGAATATATAATGATAATAAAAATAATAGAATTTGAAGTGTGTTTCCAGCACTGTACTAAGTACATTTCCACTTATATTTCTTTTAATTGCAATAGCTATGAAAATGTTTTGGTAATTTGAAGTAAGTATAATAGTATATACATGATCTATGTATGGATGCATTATTAACTGATCTATTAATGCATTTTTCAGAATTCATAACAATTTTACTTAGCATTGTGACAGTAATTTAAGTAAATTTCAAGCAATCTTTTTTGCAATTAGTAACTGGGATCTATATACGGAAGGTCTATAACTAAACATATTGCTATTGCACAAGACAAACATAAGAGGTGTAAATCAAATCAAACAATGCAAAAAAAGAAATCCAAATCCAAAAAATCTAAGGCAGAGATTATTCTCTTGGTCATATCTTGGCAAGTATTATCATCATTTCCTTGGTGAAGAGGATGTGAAAGATCACCCCAAACTCCACTGAATATCATCTACCCTTTAGATAAGCAGTTTTTGCTTTGGTTAACCTTATTGTAAATTATACCTATTTATCAACCCAAATGCAGGTGTATTTGTTCATAACCAATCCCCTGCTTGATTTCATAAAATCCCAAGTTAAGAAACTGTTCCTTGTGTTGGCTTAGTGGATATTAATTATTATATTGAGTTTCTGGGCCTCAAATGAAGAGATGTTTACCCTTTCAAGAGGACTGTCTTAAATAGACCTGTTTCAGCTCATATGTGCCATATATTACAAGATCTACAAAGTGCACAAAATGTCCTTACATCTAGAGGAGACCATCAAGTAGTTTCACATAATTCTAATCATAATGGAGATACACATTTAATAACCTGCTTTATTTCCTCTTCTCACAGTACAAGCTGTTGGGAGACATGTCTCACTCAAGCAATTGTCTTTTGTTTGCAGAACTAGTAACTCTTTTCAAATTTAAATCCTACAAACAAGCTGAATTTGATTAAGTATTCTTCAGGTGGCTCTATGAAATAATCTTGTATAATACGAATATGAAGGTATGGCTTTCAATGAAACTTCAGCATTCAATTTCAACCCAAACTATACTATCAAACTATAAAAAAGATATTTTCTTACTTGCTCCACTTGCCCTATTTCAGCTCCTCTAAAACTCTTTTGTCTTCTAAATGCTGAATGCATGATAGAGGCACTGCATTCATTTTCAAATTCCCAGAATGATGTTGAGCTAGGGAAGAGAAGACAGACAGCCATCTGCATTACCAAGGCAAAATTGACTTCTGAGATCAATAAAAATTATAATTAAGCTGTGGAAATTTATCCCTCTTAAAGCATTCCATTTCTCAAATATTTAAATGATGACTTTGCAATACGACTTTCACTTCATCAGTGTCTCTGCGGAAATTGGAAATTACAGTATGTGATACAATTAAAATGTATATCCACAACCACTCAGAATAATCATGGCTAATTAGAAATTATGAATCATTAAAATAACATGGTTTTCTGTCAGTATGTGTGCACAGCACATTCATGTCTTCTAACTTCCCAATTCAATCTCAGTAAACCTAAGGAGGTACATTTGTTATAATATTTCTATTAAGCCTTTCCATTAGGTAAATTACCATTACAGCCAAAGTTTAAAGGTTATCTGGGCTAGCAAACTACTCAACATAGCTAATGTGTATAATTAGCTGTGGTTAGATTCCACATTAAACTTTTCCACTGCTATTTAGTGAATTTTCAAGAACAAATCATTTATGCAGGCTTATCAAGGTTGCTGCAGTACTCCTGATAGAATTCAGAATATCTTTGTTGTCATAAAATACTAATTTCTATTTTTTCTTTTATCTATCAATTTTAAGGCTGACTATAAAATCATCCAAATATTTCAGTATTTGTGATACATTGTTTGAAATATCCTATGGAGAAAGTAAATGTATATTGAAAGAAAAGAAAACAAGTAGAATTAAATTCAAACAATAATTTCTTTGAAAATTAAAAAACTGGTATTTTTAAAAACAAAATGTTCAGTATGAACTGAAAGGAAACAAAACTCCTGTAAAAAAATTGTTTCTGTTTAAATATGCTAGATTTTAACACTATTCTCAGAGAACTTCAAATGCTCAGTTTTTGTAATAAATTCCCCGATATAGGAGAGGGATTAGGGTGAGAAATTCCAAGAAAGATAGCTACAAAAGAAGTCTTCACTCCAACTGTCAATATATTCTTTGTCAGGCCAAAGTACAGAGATGAGACTAGTACAGCTTCTTTTGAAGCTGCAACCACTGAGGCAGAGGGAAAAAATACTATTAAAGAAAATGATGAACCTGGTTGTACCTGTTCTCTCAGAAGGAACTGCTGGTAGTTCCAAATTTAGAATCTAAAGAAAAGCTTCAGAAACTTCACTTTCTGAAAACATGGTGAATATGCTCCAAAGTTTAAGTAGAATATGATTCTAGAAATATCTAACCAGAATAGAAAGAACTTGGTGTCAAACTACAAAGTTTAAAGAAACTAGTGGTGAGAGGGCTGGGCGCGGTGGCTCAAGCCTGTAATCCCAGCACTTTGGGAGGCCGAGGCGGGCGGATCACGAGGTCAGCAGATGGAGACCATCCTGGCTAACACGGTGAAACCCCGTCTCTACTAAAAATACAAAAACGAGCCGGGCGACCTGGCGGCGCCTGTGGTCCCAGCTCCTCGGGAGGCTGAGGCAGGAGAATGGCGGGAACCCGGGGGGCGGAGCTTGCAGGGAGCCAAGATGGCGCCGCTCACTCCAGCCTGGGCCACAGAGCGAGACTCCGTCTCAAAAAAAAAAAAAAAAAACTAGTGGTGAAAAAGGATTGAGTGCAACAGATAGCCGGTGGCAATTTGCACATAGATGTATGTGTTCTAATTACTATTCTATCTAGAGATACAGATAAAACCCACTGTGGATGCATAAAATATTCTCCAGTTGATGCAGAATTGATGTTGCCATCGATGTGCTGATTATCAAGCTGTTGTCTCACAGCTTCAAAGCCACCCTTTTATGCTCTTCTTTGTGGCACTGTGTCTGGGGAATTATAAACCACATTTCTACTGTGCCACCTGGGATCTCTTCAGGCTCTGCCAATAGGGGGAACTAGAAAGGGACTGGAAGGCGGGAAGAGGAAGAAGAAACTTACTTAGTGTTCTGCATTCTCTTCCTTTCAGCGTTACTTCAACAGTAATCTTTAACATGTGTTTCCAGGTCAGTTTTTTGTATCTCAAGAACAAGTGTCTATGGCCCCCCACAGATACCAGCACTAGTGGGCTAATACTCCCTCCCCCCAGTTCTGGGTTCTCCATCTGACCCAGTCTTCTAGCTTTTACTTTTTTTTGTATGAATAAGTTAATCTTTTTTAAACAATTTAATTGACAAGTAAAAATGGTATATGTTTATAATATACAACATAATCTTTTGATATATGTATACTTTGTGAGATGACAAAATCAAGCTATTTAATATACCTGCTATCTCACTTATTTTTTGGTGATAAAAACACTTAAAATCTACTCAGTAATAAAATATATTGTTATTAACTGCAGTTATCACAATTTACAATAGATCTTTTGAAGTTATTCCTTCTTTCTAACTGAATTTTTTTGTCCTTTCACCAATTCCTCCACAATCCTCTCCTGGCCCCTCCATCCCTATCCAGCCTCTGGTAACCAACATTTTATTCTCTGTTTCCATGGGTCTGACTCTTTTATGTTCCACCTGTAAGTGAGATCACATGATATATTGTCTTTTTGTGCCTGGTTTATTTCATTTAACATAAAAGTCCTTTAGGTTTATCCACATATGGGACGTGACAGAATTTCCTTCTTTTTCAAGGGTGAATAGTACTCAATTGTGTGTGTGTGTGTGTGTGTGTGTGTGTGTATTACACTTTAAAAAATCCATTCTTGCATTGAAAAATATTTAGATTGTTTACATATCTTGGCTATTGTGAATAATGCTGTAATGAACATGGGTGTGCAAAAATCTTTTTGACAAACTAATTTTATGGTTTTTGGATACATACCCAGTAGTAGGACTGCTGAATAATACAGTGGTTCTATTTTTAACTTTCTGAGGGACCTCCAGGCTCTTTTCCACAATGGCTGTACTAATTTACCTTCCCGCCAATACTGTGCAAGTGTCCCTTCCAGCAGACCCTCACCAACATTTATCTTTTAACTTTTTGATCATAGCTGTTTTAATAGTTGTGAGGTGATATTTCATTGTGGTTTTAATTTGCATATCCCTGATGATTAATGATGTGGAGCATTTTTTCGTATACTTGTTGGCTCTTCTAGCTTCTAATAATCCCAGCTTTTTATTGTTAAGGTGGATTTTTTCAGACTTAGAGATGATAGCTGCTTCTTGCATTCCCCCTCTCCGATACTTCAGTGTTGCCTTTGTTTTTTCAGCCTTTTAGTACTGATTTAACTAATTCTCTACATTAATTTTTTTCTGTTAAAATAATTACTGGTGTCACTTTCTGACTGGACCCGAATATATTGTTGTAGTACTAAATAACGATTTTAATATTGATACATACCGGGTTGCTTTGTAATTTCTAGTTCTGGCTTGTAATTTAAGTTCCGGCCACAGTGAACATGAACAGTGTGTCCAGCAGCTTTTCCTTGGAGGAAACACCCCATTGTTAATGCCTTGGTTCTAGTGGGGTGTGTTAGTCCGTTGTCATACTGCTCTAAAGAACTACCTGAGACTGGGTAATTTTTAAAGAAAAGAAGTTTAATGGACTCACAGTTCAACAGGGCTGGGGAAGCCTCAGGAAACTTACAATCATGGCAGAAGGTGAAGCAGAAGCAAGGCACCTTCTTCAAAAGGAGGCAGGAAGGAGAAATGCCGAGCGAATGGGAAAGAGCCCCTTAAAAAATCATCAGATCTCATGAAAACTCACTCGCTCTCATAAGAACAGCATGGGGAAAACCAACCCCATGATTCAGTTTACTTCCACCTAGTTTTTCCCTTGATACCTGGGAATACCTACAAGTCAAGATGGGATTTGAGTGGGGATACAAAACCTAACTGTACCATGAGGGTAGTGGTGCTGCTAAAGTTGGTATCCCATCCCCATGACACGAGTGGACTTATGAACCACGTTGACCAATGAGATCTTCTCAATCCTATACTACAGAGATTGGTTGGGGGTAGGCATGAGATGTAGTTAGGCTAATCACAGTCTTCCCTGGGACTTTTCTACCTACACAAATTATATAAAATTGAAGAAAAAAGACAGTGTAGTAAATTCAAGTGTGATGCAGCTCTCTTTTCCACAATGATAGTTGGTGAAGTTACACAATGAGAGTTGGTGAAGTTACAGTAGTGGGAGAATTAGAAGCTGTAGCAGCTAGCTTTCCACTTACCCTCTTGTTTGGAATTTTCATCCACAGTAGAAGGAAATAGAAAAGGAAAAAGGAGAGATAGAGGTAGAACTAGAGATAGAGATAGAGATAGAGATACAGCAAGTAAAAACAAACTTCATCTGAATTCTCATCCAGTCATTGATTATTAGTCACCCAGCACCTTCTCAGGCATCATTTTATTCTATCACTTGTAAGCAAAAGTTGTCTAACAAATATGCATCAGCAAGGGTCAGGTGAAGGTCTAAATAAACATTAGTGCTGGGCCAAACAACCATGACAACAAAAATCTTATGTTGAAATAGCCAGAAAACATATACTTCAAGTTGTAGAGCCTGTAATCAAGGTATTTTCATATTTATTATTTTAAAAACAAGCAAGAATGTATTGCCAATATTTAGGAGGCTGGTGTAGTCTTTTGGCTTACAAATGAAATTGGTAGAAAAGGTACTCTGTTGACTATTTATTTTTCAAGGTTTTTGGTATATTGTTAATTAGTATATACAAAACTAATTATAATTCAGCATTTCATCTTGCTTGAAGGGATGTAGTGAAGAGTCGAAGAGTAACAATTTTTTTGGCTTTACATGTCTCATATGACCCATTACAAACCATTAGAGAATCACATTTAATGTGTCAGTGTTTCAGGAAATAAACAAATTAGAACAGCTAACCTAAATTTAAAAAGTACCAGCTTTAGAGGTCTCCTGATACTTGAATTTTCAGTACAGACACATGTCAAGTAAATAGTTATTTCCTGTACACACTTCTCTTAAAAGCTGATGGTCTGTTTCCTTTCGTTTGACCTTGAGCAGCAAAGAGACACAAAGAAGTTCAGGAAGGCTTGTGATTTCTTCTTGGGGTACAGATATTTTCCCTGGCTCTTAGAAAAGGGCCTGCTCCAGCTGTGAAAGAAACTTCTCCTTAGAGGTATGCAGCCAGACAGGATTTTTATTTCATCTCAAAGGCAAAGACTCCAAGAAATTGAACCTCAGTTCTGACTGCTCTTTCACCACTGGAATGGTCCACCAGAACACATCATCCACAGGTGATTTTTCTTCTCACTCTGACAGCATCAGCTGCCCCTCAGAGATCTTCAATGTAAAAGCCAAGAGGAATTCTAGCAGCCCACAAACTTTGTGTGATTATGATATCCAAAACTTTTTATTTAGTTCCATTGCCATTATTTCCAAGACTATTTACATAAAGCTTATGGTCGAGTTGATGCAAGTGAGGACACATTGCTGGATCTTGGGTTAGAAGCGTGAGGATCAGATTTCCAGTTTTCACTGAATTTTCCAGGCTTCCCCAAATTGGCTCTCTCAGATACGTTTTCCTCTTTAATCATCCAATAAATGTTAATCCTGCAATTTATTTTTATTTTAACATAATATTTACATATACAATTATATATCCTGTTTATATTCATGCAACTGTGGTCGTCAGGAAAATTTGCAAAATGCATGACTGTGCTTTTTTCTTCTTTCCTCTCTGCCCATTATTTAATTATTTATTCCTCTCCTCCAATATACATATACCATGGCTGAGATGGCTGCATTGAGCTAGCATAATAGAATCGTGTTATTTGGTTTCTCTTATGGTCATATACAAATGAAATTTTTCTCTAGTCTTAGAGGTATTCATACTGATGTTCTAGTCCTTAATTGGGCCATGAATATGTTAAACAACTCATCTCCATTCTTTGATTTGGGTATCACTTTCTCCTTGTATTTTCTCTATCATTGTGGAAAAGAGAGCTGCGTCACACTTGAATTTACTACACTGTCTTTTTTCTTCAATTTTACATAATTTGTGTAGGTACATATTAGGTGTATATATTTATGGGGTGCATGAGATGTTTTCATACAGGTATGCAGTGGGAAATAAGCACATTATAGAGAAGGGGCCATCCATTCCCTCAAGCATTTCTTCTTTGAGTTACAAACAATCCAGTTACACTTTAAAGTTATTTTAAAATGTACAATTAAGTCATTATTGACTGTAGTCTATTAAATAGTCTATTAAATATTGACTGTTGTGCTCTTAAATAGCAGGTCTTATTCATTCTTTTTGTCTTGACGAAAAACCTTTCCCAATGGTTTTGCAGTTAACAGAGTGTTTCAAATTTGAGGGTTTTTTGTTGTTGTTGTTGTTATTGTTGTTAATCAAAAAGTGTTAGGAGATTCAAGGAAGGAAACAAAGGCTTAACCATCTGCATGCATACAATCAATTGAGTAAGCCACATGTTACAGTCACACAACCTTTTCAAACATCTAAAAATACATCTGAGTCACTTTTTTGCTGTATTAGAATATTTTGCTATCGTTGTTGTGTAGACATTACCATAATCAAGTAAACTAAATTGAACAATTCATAGTGTTTATCAGTATTTAGCACATAGTAAATGCCGGTCAATGTCAACTGTTAATATTGTCATATTAATTAGCCACCTTTAAAATGCTTGCCAGCACTTTGGGAGGCCAAGGCAGGAGGATCACCTTAGGTCAGGAGTTCTAGACCAGCCTGGCCAACATGGTAAAACCCTCTCTCTACTTAAAAATACAAAAATTAGCCAGGCGTGGTGGTGTGCGTCTGTAATCCCAGCTACTCAGGAAGCTGAGGCAAGAGAATCATTTGAATCTAGGAGGTAGAGGTTGCAGTGAGCCATCCCACTCCAGCCTGGGCGACAGAGTAAGACTCTGTCTCAAAAAAAAAAAAAAAAAAAAAAAAAACCCTTTACTGACGTGACAAAGAGTGATTTTCTTTCTTTTTATAATGAAAACTTTATATGTGAATTACAATTCATTTTTCCTGTATAACCTTCATAAAGGTACCCTGAAACCACTCAACATTGTACCAGGACAACTCATACCATATCAGATATGGGGGATGTATCTCATATAACACTTCAAGTTTCTTAAAACTGGTTTTCCATGCTCCAAAAAATATCTTTTAAGCATTCTGCATTATTTTACTCATTAAATTGTCTCTTCAGCATAGCAAAATTGAGCAAAATGTTCTCTTAAATATCCAGAGTCAAACATCTACAATAATGATCAAACAAGTTTGTCCTCTCTCTGAGGATAATGAAGTGTTCACTAACTTGTAAACTTTATGTGTGCAGACATAGTGATATCATGTAGTTCACTTAGCCATAATGCTTGATACGCACATCTCTGGGGATTATCTCTATGACTGAGGCACTACAAATATTATACACAATATGTAAAACTTTATTAAAAATAATTTATTTTCACTTGTGTATTACCTCATTTTAAAATATAATGGGTGGTAAAAAGAATTTGTATATATTAAAAAAATTAAATGTTACATTGATTTTGCTTATGATCTTAAAGGTTGATTAAATTTATATATCATGGGATAGTTACATAACTTTTTAATAAAGACAAAGGAGTAAATGCAGTGATGAAGTTAGCACTACTAACCCATCATACAATGTAACTGATACTTCTTTTATTGCAATGTAATAATATTTAAAATATGGTAGTAAAACATAACTAGGTACTGAATATTGTCCTGTCAGAAATTAAAACTTATGTACATAGGGACTAAAAGTGCGCGAAGAATTATATCAAAAATAAAAATCTTTTGAGTAATTATGTTCATTTGTTTATCTCACAATTGGTATGACATGAGTTTTAAATATATAAAAATAGTTTTACATGCCATACTGTATAAGATTTAATTTATTTATACCACATTTTATTTTACATTTAAAAAAAGACATTTTATTGGGTAAGAACAATTGATTTCTCTTAATAAGATTGTTCTCAGAAAACAAGAATGTCCTACTAAAATCATTTACTTCCCTTTTTAATCTATTATATATTTATGGATTTAAATTACACTTGAAAGTGTTTTTATTTGCATGAATTTCCGTTATAGCATATTGCATTTTGGTCACATTTGATTACCACATTCACAAACTACATGAGTGAATACTTTTCCCAACAAATTACTTCAAATATGGATGGATGTTTGATCATCCATATTACCAGTATGCATTAATTTTCCCTGTATCCTATCTAGCTGTCTATGTTAGGCTGTGATAGCTGACTCCTCACATGAAAATTGAATTCAGGTGGAAATTATATTGGAAGAAAATAACCCATAAAATACAAAATCCATTTATATGAAATACATAATTCAATACTTGGAAGTCACACAAAGCTTTGGGTGCATATAAGCAGATGCCATTGCTATTTATTATTCAAAGCTATAGAGATCAATAGTGAGCACAGATCCATTCATCTAATTAATGACAGATTTGCTAAATCAAAACTATAATAAGTTCTGGGGCTTAAAATATTCTTTAAGTAAGCAGTTAACATGTTCCTTTAAAAATAGAAAAGTTAGATAATTCTATTACTATTTACGTTGGATTATATTGTCATCAAATTTATAAAAATAACAGCATTTTAGTGAAAAATACCTTTGATTATATCTTGGATCTACTGTGGGTACAACAAAAAATATGACTCTAGTAACTTCAGAAACACTGACCTAACAGAAATATTTCAGAATCTAATAAAAATTGTTTTAAATCACAGATGAAACTACAATTTTTTTTCCAAAGGGCAAACCAATCTAATTCTAAAGAGAACAAATTCACCAGCTATAAAAGCTATAGCCAATTGCCCAGAAGTGATAAAACTTGGAAGAAGATAATTTAAATACTATAAATATAACTCAAAAAATGATGTAATTTTAGTCCATTTTCATGAATTTCCAAGTAGCCCAGGAAGGCAGTTGAATATAATTTAATATGAAAAGGAGGTAGAGTTGGAGGTCTACATCTCTTTCTACCTTATGGAGAATCAACAGCAAATACTTGGTTCCTGGAATACAAGAAGGTCTGAGGATAGATTATTAAGAATAGAAATAAATGGGAGATATTAATGTAAATATTTCTATGTATATAGTTTAGTGCCAGTAAGGTTATTATAAATGCAAATATTTTCATAAAATGATGTAAAGGCTAAATATATATCATATGATGGTTGTCTTTACTGACCATTCTGTCAAAAAAAAAAAAAAATCAGGTTAAAAGATCCAAATTACACCAATTTAATTATTACATAAATAAACAGAAACTGGTTTAGGCAAACAAATCATTTCTCACTCAAGACAGCAAATCTTGAGGACAGGAGTTCGAGACAAGCCTGGCAACATGGCAAAGTCCCGTGTTTACTAAAACTACAAAAATTAACTGGACATGGTGGTGGACGCCTGTAAGCCAAGCTACCCGTGAGGGTGAGACACAAGAATCGCTTGAACCTAGGAGGAGGTGGAGGTTGCAGTGAGCCGAGACTGCGCCATTGCACTCCAGGCTGGGCGACACGGTGCGACCCTGTCTCGAAAAAAGAAAAAGAAAAAAACAACAACAAGCACATGGGATATAGATGGAATATTTATTGATAGGATATTTATTGTGTATCATTTTAGATGCTGATTTTTTTCTGGAATCCTTAGACAAAGGATTAAAATCAAATATTCATCCTTTATGCCTCTCTTAGAGAAGCAAATTATTTTTAACACTTTGGCTGTTTTTTTTAATGTTTGTCCAGATATTAACTGTCATGTTTTATTGTTTTTCCTCATTTTCTGAGCTCTAATTTGTTGACCTCCTAAATATAGGAAGAATATTTAGCTCTTATTCATGCTCCACATTTTGTACACAGAAATAAATTCACAAATACGCAAATACACATAAACGCCCAAAATCCCCTGAGTCCCATAGCTTACCAGATTTATTGCATTATTATTTTTCATTAATAATTGAGATTTATATTATTTCATCTTGGTAAGTTTTATTTACAGATAATCTGTAACATGTAACCTCATTGCATTTCCTTTCTTTTATCATTATCATGTTGGAGTTGATAACTAAAGTAATTCTTATTTACTTAGTCTTTGCATTCATCCTCAAATCTTTGTCAGAAGTTTAAACTCCTCTAACATACAATATATATCCCAAGGAATCTATTCACCCTTTTTCTTTTTTCTTGAGATCTCTTTCCTTGAATTGCCAGCCTTCTGCTTCAGTTTGGATTGGTTGATTTCCTGGCATGCCATAGGAGTTTGTTGATATTTTCTCTAATTTCTCGGGAATGCCATTCATCTATAACCTGGGTTGAACAATTAACTTCTTCAATCTCATGTCTTTCTATTTCTTAGGAGAAAATCCAACAGGAGTATGATGGAAAAACAAATGAACCATGAATCCAAATTCTCCATGACATTTAGCCTGGAAGATAGAAAAGTGGGTGCCAAAATAGAAGGACACACAGTGGCAATTTAATATGCTAGTCATATTCTATTAATCTGATTGATAAGAACTTTAAGACCATTTAGTTATTGTTAAATTACACACACACACACACACATATTTAAATCACCTTTTAAAAGTTCAATATATTTCACAATTTTAAACAAAAATTCCAAAGAATTTGATCCAGCTTATGCTAGAAAACTTAAAATATAGGAATTTGGGTAATCTATGTCTTTTTTTCAATTAGAAACCAAGAGATGAAATTGATCCTGAAGGCCTGACCCTGCTTTTAGAGCCCATTTATGTTGGAAATTTGCCCAGACTACTTTGGGGAGATAGTCTTACATTGTTAAAAATTCTTGACATATTTACCTTCAAAATATCACATTAAGATATAATTTCACCACAGTTAAAATGGCTTTTATCAAAAATGCAAACAACAATGAATGCTGATGAAGACATGGAGAAAGGGGAACATTCATACTCCATTGGGGGCAATGTAAATTAGTGCAGACACTAAAAAACAGTATGGAAGTTCCTCAAAAAGCCAAAAACAAAACTGCCATATGATCCAGCAATTCTACCACTGAATATACATTATTAAAAAAGGAAATCAGTGAATCAAAGATATATCTGCACTCCCGTGGTCATTGCAGCACTATTCACAATAGCCAAGATAGAAAATCAATCAAAGTGTCCATCATCAGATGAATGGATAAAGAAAATGTGGCACATATATACAATGGAATGTTATTTACCCATAAAAAATGAATGGAATTTCATTATTTGCAACAACATAGATAGAACTGAAGGCCGTTTTGTTAAGTGAAATAAGCCAAGCAACACTGTCAGATGCAACAGTGGAACAGTGAAAGACAAATACTGCATGTTCTCACTTCTAAGTGAATGCTGAAAAATCAATCTCCTGGAGACAGAGAGTAGAATTATGGTTACCAACGCCTGGGAAGAGTGGTGGGCTGGGGGAAATAAAAGGGGCTGATTAATGGGTAGAAAAATTCAATTAGAAAAAATAAGATCTAGTGTTTGGTATCACAATAGGATTACTATAGCTAACAATAATTTATTGTAGTTTTCAAATTAATTAAAGAAGTGGAATTAGAGTGGAATATTCCACTTCTTTATGGAATGATAAAGAAGAAATGATAAATGATAAAGAAATGATAAACATTGTAGATGATGGATTTCCTGATTACCCTAATTTGATCATTACACATTGTGTCCTTGTATCAAAATATCATATGTACCCCTTAAGTATGTACAGCTATTGTGTATTCATAAAAATTTTAAAAATTAAAATAAAATTATTTTTCCACTGAATTAGTTAAGATTTGAAAAATTAAAGTATTGAATGATGGAAGAAACAGTATGGAGATCAAGATTTTAAAAATACTTTTATCTTTGAGTTACAAAGAGCTAAACATTCATATTTTAAAGGTAACTTACTTAGTTTGGGAATATAAATAGAATGAAAAGGAAACTAAAGCAATATTTTTGGAATATGTAAACTATCGAGAGTAGAATTGAATTGAAAAGCACATGAATACCACCTTATATTAATGTAACAAAATGAAAAGTACTCAAGTACAACATAAAATTGCAATTGGAATAAAACTCCACGATTTTAACAAAAGTATAGTTTTACAAGGGATAAGTGTTTAAAGATGATGTGTTGCCAATTCCTTCAGCATATTAATAGTAATCTCTCAAAAAAGTATTAATTTATAATGTAAGTTTAATACACCTCGTCTCCAACATATTCTTAAAGAGAAAATGTAGGAAATATTTTGTTGTAAATAATCCAGATACTATTGACTTATAAAAATATTGTTATTAGTTAGTAGAGAAATAACATAAAGCAACTTGAAATTATGCAACCTGACCTCTTCTATATATTAACATGTGCACAAATTTTATTATACTCTTACACTTAAAAACATGTCAGATTATATATCAAAATTATGAGATAATAAAATTAGAAAAGTAATTTATCCATTTTTATACAAGCATTCTTGAGTTTATATTTTGGGCAAGTGATAAACTAGTATATCATTCTAATCTCCATGGTTTCATCGAAGACAAGGGAGGAATGTTTCAAGTTGAAAAGAGTCAACAGTGTCAGATGCAACAGAGGAACAGGGAAAGAAAACCTTAAAGACAACTGAATTAATTGGCAAGTCAGTCATTGAGGATGTTTGCCTGACAGTATCACTGAGGGGTGAGGTGAGAAGGCTGACTTCAACCTCCTCTTGTGCATGGGGGAGATAAATGAGAACATTTCATGACAAATAAAATCTCCAGGAGCCTTGCCACGGAGGGACATAGACATTAAGAGATGTGAGAGGAGTTTGGTGTTTTAAGCTTTTTTAAAATTCTGGATCCAAATCACAATAGAAATACTAAAGTGCATTTAAAATATTTGTATTTTTGTTAATCATATTCAATACCATTTTTTCATGTGTAAAATTATTTGATATGTATCTCTAGCCATAAAAATTATTTTACTCAAATCTATTTTACTGTTGAATAGAAACAATTTAAAATTAGGCACTGGATCGTCCTGATCCGTATCCCAACCACTTTGGCTACTCATGCATACATACATATATGTATATATGTATACACGTGTGTGTGTGTGCACTTATGTGCTTCATTATGTGTTGTTGAATTAAATTAGATAACAAAAATAAAATTGTGTATTCCTCTATCCAGATTCTCCCAGTAAACCTAATAGAAATATTTTAACCTAATAGAAATATTTTAACCTCATAGGAATAATTCAGTAAAATGGTGTAGGTTGTAGACAGGCATGTCAGGTTACTGAGAAAAGCATCCTTGCCACATATTTGCTTTTTCCTCGGTGTGTTACGGCATTTTTTTTAAAACCCCGGCATTTCTTTAGTTCATCATGTCATCAAATATTATCTGTAATATAAGAACAATTCACCATGCCAAAATATTTACCCCGCCTTATAAAATGATGTGGCAACCCAAGTTTTTCTAAGTACATTTAAGATTAATACATTAATTACTCGTTATCCAGGGGTGACTTAACATTGAGAATTGGCATGAAAAGGCATGCCTCCGCTCCCAAACAAGGCTGTCCTTCAAAATATCCCCAATTTCAAATTAATAGCCAGCAAGACAGGAAGACCAGGAAGGATGTGGTAATTTCCGGAGGCCACTATATAAAATTGACGCAAACCCAGTGCCTTAAAATAACTAAAATTTATTCTTTCACAGTTCCTGGAAGCTAGTAGGTTGCAGCAAAAGTGATTCCAGGTTTTGCCATTACATTTGGTTGTATTTAGGGCCCATCTGGGTAACAGAAGGGAATCACCTCATATCATATCAAAATTCTTAATTATATTTGCAATGACACTTTTTCCGTTTAGGTCACATTTAAAAATTCCAGGAATTAGGACTAGATATCTGTGTATGACCATTATCCAATGTACTACAAAAGGAATTTTAAAAATGAATATTAGGGGGGATGGTAAGATAGGCCGAATGGGAACAGCCCGGGTTTGCAGCTCCCAGCGAGACCAATGCAGAGGACTAGGGATTTCTGCATTTACAACTAAGGTACCAGGCTCATCTCATTGGGACTGGTTAGACAGTGGGTACATCCTGCGGAGGGCAAGCGGAAGCAAGGCGAGGTGTTGCCTCACCTGGGAAGCACAAGGGGTCAGGGAACTCACTCCATTAGCCAAGGAAGCCATGAGAGACTGTGCTGTGAGGAACTCACTCCATTAGCCAAGGAAGCCATGAGGGACTGTGCTGTGAGGAACAGGGCACTCCGGCCCAATACTACACTTTTCCCATGATGTTAGCAACCCACAGACCAGGAGATTCCCTGGGGTGCCTACACCACCAGGGCTGTGAGTTTCAAGCACAAAACTGAGCGGCCATTTTGACAGACACCGAACTAACTGCAAGAGTTTATTTTCATACCCCAGTGGCTCCTGGAAAGCCAGCAAGACAGAACCATTCACTCCCCTGGAAATGGGGCTGAAGCCCGGGAGCCAAGTGGTCTAGCTCAGTGGATCCCACCTCCACGGAGTCCAGCAAGCTAAGATCCACTGGCTTGAAATTCATGCTTCCAGCACAGCAGTCTGAAGTTGACCTGGGACACTCAAGCTTGGTGAGGGGCAGGGTATCCACCATTACTGAGGCTTGAGTAGGTGGTTTCCCCTCACAGTCACTCAAAAACCTCCTGAAGTTCAAACTGGACGGAGCACACCACAGCTCTGCAAAGCCACTGTAGCCAGACTGCCTGTCTAGATTCCTTCTCTCTGGGCAGGGCATCTCTGAAAGAAAGGCAGTAGCCCTAGTAAGGGGCTTATAGATGAAACTCCCATCTTCCTGAGACAGAGCATCTGGGTGAAAGTGTGGCTGTGGGCACAACTTCAGCAGACTTAAACATTCCTGCTTGCCAGGTCTGAAGAGAAAAGCAGATCTCCCAGCACAGCGCTCAAGCTCTGCTAAGGGACAGACTGCATCCTCAAGTGGGTCCCTGACTCCCATGACTCCTGACTGAGAGACACCTCCCAACACCAAATACAGTAGAGCTCCAGATGGCATATGACAGGTGCCCCTCTGGGATGAAGCTTCCAGAGAAACGAACAGGCAGCAATCTTTGCTGTTCTGCAGCCTCCGCTGGTGAAACCCAGGCAAACAGGGCCTGGAGTGGACCGCCAGCAAACTCCAGCAGACCTGCAGCAAAGGGGTTTGACTGTTAGAAGGAAAACTAACAAACAGAAAGGAATAGCATCAACATAAACAAAAAGGACATTTACACAGAAACCCCATCTGAAGGTCACCAACATCAAAAATCAAAGGTAGATAAATCCATGAAAATGAGAAAACAAAACAAAACAAATCAAAAGCACAAAAAGGCTGAAAATCCCAAAAAACTGAATGCCTCTTCTTCTCCAAAGGATCACAGCTCCTCACTAGGAAGGGAACAAAACTGGACAGAGAATGAGTTTGATGAATTGACAGAAGTAGGCTTCAGAAAGTGGGTAATAACAAACTACTTCAAGCTGAAGGAGCATGTTCTAACCCAATGCAAGGAACCAAAGAACCTTGAAAAAAAGGTTAGAGGGATTGCTAACTATAATAACCAGTTTAGTGAAGAACATAAATGACCTAATAGAGCTAATAAAAAACAGCATCAGAATTTCACAAAGCATAGACAAGTATCAATAGCCGAATCGATCAAGTGAAAGAAAAGGATCAGAGATTGAAAATCAACTTAATGAAATAAAGCATGAAGACAAGATTAGAGAAAAAAGAATGAAAATGTACTAACAAAACCTCCAAGAAATATGGGACTACATGAAAAGACCAAACCTATGTTGGATTGGTTTACCTGAAAGTGATGGGGAGAATGGAATCAAGTTGGAAAACACTCTTCAGGATATTATCCAGGAGAACTTCCCCAGCCTAGCAAGACAGGCCAACATTCAAAATCAGGAAATACAGAGACCACCACAAAGATTCTCCTCAAGAGGTGTAACCCCAAAACAGATAATCATCAGAGTCACCAAGGTTGAAATGGAGGAAAAAATGTTAAGGGCATCCAGAGAGAAAGGTCGGGTTGCCCACAAAGGGAAGCCCATCACACTAACAGCAGATCTCTCAGCAGAAACCCTACAAGCCAGAAGAGAGTGGAGGCCAATATTCAACATTCTTAAAGAAAAGAATTTTCAACCCAGAATTTCATATCCAGCCAAACTAAGCTTCATAAGTGAAGAAGAAATGAAATCCTCTACAGACAAGCAAATGCTGAAAGATTTTGTCATCACCAGGCCTGACTTACAAGAGCTCATGAAGGAAGCACTAAACATGGAAAGGAAAAACCCATACCATCCACTGCAAAAACATATCAAATTGTAAAGACCATCAACACTACGACAAAACTGCATCAATTAATGGGCAAAATAATCAGCATCATAACAACATAATCAGACACCCCCAAATTAAGGGACAATCTACAAAATAACTGGGCAGTACTTATTCAAAGTGTCTTGAAAGACAGGAAAGTCTGAGGTGCTAAGCTTGGAGGGGACTAAAGAGATATGCAGCTAAATGCAGTGTAGAACACTGGATTGTCTTCAGAAATAATTTTTAAAAGGTGGTAAAGAAAAGCTGGTGAAACTCAAATATAATTTGTAGTGTAATAGTATCGTACCAATGTCAATTTCATAGTTCTGATAATTGTATGATTATTCTGTAAGTATTTAACATTAGGGAAAGCCTGGTGATAGGTATATGAGAATGTTCTCCACTAGTTTCCAAATAATTAGGTCAAAAAATTACTACAATATAAAAAGTAAGGAAAAAAAAAGAACTGTTTAGCTCTTACACAAATAATGTTTTAGTGGGTATGGGCACAGCTGTTGACTGGAAGACATGACCAGTGTATTAGTTTGTTCTCACCGTGCTATAAAAATATTACCTGAGACTGGGTAACTTGTACAGAAAACAGTTGACTCACAGTTTTGCATGCCTGAGGAGGTCTCAGGAAACTTACAATCGTGGCAGAAGACAAAGGAGAAGCAAGGCACATCTTACATGGTGGCAGGTGAGAGAGAGCAAGGGGGCAAGTGCCACACACTTTCCAACAACCAGATCTTGTCGGAACTCACTACCACAAGAACAACAAGGGGGAAATTTGTTATGACCTAAACAGCTCCCATGAGACCCCTCCGCCGACACATGGGGATTACAATTCTTGATGAGATTAGGGTGGGGACACAGAGCCAAACCATATCACCCAGTGTACCCTATCACCTGTCCCATCAGCCATTTTCATATAGCAGTGTGATACCCAGTCTTTGATGGGCTACATTTTAACAAAAGCCCTAATTTTCATCTTAGTCACTCCATAAATGATAGACGATGATGGATGGATGGATAGATAGATAGATAGATAGATAGATAGATAGATAGATATGAAAGCAAACTGATTTTATTGCCAAGTAATATTTAAAACGGACATCCATTTTATCCTGTGCTGATGATATTGCCAAACTCTTCTTTAATCATAATTTGAGGAGATTAGGTGAAACATTCTTAGAGACAAATTGGGTTCTAGTGGATTTATAATAAATTATGTATGATTTTGTTTTTCATGTTATCAAAGTAATGCATACATAATATTTAAAACAATGTTTTAAATGCATAGGATTGAACAAAAATATACTGTTTCTCCTCATCAGGGCGGGGCATAGAGAAGGTCAGGTTTGTGTTGCTTACATGCATTTGTAAACATAAACCATAACATTACATTTGGTTTAAAGATGCACTCTACTTCACAATCGTTAGGAGTATTCCAATGCTGCATCCTCAGAGGATTCTACTTTAGCTGAGATCACATGCTTCTTGCCATATAGTATTGTTACACCGTTATATGGGGAGTCTTCCAAGGGACAAGTGAAGGGAGAGGTTTGCCGGCTGTTCAACTCTGTCTTTGCTCCTGCACGCCATGGCATGGCAGGGTACTGAATGCAATGTACTCTGCCAATTTTTAAGCATATGCATTTGCTTCACTGCCACCCACTACCCATAACTCCCAGGTCCAGAAATGAAGATCTTTGGCACAGAGCCAACAAATTATTTGGCGAGATTGTTCTGGTCTCTTGAGATCTCAGGCACTGGGTAGTCGTTGTATGCTCAAAGATAAAGAGTAGCAGGAAAAGATCCAAAATCTTGATGCAAAAGTGCCATCAAAGTGACCATAACATTTGTTTCGGAGCTAGGCACTCCGTAATGGACACATGAGGGCTTTAACTGCGCATTCTCAGAGGGGGCCTGATGCCAGACCTACAGCTACAGAGAAACCTGATCACTATCCCTTAATTTTAATGCTGTCCTTAGCAACTATTTCTATCTACTTTGTGTATTCAAAACCCTTCTGGCTGACGTTATTTTCCAGGAGCAGAACAGGGCAATAACAGAGAGTTATAGAATCAGTTTGAAGAAGCACTTGTCATCAGTTAATTTAATAACACTTAAATATTCAAATTTTCTGCTACATAACTTATGCCCTAATTTCAAGCAACTTGTTTTACAATCCCCAGACCTAACACACACTTGAGTAGTATACTATCTAAGTTCACAGTGGCCTCGTCCACTAGAGTGTAATGCAAAATCAGTTCCTTGGAAACTTTTTGTAACCCCTATAGATTAAGTATGTACTTGAATCAGTCAAATGTGTGCAAAATGCTTTCTATACATTGGCTTCTTAATTCGCATAATGGGGCTCAGCTACAGTTCCAAAGGTTAAGGAATTGCTCAAGGTTACACAGCTGGTCAGAGGCAGAACCCAGGTATTTTGCTATAAAATCTCTTCTCTTTACCTTTCCCATTGTTTCTCATTCTTACATAAGTGTCAAGCTTTATAGTTTGTACATTTTTCAACTGAAAAAAATGTAAAGAGTAAAAGAAAGGCAAGTGAGATTATTTCCATGCAAACAGTATCCTCCTTCTTCAATTAGTTTCCACTATATGACCAATTGGAAAGTGTTGTTCTGTGTCGGAGGGTCCCTATATCTCAATCACATGGTGAGATCTTCCAGATTCTGGAGGATTTCATGGGTGAGAAGAGTTCCTATTGGAATCGGAATGAGTCCTTTTGGTGGTAGGCTTGGCAAAACACTCAAGATGCTTACCAGTGACCAGGATGAGCTCATTCCTAAAATGTATACATTCTGGGCTAGTGTTTTATACTACTCAAAAAGCCAAGAGTAAGAAACAAAGATTCTGCTAAACTTTACCAAGGCACTGACCCCTTTGCTTTCCATGTATAATAGCACTTCCCCAAAATTGTGGGAGACAAGGATTTACTGATGGTTACACAATTTACTCACAATCAGAGGCATGTGACTTGCTTTAGTTTAATGACATTCAATGCTTTTCTTTTAGAAGACACCTGTCATTAACTGCTTCTGCCTTATGACTGCTAGGGTAAGTTTCCTTAAATACAGTGTTTTATTCTAATAAATTTGCAGGTGGTACAATAAAAACCCTGACGTTATAGTAAATGAATATTTCCTAGGGAATGAGCTGTCCATGTCTCTGCAACGAATGCTTTCACAGAAAACTTCCCTCAGTGGGATTCTGGCATCTGGGATAGTTTATTTCACTTAATAGGAATGTGCAGTTTACTGTCATGGAGGAGTTTCTGCAACATGTGATCAACTGTTACACTATTTCTTAAGATGAAATAAATACATATAAGATTTCACAGAAGATCTCTCTGTGTGAGTATAAATTCTCGATATTTACTGGCTGTTTCCAAGTGTGGGAGAAAAAGCCGCCACTGTGGTCGTAAGGGTAGATGCACTTACCATAAAGAAGGGATTGTACCGAATATGCGGGAGCTGAACTGATGATTTACAGTTTATCAGAATATGACAGGAGTCCTCAGTAACCACTCTGAGCTATGTGTAATAAATAATCTCGCGTAATGTTTGTCTATGTTGTGCTTCATCATGTTGCTCTAATTCCTGGCAAATCCTCTATGATTGTTTTACACTACAAAGTGTTTCATTAATGTTCGTGTTAACATTTTCCACAATGTTAGTAGTAACCTGGACTTATTAAAGAGATTGCATTTTTACTTTTAGCTTTTTACAGAAACTTAATATTTGGATTCTAAAATGAAGTCTCTGTCCAAGTTTGCAACATTGATACCTTTACCCTAATGTACCCCATGGGAAAAAATCAATCAGCTGAATTAAGTTTCTTTTTACAGGAAAAAATGTATAAATAAATTCATGAAACCACACTGTTATAAGAAACCATATATCTTATCTATCTCTCTCTGTATAGATATGCCACTTATAAGCAAAGTAGATAATAGACTGTTTACTCACAAAACATTTCATATCTTTGCCTCATATCACATGCAGTATGGTGAAATAAGAATAGTTTTAATCTTAGGATCAGATACTTGATTCAAATCTCAACTTTACCACTTACAAACTTTGTAAACTTGGGTTTTATTTATCTGCTTATTCATTTACTTTACCATTTGAAGCATCAGATTATATTACAATAAAATTAGTAGTAATTCATAATGTACATAATGATCTGTAGATTTTAGAATGACAGTAAAAAATGTCTCACACAATGATTGGAGCATAACAGAGATTAAATAAGTCTTAATTCTTTTTTTCTTCCCTTCTTCCACAAGTGAGTAGCTTACACATTTTCCATTGTGAATACTTGATAAATACATTTTTACTTGGTTTACTAAACAGTTAAATACACAATATTGACCAATTTATTTCAAAAAAAGTAGTAAAGGTATTTTCATAGATTAAATTTAGAAAAATGTGATCTCATTTTTTTAAATCATCTTCTGACATTTAGTCAATAATTCTTGTGTATTGTCAGGAATTGAATGAAATAATATATTTATTTCACATAGTGCATTGAATGAAATACATATGTAATTATTCAACTACATATTATTTATGATACATACTACATTTTGTAAATTAAACAAAAGTTTACCTGAGAGTAAAAATCTATAAACAAGAATTCTTACTGTAACATTTTTACTAGTAGTAAAAAACTTAAAATAATCCAAATACATGTACAAAAACATGATCACACAGAAATAATATTATTTCCCCCCCCCATTACTAAGGGGAGAAAAATTTATAACAAATTTTTCATAGTATGTGGAGAATAGAATCCATTATTGTTACATTTTTGTAAATAGTAAAAAGAATGAAAATATATATGGCTATTATGTGTAGAAAAAGGAAGAAAGAGAACTGAAAACAGTTATTGGAAGGAGAAGGTGATTATGTGGGTCTATCTCTTCCTGTATCATATATTTCTCTACTGCTTAAGCTTTGTAATACATTGTATATTATAGTATATGTTAATATCATCCTATGCAAAAAATATAACCTTCTGACTAAAAATGAAGAAAATAATTTGAGAGCTTGACTATTAAGGCAAATGGCCAAGGTAATTTAACTATATCTCTCTCAGTTTTCTCATCTAACAAACATCTAATCTGCTTTGTAGAATTCTGGAAATAACTGGAAATAATGCAAGAGAGACCATCTGCAATATATAGTGCAATCTCATAATTCGAAATCCAAAGATGGATTTGCTTTGAACTGTTGATAAGATTATCTTGCCCACCTCTAATTCAAGGTGGAAGACAGTGCAGTAAATGGCTCTTACAGAGATAAAACAATGCCTTCCTTAGCAGCTAGGTTTAACTCCTTCAGAGACAGGCTATTGTCGTCAGTCAGTGTTGAAAAATAAATCTCACACTTTCAAAAGAAAAGCTCAGTTACCATGTTGCAGCAAATCTAAAGAATAATCCCATGAAACAATGGCCATCAGATTATTTTTTATTGAAATGATTCATTATTCATATGTAAGACAATTCTAAATATTCATTTTGATGTCCTAGAGAACTGAAGCAAGACAGACTGAGCCACTTTGTTATAAAGGTGTCATAAAGTTATCTAGAAAAGCATAGCAAAGGACTTTGTAGAAGTAGGTTAGCTCATTTACAAAGAGTGTTCTTTTCCAGTTTTTTTAGCAATGACAATGAAAAAACAGAGACAGCGTGGCAGCTTCCTTAGCAGCCTGTGGCAGATTGAGGCAGTTAGAACCTCACAAATAAGGACCACATTAGTTGTACTAATATTTGCTGCCCTTCACCCAATAAAATTTCCATAATTATGATCATGTATTTACATCACCAAATGAAGCTCAGTATTTGCATTGTGGCTTAAAATGCATACTGATTGTGATTTGATTAATCATTAGCATACCAAATATAGAAAACCTGGGCTATGGAAATGTTGGAAACTGAATTTCACTGTCCTCAAACTAGATTATTTGTATCTTTTTTAAAAAAAAAAAACCTACTCATCATGACCTTTTATGTGTACATTTCTCAGATTTGCCTCTCCTTCAATTAAAATCCAGGTTTAGACAAGATGTCCTACATTTCAGTTCAATAAGAATAGCTAAAACTTTCATATATATCATAATTTGTCTATCCTCCAAGTAAATCTCAATTATAATTAGAAAATCAAATACAACTTTCTTAACAGAAGAGTGAAATTTGACATTTTTTTAAACCTAGTAAACATTTAGATCCACAATATCTTATAATTTAGTTCTTTGAGTTCTTTTTTCTCAAAATGGTAGGTGTTAAAAATAGTTTGGAAAACTTTGAGAATAAATAAAAACCTAGAAGCTAATTAAGATGAAATTACAGTATTTTAACTAAATGCAACACAGCAAATAACATTTTGAATGTCAATGATGTGCCATTTATATAGGAAATCACACACAAAAAAAGAGAGATTGAATGAAAGAGACAATCTTTGACTTCAGGGAGCTTATTATTCAGTAAGGAGGTACCATGCAAAAGTATTGATAAAACAAATATTTACAATTTATTGGGCACTTATAATTTTAAAAGCAGTACTTTTACTATGATCTCTAAAATACCAACACTAATCATGGTAAGGACAATTTTTCTTTTTTTTAGTGCAGAAACGCAGTCTCATTATGTTGGCCATGCTGGTCTCAAACTCTTAGCCTCAAGCAATCCTCCCACCTCAGCCTTCCAAAGTGCTGAGATTACAGGCATGATGCTTACTATATGTTAGGCATCATCCAAGGCACTCTAAACATTATCTTGTTTAACCTGTCCACAAACAGTAAACTGAGATTTAAATCTGTACATAAACTAGAAAACAAAATAATTTGTCTGGTTCTAAGATTCTGTTGAACACAGAAACCCCATGAAATTATCAACAATATATACAAGACAATACATGATACATTCTGCAAGAGAATTCAAGCAAAGGATGGAAGTGCCAAAATGGCAGGCAGCTTTATCTGTTTGCTCCCTGATTTATACCAACGTCCTAGAACTATATTTCGTGAATAAAAGACGCTCAAAAAATATGTGTGGGAATGAATTAAATTTCAGGGAAATAAGTTTGCAGTCACTGGGTGTAGAGATTAGGATGGGAATTAGATCAAGAGTCAAAAAATGCTATCTGAAGGCAGTTTTAAAGCTCTCACTGGCGTTGGAACTGTCGTTAAGGTCCTTCCAGTCAAATCTTCTCCCATTGCAGCTTGTCTAATTGTAAGATGATCATCGAAGTCCTTTTGAACACTCTTCATGTTAAGAGTATCTCTAAAATTACTTTCTAAATGTAGTAATACTTAGATGAGCATGGTTAGATGCAAGTAAGAGCATGTCACCTATGAGAAAATACAACATTTCAGTGTTCGTGAACTTGGAGGGTTATATGGTTATGCTTGTGGCTGGTAAAAATTAAATTACTGGAGTCAAGGAGACAGAAAAACTGTGAAGCGATTGAATTATACTCTACAGTCATAAACTTTGCAGGAGGCAAGGCAGAGGGTGAAAATATAGACCAGGTGCTGAAATCACTGAGGAAAGAGGAGGAATGTCTGGGGAGCTCAGTAAATGACTGCATTAAAGGACAGAAAGCAAATTCTGTCAAGATAAACTGAAGAAGAGGATGAAATTACTGCATCTGGCCACTTGCAGCGAGCAAAGAAAGTGCAAATGCTTTTCTGCTACTATGGATTCCTGGGGAGCACTTTGTCAACCAGATATAGTGTTTTGGGGAAAGGCAAAAACAAAAGTGATATTCAAGGAAAAGTCTAAGAATAAAACCCTACAGCACGTATTTACTGATTAAGCGCCTACACTCTGCCAGTCTCTTTGCTAGGCACTTTGGATGTAGAATTGTTTTTATCCTCAAAACAGAAAGCATTTCAAAGGGAATATTTCAAATGGAAGTTAATACGTGACGAACGGAACACACACAAGTCAGGTGATTTTGATGAGAGCAGGACTGAGCGAATTCTGATCCAGCACTGAGGCAATATTGAGGGAGGAGCCATGGGCAAAGTCAGGGAGACAAAGCAAGAGGTTTAGGAAGTATGAGGCTATAGGATGGACATGTTGCAATAGAAAAATATAGAATTTAAAATAATATATTTTAAAAATTGACCAGCCTAAGCAAAATAGAGAGACCCCATTTCTACAAATAAATAAATAAATTGCCAATCTTGGCAGCTCATACCTGTAATTACAGCTACTCAAGAGGATAATGTGGAGGATCACTGAAGCCCAGCAGTTCGAGATTACAGTGAGCTACGATCTTACCACTGCATTCCAGTCTGGGCTACAGAGTGCATCCCTGTCTCTAACGAAAATAAAAAAAAAGAAAAGAAAAATTAAGTAAAGATTAGTCCACCTAATTTTAATATTTGGATTGCCACCAGATATAATCATAAAATTGTTAGCTACCAAATAGTTTTCAAAACCACAGGTGTCAACTATAACTTAGTATGATTTTACGAAAGTTAATCACCCCAGAACAATTTAACATTTTTGTGATAGTGATGGTTAAAAAAAAGGCAAGACATTGAATAGATCTGGATCTTAGTAAGGACTCTGACACAGACTCACATGACATTTTTCATGAAGAAATTTGGAAAATTTTGTAAGGTCAATGTATGACTGATGGGAAGGTCATACCCGTAGGTGACGATCAATTATGATGGGATAAACTAGGGTCGCATATTGAGAGCTGTCCCACTGGGGTCAGTTCTCAGGCCTACTATTGTCATAGACTTTATCAACGGCTTGGAAGATAATCTCATCCACCAGCTTAATGAGAACATTATCTGTCCTAATCTTGGAAGGCTGCCAACACTGCAAAGCACAAGAATAGAATCCAAGTGTCCCTGATTAATTTTGGTCCATCAAAACTGTGACTTAAACCATAGGGACAGACCCTCTATATTGAAGGGCTGCACACTAGCTACTTGACTATAAGCATAAACACACTGGCATAGCCCCAGACCATAAGTAAAGACAAAGGAATTCCTTTATTGACCATTGTGAATTACAATAGTATTCAGTTTATTAAGAGTATCACAATGCCTCCTATGTCCTAATTGGAGCATTGTTTCCTTTCTTTCCATTTTAAAAAGGATACCACACACAGAAATACCCAACAAATGTTAACTGATAGAATATAAAAGTTAACAGATATAATTTATTTAATTACTAATTTAATTTTGTGTAACATAAATTAATTTTATTACAAATAAATGTTTTACATTCTCTTACTCCACAGTAAGCATTGATGCAATATTTGTTAAATAAATTGATAATCTGAAAAGAAAACTTGAGAAGCAACAGATAATTTAAGAAAAATTTATTTATTTATATTAATTTATATTTACCATTCATTTAACTGGCATCTGTTGTGCTTTTACTATTTGTCAGATATGTGTAAGGCAATGGGAATATAGTAATGAATGAATCATTGAGGCTGCTCAGAAGAACAAACAGCCTAGTTTAAGAAAAAAAAGAAAGAAAAAAAGCAATGAGTATATGATATGTGACAACTACTGGAAGACACACATGGCAGGTCATTATGGACAGCGGAGAATGAGAGGCTGTCCAAATTGTGACACGAAGTTGATCTGAATAAGATAAAATTTAAATAATGTTTTGAACTGAAGTTTTAAGGATGAGTGAGTCTTAAGTATGGGGTATGGGTGTGTATGTGTGTTGTAGGAAAGGAAACTACAGTTGACCTTCAGTGTTCATGGATGTGTGTGTGTGTCTGTGTGTGTATTTGTGTGTGTTGTAGGAAAGGAAACCACACATCCTGGCTAACACGGTGAAACTCCGTCTCTACTAAAAAAATACAAAAAATTAGCCGGGCATGGTGGCGAACTCCTGTAGTCCCAGTTACTCGGGAGGCTGAGGGAGGAGAATGGTGTGAACCCAGGAGGCAGAGCTTGCAGTGAGCCTAGATTGTGCCACTGCACTCCAGCCTGGGCGACAGAGCGAGACTCCATCTCAAAAAAGAAAAATAAAAAAGAAAAAGGAAAGGAAACTACAATTGACCTTCAGTTTTCATAGGTAATTGTTTCCAGGACCCCCATCAGATAACAAGACTGGCAAATATCCAAACGTCTTATATAAAATGCTGTGATATTTGTATGTAACCTATGAATATGCTCCTGTATACTTTTTATTCTCTCTAGATTACTTATAATGCCTAAATGCAGAGCCTACACATCATTTAATTATCATGGATTCAACATAGAATTCGGTGCATGGAAAATTCAAGTGTTGCTTTTTGAAATGCTGCAGCTTAAATAAAATCAAATGGAATTGAAGCTAAGCATCACAGTTTCTGTCAGTGTTTTAACAGTAGAACAGAATGTTCACACAATATTGATATTTATTGAAAGTTATTAAAATGGAATTTAAAAAATCAATCTTTGCTCATTTTATATAGGAAACAAAGATTTAAGAGCTAGAATTGCTATCTAAAGTCTTCTCTTGCTTTGAAATGAAATATGTTGCTTGAATTATGAGTGAGAAAACACATTTATTGAGCATTTATTTCATGTCTGGCATGAATATACATTTTTACAGCTAGGATACTTACAGCTTTCACATATTATCACTAGTTTAATCCAATAAAAGGTTATTTCTCTTTTACATGACCATGCCAGTTACTAGAAGACTTTACTCCCTGTATCTATGTGAAGATTCATGCGGAAAAAAGCTTTCGAGGTCATAACTAAGAAGAGTACATGGAGAATTGAGTCCTGGTTTGTCACACTTCACACGTCACTGCTGCTCACATTTAGAAGCAAGGCCCAAAGCTACACCTGTTGTCAAAAATAAAAACACAGGGCAACCATGTGTCAGGAAGTGAAAAATAAGAGACACCACAGAAGAGGTGCTGCACAGCCCAGGTGAACAGAAACGTGGGCGGGGAAGTGAGTATCACTATGAGCAGCCGCTTCCTCTTGAATTGGTGCCGTCTATGAGCATCTACTCTGCTTATGTCTTGGCCACGGTGTCACTTAGCACAGGTTTCACTGCTACTTCTTGTGTTCTCTGTGGCCCTTAGGGGATCCCTAAAGGAATGGAGACAAAGAGGTGGAGGTGAGACAAGACAAAGAGGAAGGAAGACAGAGAACAGGAGGGGACCTCTGACCAGACTGCCTTTTTATGTTGATGATTTCTTCTTATTAATAAAACTGTGTGTGACAGGGAGACACCTTCATTGGAGCTGAAGAAAGGGTAACATTGGATCCCTCCCTGGTGTTTAAATTGCTCTTCACACAGCCGCATGGAGGTTATCTTATAGCATAATAAACACTACCTTGTAAGAACAGGGAAGAAAGAAGTTTTGGCTTGCTGGCCGTGGTGGCTCACGCCTGTAATCCCAGCATTTTGAGAGGGCGGATCTCCTGAGGTCAGGAGTTCAGACCAGCCTGGCCAACATGACGAAACCCCATATCTACTAAAAATACAAAGATTAGCCGAGTGTGGTGGCGGCGCCTGTAGTCCCAGCTACTCAGGAGGCTGAGACAGGGGAATCCCTTGAACCTGGGAGGTGGGATGTTGCAGTGAACCAAGATTGCGCCACTGCACTCCAGCCTGGGTGACAGAATGAGACTCCGTCGTCTCAAAAAAGCAAATAATAAATAAGTTGTAACTGACCAAGTGAAAAATAAAAATAAAAATCTCCATTTCATTAAATTAATAGATGAATAAGCAGTTCAACTGTAGACTATCAACTCACAAAACAAGCAAGTTTGCAGTTAACACATCACATCTGTTCCTGACTTAAAACTTAGATTTCAAATTTACTGAGGATTAGATGATGACCTTGTTAGGAATTAAACTGAGCCAGTTGTTGTTAGGAAACAGCAATTCTTGCCAAAAATCTAAATTATTTCTCTCCTCATATGTTTAAGTCAACTCAAATATTAGCAGCAGCATCAGCATTAGCGTTATTATTTTGTTAAATGCATCTAATCATAGAATTAAAACTTAAAAAGGTAATTGCTCTATACTACATGTTAACTAGAAATAAGCTTATAGATGTATTGTAATATGGAAATATATATGGAAATGTGTATTTAGGTAATTGCATTTATTCATATACATTTACTTATAGATATTCTTGGAAAGATTATATACATATATAAATTTTATCAGCATATTAATATTTTTCTACATTTCAATGTATTTCCAATAATAAGGAAGCCAGTGTCCCTGGTCTGCTTTTCAAATTCAAGATGGAATCATCCTTGATAACATATATTGGAGTGAATGTCTTGATCTAGGAATACACATGGCTCATTATGTCTGACATCATACAATATTTTGAGAGACAGCAGCTGCTGAATAAAATTATCACACAATAGTCTGCAAAAACATCATCAAGGCAATTATTTCTCCCTTCCACCCACATTCTCTTTAAATTGTTTTTCATGTGACTGTATGTTTTGTCCAAGACTGTCTTGATTTTACCCAAAGCAATTTAAAAGTGTTTGAGAATTTTGAAAATAATATACTGAAAACAGTATATTATTTTTCTGGCTTCAACTGAATTTTGTCACTGATAATAAAATTTACACATCATGTCTATGAAAGGTACTTTTAATATCTGTGTACTAATTCAAATGGAGAATCTCACAAGGCATTTATATTTTAAGAAATCATATATAGTCATGTCTGAAATGAACTACCTTCTTTAAATAATGCAATTAGTCTTGTTGTAGACAGTTTAAAATACACAGTAGCCATGTCTATGGTTGATTAGATGTTTCAGTTATGAGGGTAGCCATAGATAAGGCCAAAGTGACTGCATATCCACTAAAGAGCGTCCGCTGCCCTATGTGGCCTTTCTCTTTCACACACGTGACTTCCCTTAACTTTGAAAAAGTGCACAGGTATACATTTGTATACATATCCATGTCCTCAGGCCTTTGAAACGCTATTTGAAGAACCGAAGCTAGGTTTTCATAGCCTCAACTCTCTGAGTAATTGGTTAAATTGTCTTGAAAGAAAATTTCTTAGCCTATGTACATCAGCCATTATATCCATGGTGACATGGCCCAAGCAATACAAATCCAGGAGGTGAAAAGACTGAGTGGCTTTGAATCCTTCTCAGCTTCTAGTAGCTAGAATCAGAATTTGATATCTACCACAGGTTTTCCTTGTGACCTACTCCAGATAGGTTGTTCTGTGCCTCAGTTTCCTTATTTGTGAAATGTACTGTGAAAATAAAGCCAGTCCCAGGTGGCAGAGATATCGTTAGGTTCACATGGTCAAGTGTCGTTAGGTTCACATGGTCAAGTGTCGTCTGAGCGAATCCTCCTTATGCACTTTACGGCCCAATTATGCTCACGCTATGAAAAAACAGCCCATTTGTAGATTTGCACAGGTATCGAATCTCACACATGAAAGTGAAGGTCAGAAACATTTTCAAACTTTTATTTTTGAGGATGATTAAGTACTAAGTTATCTCACATCCACCTTGTAATTTTCTGCACTTTCATAGGCATGGTACACTTAGTCAATAACATAGGATATTAGTCTGACTTTAATTTATAATAAAATTGGACTAAATTCACTCACTTCTTCATTTCTATTATTTATTGCAGTGTCTGCCACATGAAACGTATTGAGTTTTGTGCCAACCTCTGTTCTTGTCACAATTTTAGTCAGGCAAATTAGCTTTCTAAATGCAGTAGCCTCAGTATACTTGGCAAAATATATTGGCGTGCCTTTACAATTTGACCTTTGTGTCTTCTGAGGAGCTGGGTCATTTCAGGGCTGAAAGCCATATTTTGTACTTCACTTTTCTCATTCATGTTTCACTTTTATTGAGCTCTACACAAGGTGAGGCATGCATTTTGCATAAAACTTTCTTTGACTGTTGTTATTGAACACAGGTAGTTCAAATACAGACTTTGAATTATTTAATCATGGCTCAAGTATCTTTTAGAGTGTGGTTAAACTGAGGACATTTGTTCATAGAAAGAAATGAGGGAAAGGAGAAAACCTATTATGAGTTTAATAAAAATTCAGAAGGTACCTGAAAGATGAAATAATTATTTGCTACCAATATAGAGAGATGTTGAGGTAGGTTTTATGTAGAATTTTCTAGAAGTTCAATGTCCACTGTCATGAAGCAACGTAGAAAACTGAGAATGCATGTCTGCAGTTCAGTAAAGTATGTTCTGAATGACCATATTAGCCATGGGTATTAATTAGCTACGAAGTACCCACCTACAATGCACTCTGCTTGGAGGTACAGTATCTCAACCACCTGGTTCTTCATTCATTTAAACACATTTATTAAGTACCTTCATTTGCTAAGCTCTGTTTTTTTTTTTATTACTCTTAGTTTATATCTTTGGAATATCTATTTTTTAGATACAAGAAGATTTTGTTGTTATTATTGCCTCAACATAGACGCCCAACCCCCAGGGCTGCCCATTTCCCCTCTAAGAGGCTCTGGCCCTAGCTCACCACCAGAAAGCAGGGCCAAATTTCCCACAGGACTAGGGCACATCTGTCACGCAGGCCTGCCTGCCAGCCCCTCCCAGTGCACCTGGCTGGCTGCCTCACAGGTGTGTGTGTACATAGTGCAGCCTCTGCTGCCCAGCTTGGGTGCTTGGCTCCACCTCAGTGCATTCCAGCAGCCTGGAAGCCCTTCAGATCTCCCAGTGCACCTGGAACCCAACCCTGAGAGTTCAGAGGAGGAAGCCATGAGCAGATCCTGGTGCCCCAAGGCTGTGACTCATATCTCTGGAGTGCCAAACCAGGATCTGTGCCCAGCACTTGGGTGGAGAAACTCACACTCTCAGAAAACTGAGAGCAGTGAGTCACACAGGTTCATGGGCTGGTGTGGGAACTGACATGCCTCTCTCCACAGGGCTGTTCTGGTAAGCGTGTGGCCAATCTCTCCCAGCTGGACCACTGTCTGAGGGAGTCCCATGGCCTAAAACACCTAACAACAAAAACACAAAACAAGGGCACAATGTTAGTGATCAGAGATAGCTCCCCCAAGGCTCAGGAGTGGAAGTGATGGAGAAGTCACCTCTCTCCCCTTCACACCACAAAGCACAGCTGCGAAAATGAGGATACACAAAGCAGCCACATGACTGAGTAAGAGCCTATATACTGTCCGTTGCTCTCAAGCATCATCTAATGGATCACAGCCCAAGCTATGACATAAAAAAAATAAATAAAAATTTTAAAAAATGCTAATTCACTCTCCTACAAAACCAAAGGCAAGAATGTAATAGCATGCAAAGAAACAACATTTCTTTGAAAACTTCCAGAAATGAAGCCAACTAACTATACTCAATTTATGCCACAATTAAAGGAAACGACTGCCCCCACTCCAAGGAGAGAAAAAATCAGCACAAGAATTCAAAACGCCAGAGTATCCCCTTACCTCAAAAATGAGCCCACTAGCTCCTCAGCAGTGGGTTCTTAGTTAGTCTGAAATTACTGAAATGACAGACATGGAATTCAGAATCTGGATGACAAGGAAGATCAATAAGATCCAGAAGAAAGTTGAAACCCAATTCAAGGAAGGCAAGCAATCCAATAAAACAATTCAAGAGATGCAAAACAAAATAGTTGCTTTAAGAAAGACCCAAACTAAACTTCTTGAGCTGAAATACTCACTACAAGAATTTCAGAATGAAATCAGAAGTATTGACAGCAGAATAGACCAAGTCAAGGAAAAAAATCTCAAAGTTCAAAGACCAACCAGAAGCTCAAATCAACTCAAGCAGACAAAAATAAAGAAATTTTTTTTCACAAAATGAACAAAATCTCCAATAAATATGGGATTATGTTAAGATACCAAATCTGTGACTCACGAGCATCCCTGAAAAAGAAGGAGAGAGAATAACTTGGAAAATATATTTTAGGATACAGTCAAAAAAAAAATCTCCTTAATCTCATAAGAGTGATTGAGGGGTAAATTCAAGAAATATAGAGAACTCCTGCTAGATACTATACAAGATGACCATCCCCAAGACACATAGTCATCAGATTCACGGAGATCAATGCAAATAAAAAACTCTTAAAGGCAGCTAGTGAAGGATCAGGTAATGTACAAAGAGAATCTCATCAGACTGGCAGTGAACCTCTCAGCAGAAACTTTACAAGCCAGAAGATGTTGGGGACCTGTTTTCAGTATCCTTAAAGAAAAGAAATCCCAAACAGGAATTTCATACCCTGCCAAACTAAACTTCATAAATGAAAGAGAAATACAATCCTTCTCAGACAAGAAAATGTTAAGAGAATTTGTTTCAACTAGACCAGGCTTACAAGATGTCCTCAAGGGACTGTTAAACGTGGAATCGAAAGCAATTTGAAACCTGCTACCACAAATACTCATGTAAGCACATAGTCCACAGACACTATTGAGAAACTACACAACCAAGTCTGTGTAACAATCAGCTAAAAACATGATGACAGGACCAATATCTAATTTATTAAAACTAACTTTGAATGTAAATGGACAAATTGCTTCATGTAAAAGACATGAAGTGGCAAGCTGGATAAAAGACAAGACCCAACCATCTGCTATCTTCAAAAGATCCATCTCACATGTAATGATCTCAGAGGCTCAAAGTAAGTGTTGAAAAAAATATATATATATCCTCTAAAAGAAAAAAAAAAAGAGCAGGAGTCACTATTCTTATGTTAGATAAAACAGACGTTAAACCTCTAACAATTAAGAAGAACAAAGAAAGATATTACATAACGATAAAGGGTACAATCCAACAAGAAAACTTAACTATCCTAAATACACATGCACCCAACAGTGGACCACTCAGTTTCATAAAACAGGTTCTTCTTCATCTACAAAATAGATCACAATAATAGTGGGAAACTTCAACACCCCACTGACAGCATTAGACAGATTAGTGAGGCAGAAAACTAACAAAGAAACTCTGGACTTAAACATAACACCTGACCAATTGGATCTAGTAGATATCTAAAGAACACTTCACACAACAACCAGAAAATATGTCTTCTGGCATACTTCGTGAAGTTTTCAAAAAAGAAAACTTCAGGCCATTATCTCTGATGAACGTAGACATAAAAATCCTCAACAAAATATTATCAAATCCTCAACAAAATATTATCAAACTGCATCCAGCAGCACGTCAACGAGTTAATAAAACACAGTCAAGTAGGCTTTATTTCTGGGATGCAAGACTGGTTCAACGTATGCAAATCAATAAATGCAATTCACCACATAAGTAAAATTTAAAGCAAAAATCCTATGATCATATCAGTAGATGCACAAAAAGCTTTCTATAAAATCCAATATCCCTGCAAAATAGAAACTGTCAACAGATTAGGCATTGAATTAACATACCTAAAAATAATAGGAATAATCTATGACAGACTTACAGCCAACATCATACTGAATGGGCAAAAGCTGGAAGCATTCCCCTTGAAATTGGAAAAAGACAAGGCTGCCCACTCTCACCACTCCTGTTCAACATAGGACTGGAAGTCACAACCAGAGCAATCAAGCAAAATAAAGAAACAAAAGGCATTCAAATAATAAAAGAAAAAGTCAAACTATCTCTGTTCACTGACAATATGATTCTATACCTTGAAAACCCTAAAGACCTTGTTAAAAGGCTCCTAGAACTGATAAACAACTTTAATAAAGGAAATAAATCAATGTACAAAAATCAGTAGCATTTCTACACCAACAACATCAAGGCTGAGAGTGAAATCAAGAACACAATCCCACTTACAGTAGCCACAAAGAAAATGAAATACCTAAGAATACAGCTAACCAAAGAAGTGAAAGATTTCTCGAAGGAAGACTACAAAACACTGCTGAAACAAATGAGACATGACAGAAAAAAGTGAAAAAACATTCATTGTTCATGGATTGAAAGAATCGATATTGTTAAAATGTCCATACTTCCCAAAGCAATTTACAAATTCAGTGCTACTCTTATCAAATTGCCAGTATCATTCTTCACAGAATTAGGAAAAAAAATTCTAAACTTCATGTGAAACTGAAAAGAGCCTGAATAGCCAAAGCAATCCTAAGCAAAAAGAACAAAGCTGGAGGCATCACACTACCCAACTTTAAACTATACTCTAAAGCTACAGAAACCAAAACAGCATAGTACTGGTGGGGAAAAAAAAAAAAAAAAAAAAAAGACACATAGTCAATGGAACAGAAGAGAATACAGACACAAAGCCAATGGAACAGAATAGAAAACTCAGGAATAAGGCCGCACACCTACAACCATCTGATCTTCAACAAGACCAACAAAAACAAGCAATGGGGAGAGAACTCCCTATTCAATAAATGACAACTGGCTAGCTATACGCAGAAGATCAAAACTGGACCACTACCTTTCACCATACCGTATACAAAAATTAACTCAAAGTGGATGAAAGATTTAAATGTAAGACCTCAAACTATAAAACTCCTAGAAAACAACCTAGGAATTTTTCTTCTTGACATTGACTTTAACAAAAAAATTTTGGCTAAATCTCCAAAAGCAATTGCAATAAAAACAAAATATACAAGTGGGACCTAATTATACTAAAGTGCTTCTGCACAGCAAAAGAAACGATCATCAGAGTAAACAGCATACAGAATGAGAGAAAATGTTCACAAGTTATACATCTAAGGTTTAATATCTGGAATCTATAAAGAACTTAACCAATTCAAGAAGTTAAAATCAAATAACCTCATTAAAAACTGGGCAAAAGACATAAAAAGACACTTTTAAAACAAGACATACAGGCAGCCAACAAACATTTGAGAAAATGATAAACATCACTAATCATCACAGATTGCAAATCAAAACCACAATGATATACCATCTAACAATAGTCAAAATGGATACTATTAAAAGACCAAAAGACAACAGATGTTGGTGAGGCTGAGGAGAAAACAAAACTCTGTTGGTAAGAATGTAAATACACTGTTGGTAAGAATGTAAATTAGTCCAGTCACTGTGGAAAACAGTCTGGAGACTTCTCAACTGAAAACATGACTGCCATTTGATCCAGAATTTAATTACTGTGTATATATCCCAAAGAAAACAAATCATTTGACCAAAAAGATGCATGCACTTGTATGTACATTGAATCACTATTCACAATAGCAAAGACCTGGAATCAACCAAGATGCCTACCAATGGAGGAATGGATACAGAAAATGTGGTATATATCCACCATGAAATATTGTACAGCCATAAAAATAATGAAATAATGTCCTTTGTGGCAATATAATGCAACTGGAGGCAATTATCCTAAGTAAATTAACGCAGGAACAGAAAATCAAATGCCACATGTTCTCTCTTAGAAGTGGGAGCTAAACATTGGGTACACATGGACATAAAGATGGTAATAATAGACACTGAGACTACTAGAGTGGGGAGAGAGGGAAGGGGATAAGTGTTGAAAAGCTAACTGTGAGGTACTATGCTCACTACCTGGGTAATGGAATCATTGTATCCCAAACTTCAGCATCGTGTAATATACCCATGTAACAAATCTGCACCTGTACTCACTGAGTCTAATATAAAAGTTGGAATTTAACAAATAATTACATAAAACAGTCAAAAAATTAAAAGTAGCATAATTAAATAAAACAGTCAAAAAAAAAGTAGCTTATCTTTATATAGCAATAAGTGCCACAGGATTATTCAGTAAATATGGAGAGTCCCTGCTGTAGTAATCTTGAAAGTCTTTGTGAAGGAGATGAATCTTGAGAAGTACTGCAGTGAAGGATAGACATTTAAAGCTAAAGGAAATAGCTAAAGGAGAAGAGGAAAAGGTCTACCAAACAGATACAATAGCACTGGTATAGGATGAAGTAAAACAGGAAGGCAAGGTTTTCCACTCAAGAAAAAAAGAAGCATAATAAGATATGGACTTATGTATTAGTCTCAAATCTGCCCGTGTCCAGAAAATAAATAAAAAATTGATAAAATTTAAGGTACACACTATCCTAGATGAACATGTGTCTACATCTGAACTGCTGTTTCCAATCAAGAGTACAAATTCTTGGGGAGTTCTGGGACACTGAGGGAGGATAGTAGTGAGCTGGGTAAGTAGCCTACACATTTGACACCACAGGTGGTGTATTAGTTAGTGTTCTCTAGAGGGACAGAACTAATATGATAGAGGAGTTTAGTCAGGAGTTTTGACTCATGCAATAACAAGGTGAGGTCCCACAATAGGCTGTCTGTAAGTTGAGGAGATAGGAAGCCAGTCCGAGTCCCAAAACCTCAAAAGTATGGAAGCCCACAGTGCAGCTTTCAGTCTGTGGTTGAGGGTCCAAGAGTCCCAAAGCTGATTAACTTGGAGTCTGATGTTCAAGGGCAGGAGGCATCCAATGGGGAGAAAGATGGAGGCTGAGAAACTAAGCCAGTCTGGTCTCTCCAGGTTCTTCTGTCTGCTTTTATTCTGGCCACACTGGCAACTGATTCGGTGGTGCCCACTCAGATTGAGGGTGCATCTGCCTCCCCCAGCCCACTGACTAAAATGTTAATCTCCTTTGGCAACCCCCTCACAGACGCACCCAGGAACAATACTTCACATCCTTCAATCCAATCAAATTGACACTCAATGTTAATTTTCATAGGTGGTAATGGAGAATAGAAGTGATCTGGCTGGTATCTGTGGCTTCTACAGTAAGATCTAATGGCATGGGATAATTTGCATTTTATCCCATGAAAATCCCATCAGGGCAGCCTACTTTTATGAACAACACCATTAATGTTAAGTATTGGAAAGATTCATTGACATTTCTGGAACTGTTGCTATTACTTTCATTCCTCACAGCTTACCCCCAGTCTTTCTTTCAGATTCTCTCTCTTTCTCTCTCCCCACCTACTTAATTCTTCCTCTCCGCCTAGGAGCTGGTCTTCCTCTGCTTCACCCCTGTATCGCTAGGTACCAAATTCTGATACTCTTTTTTTACAAGTGTAGTTTTTAACCTAAATCAGTGTCCCTTTCGTTACTAATCTGTGTGATTTGCTTAAATAGAAAGAGATTTATTAGAGTCTTAGAGAACAGGAATAATCTCCAAGAAGGACAGTAACAACAGAAATTAAGAAAAAGCTCAATCATATTTAATTATCTTCAAATGAAAGCCCAACACTATTTTTTATAGTACTAGGCACTAAGAGTTTTAAGAATTATATGCTAGGACTTCCACTAGACCAGAATACAAGGCATAAACCCACTGAACCTGTGCTACATGCTTTCTAAAGAAGCCAACATCCCTCAATATAGTTGCTTCCTCTCATTCATTGCTTGCTTCCTTCCTCTGATTTGATGTAGTTATAACTACTTAGAGGAACCACAGCTGTGTGGGAGTCCATCTGCAAAAGAATCTGAAAATGGTAATTATCTATGTATGTATGTGTTCATCTATTTATCTATTGATAATTTGTTCATTTCTTTTTAGTTTACCAGATTTTTTATTAAAGAAAATTGTATTAGAAAGTGGTTGAAATGAATATTGACTCAATTTATAGTACTCTCAATATATCTCATTCTAATTTGTTTGAAGTGATGATTTAATCCTGAAAAATCTTTTAAAAAAATTTATGAATATATATTTAAAGCATTTCCAACAGCAAAAATAACCAAATAATTTGATGAATCATGATAGCTACAAAAGAACATTAAGCATCTCATTTAGTAGCCCTAGATAATATTTAACACTTTTATTTTCACAGTATTTTGAAAAGACTTACTTTTTTTCCATGTAACAGTGATATCAGAAATGCATTTCCTTGAGCTACTTTGAAAAACATATTTTAGAATTTTTTTTTAATTATACTTTAAGTTCTAGGGTACATGTGCACAACGTGCAGGTTTGTTACATATGTATATATGTGCCATGTTGGTGTGTTGCACCCATTAACTTGTCATTTGCATTAGGTATATCTCCTAATGCTATCTGTTCCTCCACCCTCCACCCCATGACAGGCCCTGGTGTGTGATGTTCCCCTTCCTGTGTCCAGGTGTTCTCGTTGTTCAATTCCCACCTATGAGTGAGAACATGCAGTGTTTGGTTTTCTGTTCTTGCGATAGTTTGCTGAGAATGATGGTTTTCAGCTGCATCCATGTCCCTACAAAGGACATGAACACATCCTTTTTAATGGCTACATAGTATTCCATGGTGTATATGTGCCACATTTTCTTAATCCAGTCTGTCATTGATGGATATTTGGGTTGGTTACAAGATTTTGCTATTGTGAATAGTACCACAAGAAACATATGTGTGCACGTGTCTTTATAGCAGCATGATTTATAATCCTTTGGGTATATACCCAGTAATGGGATGGCTGGGTCAAATGGTATTTCTAGTTCTAGATCCTTGAGGAATGGCCACACTGTCTTCCACAATGGTTAAACTAGTTTACAGTCCCAACAACAGTGTAAAAGTGTTCCTAATTCTCCACATCCTCTCCAGCGCCTGTTGTTTCCTGACATTTTAATAATTGCCATTCTAACTGGTGAGAGATGGTATCTCACTGTGGTTTTGATGTGCATTTCTCTGAAGGCGAGTGATGATGAGCATTTTTTCATGTGTCTGTTGGTTGCATAAATGTCTTCTTTTGAGAAATGTCTGTTCATATCCTTTGCCCACTTTTTGATGGGGTTGTTTTTTTCCTGTAAATTTGTTTGAGTTCTTTGTAGGTTCAGGATATTAGCCCTATGTCAGATGAGTAGATTGCAAAAATTTTCTCCCATTCTATAGGTTGCCTGTTCACTCTGATGGTAGTTTCTTTTGCTGTGCAGAAGCTCTTCAGTTTAATTAGATCCCAGTTGTCAATTTTGGCTTTTGTTGCCATTGCTTGTTGTGTTTTAGACATGAGGCCCTTACCCATGCCTATGTCCTGAATGGTATTGCCTAGGTTTTCTTCTAGGGTTCTTATGGTTTAGGTCTAACATTTAAGTCTCTAATCCATCTTGAATTAATTTTTGTATAATGTGTAAGGAAGGGATCCAGTTTCAGCTTTCTACATATGGCTAGCCAGTTTTCCCTGCACCATGTATTAAATAGGAAATCCTTTCCCCATTTCTTGTTTTTGTCAGATTTGTCAAAGATCAGATGGTTGTAGATATGTGGTATTATTTCTGAGGGCTCTGTTCTGTGCCATTGGTCTATATCTCTGTTTTGGTACCTGTACCATGCTGTTTTGGTTACTGTAGCCTTGTAGTATAGTTTGAAGTCAGGTAGCGTGATGCCTCCAGCTTTGTTCTTTTGGCTTAGGATTGTCTTGGCAATGTGAGCTCTTTTTTGGTTCCATATGAACTTCAAAGTAGTTTTTTTCCAATTCTGTGAAGAAAGTCATTGGTAGCTTAATGGAGATGGCATTGAATCTATAAATTACCTTGGGCAGTATGGCCATTTTCATGATATTGACTCTTCCTATCCATGAGCATGGAATATTCTTCCATTTGTTTATGTCCTCTTTTATTTCATTGAGCAGTGGTTTGTAGTTCTCCTTGAAGAGGTCCTTCACATCCCTTGTAAGTTGGATTCCTAGGTATTTTATTCTCTTTGAAGCTATTGTGAATGGAAGTTCATTCCTGATTTGGCTCTCTGTTTGTCTGTTACTGGTGTATAAGAATGCTTGTGATTTTTGCACATTAATTTTGTATCCTGAGACTTTGCTGAAGTTGCTTATCAGTTTAAGGAGATTTTGGGCTGAGATGATGGGGTTTTCTAAATATACAATCATGTCATCTGCAAACAGGGACAATTTGACTTCCTCTTTTCCTAATTGAATAACCTTTATTTCTTTCTCTTGCCTGATTGACCCGGCCAGATCTTCCAACACTATGTTGGATAGGAGTGGAGAGAGAGGGCATCCCTGTCTTGTGCCAGTTTTCAAAGGGAATGCTTCCAGTTTTTGCCCATTCAGTGTGATATTGGCTGTGGGTTTGTCATAAATAGCTCTTATTATTTTGAGATACATTCCATCAATACAGAATTTATTGAGAGTTTTTAGCATGAAGGGCTGTTGAATTTTGTCAAAGACCTTTTCTGCATCTATTGATAAAATCATGTGGTTTTTCTCTTTGGTTCTGTTTATATGCTGGATTATGTTTATTGATTTGCATATGTTGAACCAGCCTTGCATCCCAGGGATGAAGCCCACTTGATCTTGGTGGATAAGCTTTTTGATGTACTGCTGGATTCAGTTTGCCAGTATTTTATTGAGGATTTTTGCATCAATGATCATCAGGGATATTGGTGTAAGGTTCTCTTTTTTTGTTGTGTCTCTGCCAGGCTTTGGTATCTGGATGATGTTGGCCTCATAAAATGAGTTAGGGAGGATTCCCTCTTTTTCTATCAATTGGAATACTTTCAGAAGGAATGGTACCAGCTCCTCCTTGTACCTCTGGTAGAATTTGGCTGTGAATCCGTCTGGTCCTGGACTTTTTTTGGTTGGTAGGCTATTAATTATTGCTTCAATTTTAAAGCCTGTTATTGGTCTATTCAGGGATTCAACTTCTTCCTGGTTTAGTCTTGGGAGAGTGTATGTGTCCAGGTATTTATCCATTTCTTCTAGGTTTTCTAGTTTATTTGCATAGAGGTATTTATAGTATTCTCTGGTGGTAGTTTGTATTTCTGTGGGGTCAGTGATGATATTCCCTTTATCATTTTTTATTGCATCTATTTGAGTCTTCTCTCTTTCCTCTTTATTAGTCTTGCTAGCAGTCTATCAATTTTGTTGATCTTTTCAAAAAACCAGCTCCTGCATTCATTGATTTTTTGAAGGATTTTTTGTGTCTCTGTCTCCTTCAGTTCTGCTCTGATCTTAGTTATTTCTTGCCTTCTGCTAGTTTTTTAATGTGTTTGCTCTTGCTGCTCTAGTTCTTTTAATTGTGATGTTAGGGCATCAATTTTAGATCTTTTTCAGCTTTCTCTTGTGGGCATTTAGTGCTATAAATTTCCCTCTACACACTGCTTTAAATGTGTCCCAGAGATTCTGGTATGTTGTATCTTTGTTCTCATTGGTTTCAAAGAACATCTTTATTTCTGCCTTCATTTTGTTATGTACCCAGTAGTCATTCAGGAGCAGGTTATTCAGTTTCCATGTAGTTGAGCAGTTTTGAGTGAGTTTCTTAATCCTGAGTTCTAGTTTGATTGCACTGTAGTCTGAGAGACAGTTTGTTACAGTGTCTGTTCTTTTACATTTGCTGAGGAGTGCTTTACTTCCAACTATGTGGTTAATTTTGAAGTAAGTGCGATGTAGTGCTGAGAAGAATATATATCTGTTGATTTGGGGTGGAGAGTTCTGTAGATGTCTAATAGGTCCGCTTGGTGCAGAGTTGAGTTCAATTCCTGGATATCCTTGTTAACTTTCTGTCTCATTGATCTGTCTAATGTTGACAGTGGGGTGTTAAAGTCTCCCATTATTATTGTGTGGGAGTCTAAGTCTCCTTGTAAGTCTCTAAGGACTTGCTTTATGAATCTGGGAGCTCCTGTATTGGGTGCATATATATTTGGGATAGTTAGCTCTTCTTGTTGAATTGATCCCTTTACCATTATGTAATGGCCTTCTTTGTCTTTTTTGATCTTTGTTAGTTTAAAGTCTGTTTCATCAGAGACTAGGATTGCAACCCCTGCCTTTTTTTTGTTTTGTATTTGCTTGATAGATCTTTCTCCATCCCTTTATTTTGAGCCTATGTGTGTCTCTGCATGTGAGACGGGTCTCCTGAATACAGCACACTGATGGGTCTTGACTCTACCCAATTTGCCAGTCTCTGCCTTTTAATTGGAGCATTTAGCCCATTTACATTTAAGGTTAATATTGTTTTTTTTTTTTTTTTTTTTTTTAATCTTTATAACTTTTAATAGTTTACAGCCACAGTGGTAGCTTTTATATGTATACATGCATTTAAATACAGTTTCTTTTTTTTCTTTTTAATTTATTTATTATTATTGTACTTTAAGTTGTAGGGTACATGTGCATAACGTGCAGGTTTGTTACATATGTATACTTGTGCCATGTTGGTGTGCTGCACCCATCAACTCGTCATTTACATCAGGTATAACTCCCAATGCAATCCCTCCCCCCTCCCCCCTCCCCATGATAGGCCCCTGTGTGTGATGTTCCCCTTCCTGAGTCCAAGTGATCTCATTGTTCAGTTCCCACCTATGAGTGAGAACATGCGGTATTTCGTTTTCTGTTCTTGTGATAGTTTGCTAAGAATGATGGTTTCCAGCTGCATCCATGTCCCTACAAAGGATGCAAACTCATCCTTTTTGATGGCTGCATAGTATTCCATGGTTTATATGTGCCACATTTTCTTAATCCAATCTGTCTCTGATGGACATTTGGGTTGATTCCAAGTCTTTGCTATTGTGAATAGTGCTGCAATAAACATACGTGTGCATGTGTCTTTATAGCAGCATAATTTATAATCCTTTGGGTATATACCCAGTAATGGGATGGCTGGGTCATATGGTACATCTAGTTCTAGATCCTTGAGGAATCGCCATACTGTTTTCCATAATGGTTGAACTAGTTTACAATCCCACCAACAGTGTAAAAGTGTTCCTATTTCTCCACATCCTCTCCAGCACCTGTTGTTTCCTGACTTTTGAATGATTGCCATTCTAACTGGTGTGAGATGGTATCTCATTGTGGTTTTGATTTGCATTTCTCTGATGGCCAGTGATGATGAGCATTTTTTCATGTGTCTGTTGGCTGTATGAATGTCTTCTTTTGAGAAATGTCTGTTCATATCCTTTGACCACTTTTTAATGGAGTTGTTTGTTTTTTTCTTGTAAATTTGTTTGAGTTCTTTGTAGGTTCTGGATATTAGCCCTATGTCAGATGAGTAGATTGCAAAAATTTTCTCCCATTCTGTAGGTTGCCTGTTCACTCTGATGGTAGTTTCTTTTGCTGTGCAGAAGCTCTTCAGTTTAATTAGATCCCATTTGTCAATTTTGGCTTTTGCTGCCGTTGCTTTTGGTGTTTTAGACATGAAGTCTTTGCCCGTGCCTATGTCCTGAATGGTACTACCTAGGTTTTCCTCTAGGATTTTTATGGTATTAGGTCTAACATTTAAGTCTCTAATCCATCTTGAATTAATTTTCGTATAAGGAGTAAGGAAAGGATCCAGTTTCAGCTTTCTACTTATGGCTAGCCAATTTTCCCAGCACCATTTATTAAATAGGGAATCCTTTCCCCATTTCTTGTTTCTCTCAGGTTTGTCAAAGATCAGATGGCTGTAGATGTGTGGTATTATTTCTGAGGACTCTGTTCTGTTCCATTGGTCTATATCTCTGTTTTGGTACCAGTACCATGCTGTTTTGGTTACTGTAGCCTTGTAGTATAGTTTGAAGTCAGGTAGCGTGATGCCTCCAGCTTTGTTCTTTTGACTTAGGATTGTCTTGGAGATGCGGGCTCTTTTTTGGTTCCATATGAACTTTAAAGCAGTTTTTTCCAATTCTGTGAAGAAACTCATTGGTAGCTTGATGGGGATGGCATTGAATCTATAAATAACCTTGGGCAGTATGGCCATTTTCACGATATTGATTCTTCCTATCCATGAGCATGGTATGTTCTTCCATTTGTTTGTGTCCTCTTTTATTTCACTGAGCAGTGGTTTGTAGTTCTCCTTGAAGAGGTCCTTTACATCCCTTGTCAGTTGGATTCCTAGGTATTTTATTCTCTTTGAAGCAATTGTGAATGGAAGTTCATTCCTGATTTGGCTCTCTGTTTGTCTGTTACTGGTGTATAAGAATGCTTGTGATTTTTGCACATTAATTTTGTATCCTGAGACTTTGCTGAAGTTGCTTATCAGCTTAAGGAGATTTTGGGCTGAGACAATGGGGTTTTCTAAATATACAATCATGTCATCTGCAAACAGGGACAGTTTGACTTCTTCTTTTCCTAACTGAATACCCTTGATTTCTTTCTCTTGCCTAATTGCCCTAGCCAGAACTTCCAACACTATGTTGAATAGGAGTGGTGAGAGAGGGCATCCCTGTCTTGTGCCAGTTTTCAAAGGGAATTTTTCCAGTTTTTGCCCATTCAGTATGATATTGGCTGTGGGTTTGTCATAAATAGCTGTTATTATTTTGAGGTACGTTCCATCAATACCGAATTTATTGAGAGTTTTTAGCATGAAGGGCTGTTGAATTTTGTCAAAAGCCTTTTCTGCATCTATTGAGATAATCATGTGGTTCTTGTCTTTGGTTCTGTTTATATGCTGGATTATGTTTATTGATTTGCGAATGTTGAACCAGCCTTGCATCCCAGGGATGAAGCCCACTTGATCATGGTGGATAAGCTTTTTGATGTGCTGCTGAATCCGGTTTGCCAGTATGTTATTGAGGATTTTTGCATCGATGTTCATCAGGGATATTGGTCTAAAATTCTCTTTTTTTGTTGTGTCTCTGCCAGGCTTTGGTATCAGGATGATGTTGGCCTCATAAAATGAGTTAGGGAGGATTCCCTCTTTTTCTATTGATTGGAATAGTTTCAGAAGGAATGGTACCAGCTCCTCCTTGTACCTCTGGTAGAATTCAGCTGTGAATCCATCTGGTCCTGGACTTTTTTTCATTGGTAGGCTATTAATTATTGCCTCAATTTCAGAGCCTGCTATTGGTCTATTCAGGGATTCAACTTCTTCCTGGTTTAGTCTTGGGAGAGTGTAAGTGTCCAGGAAATTATCCATTTCTTCTAGATTTTCCAGTTTATTTGCGTAGAGGTGTTTATAGTATTCTCTGATGGTAGTTTGTATTTCTGTGGGGTCGGTGGTGATATCCCCTTTATCATTTTTAATTGCGTCGATTTGATTCTTCTCTCTTTTCTTCTTTATTAGTCTTGCTAGTGGTCTGTCAATTTTGTTGATCTTTTCAAAAAACCAACTCCTGGATTCATTGATTTTTTGGAGAGTTTTTTGTGTTTCTATCTTCTTCAGTTCTGCTCTGATCTTAGTTATTTCTAGCCTTCTGCTAGCTTTCGAATGTGTTTGCTCTTGCTTCTCCAGTCCTTTTAATTGCGATGTTAGAGTGTCAATTTTAGATCTTTCCTGCTTTCTCTTGTGGGCATTTAGTGCTATAAATTTCCCTCTACACACTGCTTTAAATGTGTCCCAGAGATTCTGGTATGTTGTATCTTTGTTCTCATTGGTTTCAAAGAACATCTTTATTTCTGCCTTCATTTTGTTATGTACCCAGTAGTCATTCAGGAGCAGGTTGTTCAGTTTCCATGTAGTTGAGCAGTTTTGATTGAGTTTCTTAGTCCTGAGTTCTAGTTTGATTGCACTGTGGTCTGAGAGACAGTTTGTTACAGTGTCTGTTCTTTTACATTTGCTGAGGAGTGCTTTACTTCCAATTACGTGGTCGATTTTGGAGTAAATACGATGTGGTGCTGAGAAGAATGTATATTCTGTTGATTTGGGGTGGAGAGTTCTATAGATGTCTATTAGGTCTGCTTGCTGCAGAGATGAGTTCAATTCCTGGATATCCTTGTTAACTTTCTGTCTCGTTGATCTGTCTAATGTTGACAGTGGAGTGTTGAAGTCTCCCATTATTATTGTATGGGAGTCTAAGTCTCTTTGTAAGTCTCTAAGGACTTGCTTGATGAATCTGGGTGCTCCTGTATTGGGTGCATATATATTTGGGATAGTTAGCTCTTCTTGTTGAATTGATCCCTTTACCATTATGTAATGGCCTTCTTTGTCTCTTTTGATCTTTGATGGTTTAAAGTCTGTTTTATCCGAGACTATTGCAACCGCCGCTTTTTTTTGTTCTCCATTTGCTTGGTAAATCTTCTCTCATCCCTTTATTTTGAGCCTATGTATGTCTCTGCGTGTGAGATGGGTCTCCTGAATACAGCAGACTGATGGGTCTTGACTCTTTATCCAGTTTGCCAGTCTGTGTCTTTTAATTGGAGCATTTAGTCCATTTACATTTAAGGTTAAGATTGTTATGTGTGAACTTGATCCTGCCATTATGATATTAACTGGTTATTTTGCTCGTTAGTTGATGCAGTTTCTTCCTAGCCTCGATGATCTTTACATTTTGGCATGTTTTTGCAATGGCTGGTACCAGTTGTTCCTTTCCATGTTGAGTGCTTCCTTCAGGGTCTCTTGTAAGGCAGGCCTAGTGGTGACAAAATCTCTAAGCATTTGCTTATCTGTAAAGGATTTTATTTCTCCTTCATTTATGAAACTTAGTTTGGCTGGATATGAAATTCTGGGTTGAAAATTCTTTTCTTTAAGAATGTTGAATATTGGCCCCCACTCTCTTCTGGCTTGTAGAGTTTCTGCCGAGAGATCTGCTGTTAGTCTGATGGGCTTCCCTTTGTGGGTAACCCGACCTTTCTCTCTGGCTGCCCTTAAGATTTTTTCCTTCATTTCAACTTTGGTGAATCTGGCAATTATGTGTCTTGGAGTTGCTCTTCTCGAGGAGTATCTTTGTGGCGTTCTCTGTATATCCTGGATTTGAATGTTGGCCTGCCCTACTAGGTTGGGGAAGTTCTCCTGGATGATATCCTGAAGAGTGTTTTCCAACTTGGTTCCATTTTCCCCCTCACTTTCAGGCACCCCAATCAGACGTAGATTTGGTCTTTTTACATAATCCCATACTTCTTGCAGGCTTTGTTCATTTCTTTTTCTTCTTTTTTCTTTTGGTTTCTCTTCTCGCTTCATTTCATTTATTTGATCCTCAATCACAGATACTCTTTCTTCCAGTTGATCGAGTCGGTTACTGAAGCTTGTGCATTTGTCACGTATTTCTCGTGTCATGGTTTTCATCTCTTTCATTTCGTTTATGACCTTCTCTGCATGAATTACTCTAGCCATCAATTCTTCCACTTTTTTTTCAAGATTTTTAGTTTCTTTGCACTGGGTACGTAATTCCTCCTTTAGCTCTGAGAAATTTGATGGACTGAAGCCTTCTTCTCTCATCTCGTCAAAGTCATTCTCCGTCCAGCTTTGATCCGTTGCTGGCGATGAGCTACGCTCCTTTGCCGGGGGAGATGCGCTCTTATTTTTTGAATTTCCAGCTTTTCTGCCCTGCTTTTTCCCCATCTTTGTGGTTTTATCTGCCTCTGGTCTTTGATGATGGTGATGTACTGATGGGGTTTTGGTGTAGGTGTCCTTCCTGTTTGATAGTTTTCCTTCTAACAGTCAGGACCCTCAGCTGTAGGTCTGTTGGAGATTGCTTGAGGTCCACTCCAGACCCTGTTTGCCTGGGTATCAGCAGCAGATGCAGCAGAAGATAGAATATTTCTGAACAGCGAGTGTACCTGTCTGATTCTTGCTTTGGAAGCTTCCTCTCAGGGGTGTACTCCACCCTGTGAGGTGTGGGGTGTCAGACTGCCCCTAGTGGGGGATGTCTCCCAGTTAGGCTACTCAGGGGTCAGGGACCCACTTGAGCAGGGAGTCTGTCCCTTCTCAGATCTCAACCTCCGTGTTGGGAGATCCACTGCTCTCTTCAAAGCTGTCAGACAGAGTCGTTTGCGTCTGCAGAGGTTTCGGCTGTGTTTGTTATTGCCCTGTCCCCAGAGGTGGAGTCTACAGAGACAGGCAGGTTTCCTTGAGCTGCTGTGAGCTCCACCCAGTTCGAGCTTCCCAGCAGCTTTGTTTACCTACTTAAGCCTCAGCAATGGCGGGCGCCCCTCCCCCAGCCTCGCTGCTGCCTTGCCAGTAGATCACAGACTGCTGTGCTAGCAATGAGGGAGGCTCCGTGGGTGTGGCACCCTCCCGGCCAGGTGTGGGATATGATCTCCTGGTGTGCCTGTTTGCTTAAAGCACAGTATTGGGGTGGGAGTTACCCGATTTTCCAGGTGTTGTGTGTCTCAGTTCCCCTGGCTAGGAAAAGGGATTCCCTTCCCCCTTGCGCTTCCCAGGTGAGTCAATGCCTCACCCTACTTCAGCTCTCGCTGGTCGGGCTGCAGCAGCTGACCAGCACCGATCGTCCGGCACTCCCCAGTGAGATGAACCCAGTACCTCAGTTGAAAATGCAGAAATCACCAGTCTTCTGTGTCGCTCGCGCTGGGAGTTGGAGACTGGAGCTGTTCCTATTCGGCCATCTTGCTCCGCCCTCTGAGGTTAATATTGTTATGTGTGAATTTGATCCTGTCATTATGATGTTAGCTGGTAATTTTGCTCATTGGTTGATGCAGTTTCTTCCTAGCATAGATAGTCTTTACATTTTGGTATGTTTTTGCAGTGACTGGTACCGGTTGTTCCTTTCCATGTTTAGTGCTTCCTTCAGGAGCTCTTGTAGGGCAGGCCTGGTGGTGACAAAATATCTCAGCATTTGCTTGTCTGTAAAGGATTTTATTTCTCCTTCACTTATGAAACTTAGTTTGGCTGGATATAAAATTCTGGGTTGGAAATTCTTTTCTTTAAGAATGTTGAATATTGGCCCCCACTCTCTTCTGGCTTGTAGAGTTTCCACTGAGAGATCCGCTCTTAGTCTGATAGGCTTCCCTTTGTGGGTAACCCGACTTTTCTCTGGCTGCCCTTAACATTTTTTCCTTCATTTCAACTTTGGTGAATCTGACAATTATATGTCTTGGAGTTGCTCTTCTCGAGGAGTATCTTTGTGGCATTCTCCATATTTCCTAAATCTGAATGTTGGCCTGCCTTGCTAGATTGGAAAGTTCTCCTGGATAATATGCTGCAGAGTGTTTTCCAACTTGGTTCCATTTTCCCTGTCACTTTCTAGTACACCAATCAGACATAGATTTGGTCTTTTCACATAGTCCCATATTTCTTGGAGGTTTTGTTCATTTCTTTTTACTCTTTTTTCTCTAAACTTCTCTTCTCGCTTCATTTCATTCATTTGACCTTCAATCACTGATACCCTTCCTTCCAGTTGATCAAATCAGTTACTGAAGCTTGTGCATTTGTCACATCATTCTCGTGCCATGGTTTTCAGCTCTATCAGGTTATTTAAGGACTCCTCTACATTGGTTATTCTAGTTAGCCATTCGTCTAATCTTTTTTCAAGGCTTTTAGCTTCTTTGCGATGGGTTTGAACTTCCTCCTTTAGCTCAGAGAAGTTTGATCATCTGAAGCCTTCTTCTCTCAACTCATCAAAGTCATTCTCAGTTCAACTTTGTTCCATTGCTGGTGAGAAGTTGCGTTCCTTTGGAGGTAGAGAGGTGCTCTAATTTTTAGAATTTTCAGCTTTTCTGCTCTGTTTTTTCCCCATCTTTGTGGTTTTATCTACCTTTGGTCTTTGATGATGGTGACATACAGATGGGGTTTTGGTGTGGATGTCCTTTCTGTTTGTTAGTTTTCCTTCTAACAGTCAAGACCCTCAGCTGGAGGTCTGTTGGAATTTGCTGGAGGTCCACTCCAGACCTTGTTTGCCTGGGTATCAGCAGCAGAGGCTGCAGAAGAGTGAATATTGCTGAACGGCAAGTGTTGCTGCCTGATTGTTCCTCTGGAAGCTTCATCTCAGAGGGGTACCTGGCTGTGGGAGGTGTCAGTCTGCCCCTACTGGGGGGTGCCTCCCCATTAGGCTACTCGGGAGTCAGGGACCCACTTGAGGAGGCAATCTGTCCGTTCTCAGATCTCAACCTCCGTGCTGGGAGAACCACTACTCTCTTCAAAGTTGTCAGACAGGGACATTTTCATCTGCAGAGGTTTCTGTTGCCTTTTGTTTGGCTATGCCCTGTCCCCAGAGGTGGAGTCTACAGAGGCAGGCAGGCCTCTTTGAGCTGCAGTGGGTACCACCCAGTTCGAGCTTCCCAGACACTTTGTTTACCTACTCAAGTCTCAGCAATGGTGAGCACCGCTCCCCCAGCCTCCCTGCTGCCTTGCAGTTAGATCTCAGACTGCTGTGCTGGCAATGAGGGAGGCTCCATGGGCATGGGACCCTCCAAGCCAGGCATGGGATATAATCTCCTGGTGCGCCATTTGCTAAGAAAAGCACATTATTAGGGTGGGAGTGACGAGATTTTCCAGGTGCTGTGTGTCATGGTTTCCCTTGGCTAGGAAAGGGAATTCCCTTCCCTCCTGCACTTCCCAGGTGAGGCGATGCCTCGCCCTGCTTTGGCTTTCACTCATTGGGCTGCACCCACTGTCTTGCACCCACTGTCCCACACGTCCCAGTGAGATGAACCTGGTACCTCAGTTGGAAATGCAGAAATCACCCATCTTCTGTGTCTCTCACGCTGTGAGCTGTCGCCTGGAGCTATTCCTATTCGGCCATCTTGGAACCCGATAACACATTTTATACCTACATTAGCTGCCTTTAGATAGTTTTACAAACATAATATAGTTCGTTAAAATCTAGCATTACATGGAATAATAAAATGCATTTCATTTTTCTGCCAGCAGTTGCCTAAATAGAGGTTTAACATTTGGTGCAAGGGATGAATTTACTAAATCACCCTTCTGGGAGAGGTGTCCCAGAAGATGCATAAAGTTTGTTTGCCTTCATGCAGAGTTAAATTCTTTCTGGACTTTCAGGGTGTAGAAGTAGCAAAAGTTAAAAATAGCATTCACAAAGAGTGGAGGAAAAGACCATAAATGTAAAATATATCAGTGTAATTATCTTTAATGCAGAATTTAAGATAATGAAGTTAACTAAAGAGATTCAGTCTGAAACTTATTCAGATAAAACAAAATTCCAAAAGAGTATTACATGGGACCTACAGTAATTTATTTATTTTTTTTTAGTGGTGTGTAAAATGTCTTACAATTGTTTTTCATCAGTACTTTTCTTTTTCTACCCTCAGGACACATGGGATGAAAATTAAGTAATTTAAAATTTCAATGAATACGTGTACCACGGTATTCAGTTTGTTTTTTCCTATCCAAACTAAAATGAAAACATTCAAGGTCATTTTATTTTCAGAATAAACCCTCAAAACAGCAAAGTTCTAACAAATGATTGAAATAATTGCTCAATTATTAAAACAAATGACAGTTGTAAGTTTTTACTGAAAAATGAATATTCCTAATAACCTTCAAAAATAAAGAATGAGGATGCTATAGATAATCGTTTCACTCAAGAGTGCAGGTGCCAGATTCCAGGTGAAGGGGTTGGGCCCTATGGTATAAACCTGGTTATGGCCAAATGGAGCCAATAGGTGTTGGGTTCTGCCTTTTTAATTTATTTTTTGACTTTTATATAATTAAAGAAAATATTATATATCCAGGAAAAATATATGCTTTCAATTTCTTTCTGCCACAGGTTTCTTCAGCCTGGTCTTTGATTCATTACAATATTTTCTGTCTTGTTATCTTAAAAATACTATAACATTCTTTTATGTTGCAGCATGGAAATCCAAAATCCAATTATAACTTTGTGTTCTCAGAAATGAGCTGTGTTTCAATACCAAATATTTTAGGCTTGTTTAAAAGAATAATAAAAGGAGGAGAAAAACAAGAACAAGAAAAAAACCGTAAAGGAACAGAGGATAGTAGTCGTCATGTCAGTGGTCATCAGAAGAGAGGGCTTCACTTCTTTCTCCCGGTCTCAATCTGTACCTCTCTCTGGATTTGTATTGATCTCTATGTTCTACCCTCTTTCATTTCCAGGGATGTGTCACATTTCCCCCAAATCTAATGTTCAGCCTGTCGCAGGGAAAAATGGGGAGGCACCTCTTCCCATCTCTTTCCCTATCACGGATTTTGCTTCACAGCTCATCTGCTACCTTATCCGGGACTCCAGCTTTCCCATTCTATTTCCTTCCTGTTCGAAGTAAACATCTCTACATTTCTACAAGCTCAGAAAACAAATAAAGACACATAACAATTTTTATTTAACCTTTACATACCTGCAACCTACTACGCTACATAATTATTCTCCTTCACACCAATGTTCCAAATAGTATTTTCCTCTTCCCATTTCACATTTCTATTCCTACTCTTAAAACTTGTGGTCATTTAGAAAAAGGAGATGGTCCACAGTGTTAAGAATCCTAGGACGGTGAATAGAGACAAGCCATTTTTAAAAGTCTTTTCAATTTCTCTTAAATAATAATTGGTGACATTTGGAAGAGTAGGTTTATTAGAGTGGGAGTTATTTTTAATAAACTCTGGGTTATAACTTTTTAAAATTTTATCACAGCTGATGACTTGCAAAAACAAGATAAAAGAATAAAATTTCCCAAATTTTCAATATGGCTTTTTAGTCTAACATAAAACACTTTATTTGCTACTAAAATAGTACAAGTAAATAAGGAAAATAGAGAAACTGAAGTCATTTTAATAATTATTTCAATATGAATAGAATAAAACATAATGAGGAACACATGTTTGCTTGGTGCTAATGATATAACGTTTTGCAGTTTTATAGATAAAGCAAAATGTGTAATTTGAACCAGATGTTGAAATACTTTAGGATTAGTATCCAAGGGCAAATATTTTGGAAAATATGTGGAAAGGTAAACCACATATTTGCTACTGGGAGTCCTTTATGTATGTGTCTTTAGATTGCACTTTACTTGGTTACTCAAAATGAAATTGTGATCTGTTCTCAATACTCCATATCTTTAAAAAGTCCCACAGAAGAAGTTCAACAAAGGGGTGAAGAGCTCAGGCTCTGCGTCACATTTTTGGCTTCATCATTTCCCAGCTACAGGATCTCGGGAAACTTAACTTTTCTGAGCCTCAGATTCCTCATTTGTAAAATGAGAACGGTAACATTGAAACAACCTCATAGGACCCATGTGCTGTTCAGGTGAAGATAATGCCTGTATTTTCAATGGAACATGGTGTGCTGTTTAGGTTCAGATAATGCCGTACTTTCAATGGAACACAGTGAGCACTCACTATAAAGAGGTCAGCACTGTGGTCATTGTTATTATCACTACTATTTTTCATTATTAATACCAATAAAACTAACACTTTTCAAATTTATTTACTATTAATCTGAGCATCCTTTCAGTCTCACTGTCAATTGTTTGCCTCCTGAGAAGTGTATCAAATAGGTTCTTTTAAGTTGCATAGCACAGAATCATATTCAGTTTTTCTCAGGTGATGGGAACATATTTTAACAATTTATTGGTAAATAAGGAAATATAAGAGCAGGCCTTAGAAGCCACTTGGGGCCTGAAATGTCCATTTCTTACAGTACTCATACAACCCCAGCTCTATTGGTCTGGATGTGCTGAATCAGAAGCAGCTCTACTGGTCATTTCTGCTAAAACAGGTGTTGTCTGGGCTCTATGGAAATCATTTTACCTATCTGATGTCCAGCTATTACTGTACAGCCTGCTGCACCTGCACTGACTCTAATGTCAAGGTAACCGATTTCAACTCAAACTCATCTGGAAAAGAATGCATTGATCAGTTAACCGGCACAATACAGCATAGTGTGTCGCTGGTATGTGGGGTTCTCCCCTTGATCCCCTTAGACTGTGCTGGGGAGGAATCCCTTGTAAATCAACTGCATAGCCAATGCAAAGGGAACAGAACTTGACTAGATCGATATAGACCTGGTTGTTATGTGGAGGCTCCTGGAAGGGATTAATGTAACTGGCAGATGCCTTGCATAGCATTCCAACATGGAAAGCACATTAGGTGGCAAAGCAAGACTTTTTAACTCATTGGTCTCCCTATTAATTCATTTTGGAATTTCAAAATACAGAATTTGCATTCATTATTGATTTCTCATGGGAGCTCCCTCTGACTAGTCTTTTCATAACACCCTTATTTGGGAGCAGCTTCCCCCGTTTCACCACAGGAGGGCAGTAGTCAGTCCGGGAAGCTGTTTTGTGCAGCATGGCCCTGTCCTCTCACCAGGCCTGACAGGGCAGGGCCATCGGAGTCCATCCCCCAAAGACGGTGACTTAGCCTAAGCTATTCATGGTTCAATCCCTAGGAATTTGAAGTTGAGACTGAAAAAGAGAAGTCTGCTCCAGGGAGCAACATGTCAACCGGGGGTTCATCAGCAGCCATGTTTTGTTGTTGTTAGTGTTGTTTGGCTGTGTGGTCAGGAAAACTGGAATCAGCTGATCCTTGAGAAGGAGGAAATTGAAACACACACAAAGAGAGCATAAAACTTCCTAGTTCCTGTTTTCAGGCCATTCCAGAGAACTAAATTTATGCCTACCCTTCAATTCTATGAGATATTCTAGCATCATTGTAATAAATACTCCATATTGCTTAAGCTAGTGCCTGTGAGTACCTGTAATTTGAAACTGAGTCTAAACCAGTACAAAGGTAAACTAATTTGTTCTTCCAAGGATGTGAATTAGGCACTAAAATAGCGTAAATTTTATACTAAAATTCCAAAATAAATTTTGTAACCATTCTGCAATATTGAAAGAGGGACAAAAAACTTGGATCATTAAATTCTGGGAATAGTACAGTTTTGATGACCTCAGCTATTAAATTATTTTAAAGGTTTTTGTCTGTTTGTCTCATCCTTATTACCGAAATTTTAAATTCTTAACATACTTGACACGTACTAGAGAAAATAAATATTCAATTATCTTAGGATCTTCAATTCAAATAAATAGTAATTTCATAGTTAGAAATATAGGTAAAAATGAAGACAATAGAAGAGGTGATGAAGGTTTGCTCTAAATCTGGGAGATATGTATGTGTGTGATTGTATATGTGTGTGTGTGTGTGTATCTAAAGAATATCTGAAGATGAGTATGTATTATGACTAAACTCAAACTCAAAATATTAATTTGTTTTCTTGTCATTTGTCTTTTTCTCTAAGGTAGTACACCCACCCACCCACCGACACACACACACACAACTATTTTTAAATTTTCTGTAATTAAGGCTGCATACACATATATTCCCATCATTCCGGGGCGCAGGCATGGAGCTGACCAGGTGGATGATACTCGTGTTTCTAGTGATTACAGTCTGGCCTTGGTCATTCTAAAATCACATTCCCAAAACCATTTCAGACTTGCGCTAATAGTTGCCTTTGAATATTAGGGGCTTAACTGGAAGCAACCGATTCTGGCCAGTTGGATCCTGATGAGGCTTGAACTCCTGAAACAGATTGACATTTCTGAGAGTTCTCTTTCCCAAGAATTGTCCTTTTCCTTTGTATGATTCATCTGTTGCACGGATGTATGGTTGTCCCTCATCCATGCTCTTTTCTCAAATGTACCAGTCATTATTGCTATATAACAAATGCGCCCTAATTTAGTGGCCTGAAAAAAAACCCACCATTTGATTATATTAATTAATTGCTTCTGTGGATCAGGAATTCAGACAGTGTCCAACAAAAATGACTGGTCTCTGGTCTATGATTTTGGTGCCTCTTTCACTTCCTTGTGTGGTGCCTGATTTAATCTTCCTCAGCTGGGACTGTAAGCCGGATACCCACACAGGGCCTCCCTAGGTGGTTTAGGTTTCTCTTCTCATGGCAGCTGGATTCTGAGATACCCAAGAGGAAGCACCTGGAAAGTGATTGTCCTAGGAGAACAAGGTAAAAGCTGCATGGAAATTGTATGCCTAGCCTTGGAAGTTACATAGCATCACTTCCTCACTGAATTTATAGGGCAGGGGGTATAGACCCCACTCTCAATGGAAGGAATGTCAAAGAATTTGCAGCCGTCTTAAATCCAATCGACTAACAGCAGCCAGAAGAAGCCAAATCAGAATCTAAGTATACATTATTGGTAAAACTAGATCGGAAAATACCTCAGGGATATTTTGCTTATCCCACTCTTATTTGAGTTTGCCTACCTAGATGCAGATAAAACTTCAAAACAGCAGCTTCTTCCTCATCTTTCCACCCTATTGTAAGAGAGGATAGATCCCCAAAGATTTATTACACTTGAAGAGGAAAAAGAGAAGAATTTACTCTGCTTGAAGGCAGTCAAGGGAGAAAAGAGAGCTTTTGAAACACCAACCGATTACGTGGACAAATGAGATACTCCTTCCTCGTCCTGCAGAGGGAGTCAGGAGTGGACAGTAGAATAATGAGAAGGGCCCTGAACGAGATACCCAGGAAAGTATAAATGCTGGTGCATTTTTCTTTCTTTGCAAAGCTAACACTTTGAGGACAAATTTTTTCCCTAATAATTCCCTACCTCACTCCCTCATAATCTCTCAATATATATGTTCCTCAAACCTAAAGATACAAAACCACATAGTGTGGAATCCCAAATGGTGTAAAAGTTCTGTGCAAAGTCATCGGAGATAGAAGGAAATAGCCTGGCTTGTTTAGCTCTCAAAATTAAATAGAAAAACAATCAGAGATTTTTACATAGCTAGGATATTAGTTTTGTTTCTTAATGTCAGTTTTATGCATTTAACAAAATACAGACGAGATATCATGTGCATTATTAAATAGCTCCTCTTATGGAGATGTGATAGTCAATATTATAATTATCCAGGATTGTAATCTTGAAATAGAAACGCTTAACAATGTATTTGTTTTCTCTTTTGTTTTCCATGTAGAGCTTACCATGCAGTATTTCTTCATCATAATACTTACTATAATTTTAATGAATGAATTATGCTGTAATTACTTATTTACTGTGTGATATCCTTCTAGGAGTCAAAGATTGTGTTAATGGCTCCAATACTTCACAATTCCTCTGATTAAAGCTATTGCCTTGAGATTTTGCAGTTTTTTCCACAAAAAAGGACATTTCTCTGTCCCTTCATTTGGGGTTTGGTCATCTAACTAACTTGCTTTGACTAATGGAATAAAGCAGAACTTATGGAGAGCTAGTTCCAAGTCAAGAATCCAAGAGACCTTGTGTAAAATGCTGTTCTACATGAGCTGATGCCATCGTCATGAGAAAGACACACCTGGTCTAGCCTATCAGTCTGTGGGAGAGAACGAAAACCACGTGAAACAGAACTCTCCCGTCTAAAGGAAACCTGCCGAATCCAGCCAAGAGCAGAGCCCACATGTCTAGCGTTACTCCTGTGTTTGCAGTTAGCTGCTTACTTGTGCATTTGCAAATACCAACAGGGACTCGCTCTAGGCTGCATTTGGCTGGGGCAGCTTACCTGGTGTTATGGTCTGAGTGTATCCCCTAAACTTTGTGTGTTGGAAACATAATCCTCAAGGCAAGTATTGAGAGGATGGGTCTTTGGGGAGGAGTTTAGGTCATGAGGGTTCTGCCCTCATGAATGGATTAATGTCATTATGCAAGGACTCAGTGGAGGGAGTTTGCCCCTCTCTCTTTTGCCCTTCTGTGCCTTCCACCTCTTCTGCTTGGTGAGGACACAACCTTCCTCTTCTTCAGAGGATGCAGCAACGAGGCACCAACTTGGAAGCAGAGATTGGGCCGTTACTAGATCTGAACCTGCTGGTGCCTTGATCATGGGTTCCAGCCTCCATGAAAAATACGTTTCTGTTCTCTATAAATTAGCTAGTTTAAAGTATTTTGTTATAACAACACAACCAAAGTAAGACATCTGGTATGTCTCTCCTCTACAGCCCATCCATCCTCCTTTTGGGAGGCTAACGCAGACATGTTCTATTCACAGTGATTGCAGAAATGCTAAAAAGCAGATAGAAATGCATGAGGGTGCTTACTTCAGCAGCATATACACTAAAATTGAAATGATACAGAGATTAGCATAGCCTCTGCACAAATTCGTGAAGCATTGCAGACTTTTGTAACACAGAAAATAAATGCTTAAGGAGATGCATACCTCATTTCCCATAATGTGATTATTATACACTGCCTGCCTCTATCAACACATCTCACATACCTCATGAGATATTTAAACATCTAGTATGTACCCACAAAAATTTAAAATGAAATAAAAAAAAAAGTATAAGGGCCTTTGAAGCCTAGGCTTTGAACAGACATACCTTCATTTCTGCCTCATTCTATTAACCAAAACAGGTCATATAGGGAGCTAGATTCTGCCTTTATCAGAGAAACTCTAAAGTCATATGACAAAGGGCTCAGAGAGAGGAGTGAAAAATAAAGATTATGAATAAAAATTCATTTCTAGCCTTTCCCATATCGGCCTAGATTAAGAAATAGAATATTACTAGGACCTTAGAAGTCGCTCTGATGTCCTCACTCAATTATCTCTAGCCTTCCTCCTCCATGTTAAGAATTATCTTGACTCCTATCTACATAGATCAATTTTGCTAACTTTTATAAAATGGAATCAAAAAATCTATATTTATCTGTGTTAGGACTCTATTTTAACAAAATTCTGTGAGATTCATGCATATTGTTATAGGTAGCCCTAGTGAGTTAATTTTCATGGCGATTTAGTGTTATATTTTGGGAATATACCATAATTTGTTTATTATCAGTCATCTACTATTGATGGATATTTAGGCTGTTTTCAATTTGGGGATATTACAAATAATGCTGCTGCAAACACTTGGCGAACAACTGTAAGGTTCTCTTTTGCATGTTTACTAACGGTGGGTTTGCTACAGGCTAAAAGACTTCCGATTACTCCACATTCTCTCTGACACTTAGAACTGTTACTATTTATTTTATTTTAGTTACTGTTTTTCCTTTTAGACGGAGTCTCGCTCTGTCACCCAGGCTGGAGTGCAGTGGCACAATCTCTGCTCACTACGGTCTCCACCTCCTGGTTCAAGCAATTCTCCTGCCTCAGCCTCCCAAGTAGCTGGGATGACAGGCATGCACCACCACGCCTGGCTAATTTTTGTATTTTTAGTAGAGACGGAGCTGGCCAAGCTGGTCTCGAACTCCTGACCTCAGGTGATCCGCCTGTCTCGGCCTCCCAAAGTGCTAGGATTACAAGCATGAGCCACCCCTCCCAGCCTATTTTATTTTATTATTTTTTTAGAGAGAAGGTCTTGCTCTGTCACCCAGGCTGGAGTACAGTGTGCGATCATGGTTCACTGCAGCCTCGACCTTCCAGGCAGAAGTGATAGTCCTACTTCAGGCTCCCAAGTAGCTGGGACTACAGGTGTGTGCCACCATGCCTGGCCAGTATTTTAAATTTTAGTCATTTTGGTGGATATTCATTAAGTTTCTTATATTAGCTATAATTTTTATGCTTTTATAAGTGGTATGACTTTTAAACATAATTTGACTTGTTTATTGCTGGTATATAGAAGCATAATTAATATTGATCTTGAATTCTCTGACCTTGCTAAACATACCTATTAATTTTAAGTTCATATGTAGATTCATTTACATATTTTACCTACACAGTTATGTCACAAAAATAATGAGCTTTCTACTTCCTTTTCATTTTTATACCTTTTGTTTCTTTATTGCACTGGCTAGAACCTCTAATATGATGTTGAAAATAAATAGTAATAGAAGATATTCTCATTCATTTCCAAGCTCTCAGAGAAAAAATATTTTATTATTTCCCAATAACTGTAATAATTGATGTAGTTTTTGGTAGCTACCCTTTATTGCTTAATTCCATTCTCCTGTTAGCTATATATTCTTTAAATCTCCATTTGGAGTTGTCCTAGTGATTTCAAAGTGATTTTTGCCCTGTTAAAATCTAATATTATTCATACTATTACCACTTCTGAGAAAACATAAGGACCGTATTACTTTAATTTCATTTTTTCCTCCCATCTTTTGTGCTATTATTATCATGTGATATATGTATTGCCAAAATGCTTGTTTTATCATTGCCTTATACAGCCAATATCCATTTCCATTTACCTGTATGTTTACATTTGAATTGCTCTCAGCCTTTCAGCTGCTGCTTTTAAGTAAGCAAATGACTAGGGGCAGGGGACATAGTAGCAAATGTCCACAGAGAGCTTCTCCTTGAGAACCTGGACTTTGCCACTCTGTGGGATTGTGTTCTAATTTCTTGATGCCTTGGTAGATCTCTAATCTCTACCAATAGCTATAATTTTATGTGTTTTTATATTTTGTCTAGTTTCTGTCTGTTTTTAATGGGAAATTTTTTCCAAAACAAGGTCATCTAGTACTTCTGGAAATACAGAATTCCAATATGTGTCTCACTTCCTAAGATTTCAAAACCTGAGGACTTCCATTTCTAGCCACACTGCAGACTGGATACTAAACTCCTGCTGAAATCGACAAATAATCCTGTGCTTGTGTATGTGTAAAAATGTATATATACATTTGTATATATACAGTATACTTATAAGATGCCCATCTGGCAGGAAATCTTCTAATGTCCAGTAATGTTCAGTAAAAGAAGAATCTCAAATAGATGGGTGTAAAAGTGAACCAGCCTTCAACTGAATTCATTTGTCAAGTTAAGTATACTAGAACTTTTACGCTCTTGGCTTTGTGGTTGTGGCCTTTGGAGAGAGACCAGAGATTAACAACCTAAAATGACATGGTATAGAGTATAAATGTAATACAATGGAATAAAAATATGAGACTGCGTTGAATGAGGATTACTTCTGATGTTTGTGAAACTTTTGATTTATTTGATTACCAAGTAAAATGAATTTCTTGTTTTGTGTGGGGGTCAAATATTAGGCCATAATAACTGTATATAACTAGAAACAGCCACCTGTATATAACCAGGAGAAAACTGTGACAATGTTTAAGTAGCACTGTTTGCATTAAGAAAAAAATGAACACATTCAAATATCTATAAACAGAAGAATGATAAATAAATTGTGTTATATCCAAAAATTGAATACTAGGTAGAAGAAGAACCAGTGAATAATGGCTAAATGGAACAATACGGTCAAATCTTAGAGAAAATTAATTTAATGAGCCTGTATTCAAAGAATATTTATGGCATGATTTCATTTATATGCATTCAAAAACATGCAAAACTGAACAAAACATTTAAGAATAGAAACACACGCAGTAAAACTTTTGAAAGTCTATAGAATGATCAACACAAATTTTAGAAGGCTCAGAAGGCCTACATTTTTGGGGTCTCTGCTCACCAGTAAATAGTCTCCTGACACAACTGCGTTATGTGACCCTGAAAATTCAAAATGCCTCACAGCTTGGTTTACTACTGCCCAAGTCTTAAATTCACTCAGTGCAGGTGAAATGTTTATGTATTACTTTATTCTTTAATGGCCAGTTGTTATCTATCTCTTAGTGTTTCTCGAAAAAAAAAAAAAAGAAGATGTAAGGGTTTGTAAATCCCAGTGTATGAAAATCTTTCTTTCTACTTCATGGAATATAGTTGCTCCAGTAAACACTAGGCATAGCGGGGAAATCAAAATTAAGAAATTTAGAAGACACAAAACAAAAAAGGAGAGTCACATCAAACGAGTGCCTTATTGTACTCCCTTTTCTTCTTATAAATCTAGGAAAACGCAATAGTTTTATGAGTGCCATTTCTTCTTTGAGAGAGGCAATAGTATGTACTGGTAATATTGCTCCCCTGTAGAAGTGATAAAATCAGATACCATGGTTATCCGTGACAGGGAGAATTCTGTCAGTTGAGTTTACATTCACAGGTCCTGGGCTCTGGGTCATAGCCCTGAACAACTAGCATATCAGCAAGGGTGAAATCAAGGTTTTTCCTTTTCTGTCTAACCTCCATCCTGCATATAATCTCATGCTCTTTCTCTTTGGCAAATTTTGCTTCTGTGAACCAAATTTTTCTCCAAAAACTACTTTATGAGTACACAATTGCCACCAGGGAGAGCCAAATCATGAACCCAGACAGTCAGAATAAAGAGTGGGGTAATCACTATATCATGCAAAAATAGATTTTTTAAAGGGAACATTTTACTTTAAATTTCACTTCTTCCTTATCTAATGAAAGAAATAGAGATTGTGTTTTAAAGCACTTTGATGTTATATGAATTTATTAGGCGTAAAACAGCTTTTAAAAGGAAATTATTAAAATGATGAGTCAGCTTCAAAAATCTAAGTGTTTTGGTTCAACTGAGTGCAATTACTCACATTTGATAATTCATTATAAATGCTAGGTTCTGTATCTCATTTTTCTTCCAACTCTTCAAATTTTATATTCATCCAACAGCTGTATTCAAGGTAAATCTGCAAACTGTGGATCATTTTCTATGCTTCTCGGTACCAGTTGCTAGGAATGATGCTTCATTGTTTTTCTCTTCAATGGCATCATTAAAACTCTAGTCAGTTAATCATCAAAAGAATTACACAAACAACTTTTTCAATTGCACCAAACATAACAAAGCTTGTCAAATTTATTTTTATACACAATTTCCATGACAATAATGAAGCAAACACCAATGTCTGTCAGGCATCACAGTTTCTGCGTCAGTTCTATATTTATCCATCCTGAACTTGTCAAAATATCATGACCATTCCTATGCAAATTTATTTGCTTGAAATTTTGTGTGTACTTTTACCAAAAAAAAAAGGATGCTTGAACAATATGCATATCCTTGAACGTTCAAACCTAAATGATAACTAAATGTTACCGGGAATAGAATTCTGTTTTTTAAATTTTTATGGGTATGTAGTGGGTATTTTGTATTTCATGTGAAATCTCTTTTAAAATGCTCTCATATATTAAGTCATTAATACAGTCTTATAAATCATCCATTGCCAATTAACTTATGAGACATTTCTCTGATTCTGTATCCTATGATATTAAAGGAGAAAAGGAAAAAGAAGGATTAAGTGAATTTCTTGTACCTTTTTTCTTACCACGAGGCCCCGGAATGTGATCAGTACCTATGATCAACAATAGATTCCAAACTGAAAATGAAAGAATACATCAGACAGGGATCCGAGAAGGTGAAAGAAAGTCCTCAGCTTAGGCAACATCCAAACCCACATTCTAATTTGTTTACTAAATTGAGGGTATTTGAATATAATAAGGGTTTGTCAACTAATTGGCCCACAGACAAACAACATTGATCTGGGTAAATTGATGCTATTTCTCTATATTTGTGCTCCAAAAGATTATTTCTTGGTTTTCCATTCCGATATGAGTTAACTCTTCAGTGTAAAGTTTTTTTCTTTTTACATTCCTCATCAAATTAAGTAGATTATACTAGTAGAGTTTAACATAAGGTATACTTCTGTATTTTTCTCTTGCCTTAGACAGCATTAAAATTTTAAAATATTGGAGGTAAAAGCCTCTTCTCTGAAATAAAAAAATCACATTTTCAAGCACATAATAGAGTGAAAAACAATTTCCTCCTTATTATTCAAAATAGTGTAATAACAAATCTTAATATTAAAATTAATGTGCCATAATCAAAATAAATCACGAAGTAACAGTGATTAAAGCTATATTGAAATATAGTACCAGAAATTCATACTGGAAATTAACTGCTTTGTCCTGCCTTAAGAAGGTTTTAACAATAACTAGTACAAGTTATAATACTTTACCAATTTGGTTAAATTTGCCATTGGCAAATGCTCAGAAAATATATGATGTTCCATACTAAATAAATACTAATGTGTTTGTTCTGTTTGGATCTTTTTGTATTAATATTTTCTATTGTAATGCATTATTTATGCATAAACAATATTATACTTAAGTTACTAAGAAAATAATATGAAGCATAACATTAAGCCCATCACTCAGCCTTCAAACAAGACCATTTCCAATAACTTGCATTGATCATTTCCAATAACTTTCATCTACCATTGTGCCATTCTCCTATCCCAACCCCCTTGCATCTTTTTTAAAAGATAACTGCTATTCTGCATTCTGTGTTTCCCCGCTTCTTGCTCTAGTTTTATCATGTGCCTAACGAGTATATTGAAGAATTTGGGGATTGTTTTTAAATTTTATATTAGGTATAATAGTGTGAACTTCCAAGACTTGCTAGTTTGTCCTGATGCTTCCAAAGGTTCATCCCTGATATCATGTTTAGCTACAGGTCATTTTTTTATGGCTGCATATATTCAATTGTGTGAATGCATTCCAACTATTTATTCATTTCTCTATCAAAGTGCTTTTGAATCATTTCCAGTTTTAGGAGTCATATTTCTTCCCGTTCCCCTTCTTTCTCTCTTTTTTTCACACAAACATTGTTTCTGTGCTTTCTAGGGTGTACGCGTAAACTCTTCATTAAATACGTGTTTCTTCTTTATACTGGGCACACAGCTAGACTACAGTTTTCAAATCTCCTTGGAATAGCCATGTGACTGAGTTGTAGCCAATGTAATGTGAGTCAAAGTCTGGTACCTCTGAGATACAGCTTTCAAGTCACGTGTGTGCGCTTCCAATGGCCACAGCAGAACAGCGTCTCTTTCCTTTGACTCTTTCCCTCTCCACCAGCAGAAAATAAGAGGCTCGGAATATATTGGAGGCACAATGTGCAAATAACCTGGGTCTCTGAATGTTCACCTGGAAAAAGTCTCTCATGGCAAGTGATACATATTTGGACTATTATTTGAATGAGAAATAAGCTTTTATATTATAGATCCCATTTATACATTTTGTAATGTAGTTGATAAAACTATTCATATTCCTCTAACTTAGTGGTTCAGTGAGTAGAATTTTTTTAGCCCTTAAAGGAACATTTGACATTATCTGTCACACATGGAACCACAGTGAGGTGAGGCACAATCCGAGAGCACATTACATTCTGTGCCCTGAGCACCTCACTCTTACAGGGGCTTGCTCCTGGCATCTAGTGAGTAGAAACCAGGATGCTGCTAAACATCCTAAAATGCAGTCCCCCACAGCAAAGAATTATCTTACCCAGAATATCAACAGTGCCAAGGGTGAGAAAACCTGCGCTAATTAATATACAAGCAGATAGCAAATGAGAACTGAATGAGTGGTAGTTACTACTACAGCTTAAAGTCAGCTCTTCAGATGACATTTCTGTGGCCATCTGATTTCATCCAATGGTTCAACAATCCAAATTCACCACAGTGGGCCAATTAATCAAGTAAAGAATATCTCTTAAATGTATGGGTTTTTTGTTTTACTTTTTCAAATTACACACATGCTCCTAGAAAGTACAAAATGCAAGTGAATTGAAAAACAATTACTCTCTTTTTAGGAGTGTTTTATCATATATATTTAACCAACCAACAGATCAGGAACTAAAATGTAAATACTGATCTTTGGTAATCCACAAATTGCTTAATGTTCACAAAATGGAAATTACTAGACTAAGAAAATTAAAGTGGTTGAAGTATGATATAAAAGACAAAAACAACCTGCTCCCATAATCTGTCCGTATCTTACCATGTGCTTCCAATATGTTGTTCCAACAGGAATTCCTGGGTCAACTAAGCCTTAGGTTTGGTGTCTGCCCAGACAGTAATCCGATTTATTAATTTTCCTGGCTGGCCTTGATGTTTGGCTAGAAATCAAGCTCTCTTCCTACTGTTGTGCTTCCATTTCTCTGCTTCCTATGCCAGGCTCCGTTAAATATTTATTATATTCAGGGGGTCCAAAGGGAGGCAGTATAGCAGGGGCAGAAGCTCTGACTCAAATATAATCTTTACCGCTTTCTAAAATAGAGACTTTAAACAAGATGGAGTCTTCTCGTGACTTACATTCCTCTCTGTAACATGCTAACAGTAGCATAATGTGAGGGGCAAAGAGAAGTAACACATGTGAAAGTCTTAGAGCAGTATCTACACATAAAAAGCACTCCCAAAAAGGCCGTCTTTATTATGCTCAAGTACTCCATTGGCTATCTTGCTTTCATATTTTGGGGTTTTCTTATTCTTGTCTGTGTGACTGCTTGTTTGATTTATATTTTACCAACTAGTTTGACTTCTAGTTCCTGATCTTTCTTCTTGGCCATCATCTTCTGTTTAACTATCTGCTCTATTTTTTGTTCTCATGTTGTATATATTATTGATTCACCCATTCATTAAACAAATGTCTCTTGGGCACCAACTATATTCTACTGTAATTACTGCAGTGAATAAAGCAGACAAAAATATCTGCTCTCATAGAACTTAAATTCTATGAACTCATAGAACTATCCTCATAGAGCTTAAATTTTAGTGGACCTCCATCTGTATCTTGAATCATGACAAGACTCTTGATTTCTTCATGGTTACAGATCTGATTTCCTTAGCTGAGCTTTTAAATTCAGTGTATCCGTTGGCTGTTCTCAGTGTGCCTTCTAGCCCTGTCAGATATAAATAAATGACAACAGTTGACCAAGTCTTGGTTCCAATTCCATAAGTTGCAAAAATCACTGCACAGAAATTAAAACTAAGGCAGTGCTGGGTGATCATTTGTCTGATTCTTGAGACAAGTTTATTCAATATTTCACTAGGGTTGAAGCAGATAAAAAGTGCTAGAGGTAACAGACTACATGAAAAGTCCAAGAAATGTTCAGGGGGAAGTTTAGCCTGGGATTCTAAACATTGCGAGTTACCAAGATCAAAAGGAGGACTTTTCTGGGTGTACCATTGGGTACAGGGCATTTGGAAATTTTCTTATCATTTGTAGATGTCCTAGAGATATTCCTACACTTCTGACATTGTATTTTTATGTCATTGTTGTCCAGGATCCCAGTAAAAATCCCACTCTGACAAGAGTTTTTTAATTATATTTATGGTGATTATATAAAATACAAAAACAAGCTGGATAGAGTATATGTCTGATAAAATACACCAATTCTTACAAAAATTATGTTGGAAATCCTTTGCTATTATAAAGCTATCTAAAAGTTAATTTCCCTTTTCAAGCTTTGGTTTTATGCATTTTAATGTTTCGATTTTGAAAAACAATCTTAAATTACACAACTGGCTTTAAAAATGAATAATCATGCATTTTCTACATCAGAGATATGGGGCCTTAAACATATCTTTGAAACAAACAGAAGATCTTTACTTCACTACTGACTAATGCCAGATGCCTTTTCAGTACACAAGGGAAGGATTAACAATATGTAGGAACATGTAAATGGAGAAAATCAGTCACAAGTGCCAAAGGCACCATAATGATTGCCTTCCTATGAAACAATAATCCCAATGTTCTTCAAATAGAAATTGGGGTTCCTCTTGGGAATATAAAAATCAAGTTTTGTAACAGTTAAGGGCTATTTTGTGAGAAAATTTCAAATGACTAGATGGAAGAAAAGCATGCATGCTCCATCATTTATATCAGAATAGTTGTGCTTCAATATAAAGATACTGAGCATCGAAACCTACCAAGTGAAACTTCCAAATTCTGAGCAGGAAGTAGTAGAGTCAGATGATGCTGAGTACTTTTTTGTTTGCTTCTGATGTGGACATTATGTGTATTTTCTTTCAAATTTGTATAACTTTTGGATTAGCTATGTCAGTTTATAGGTGGAAATTATTTTCCAAGTGAATGATAAGGCTCAAAAACTGACGTAATTATACTATATTTAATTAAGGTGAAGTACTTTGTAATCCACATATTTGAAATTTATGTATGCCAAGGATTAGAGTAACATTCCTCCCTAGTTCCAACTAGTTCAATAATGAATTTTATTAACTCTTCATGCAGCAAATTAATGCACTACTGGAAGAGTTTAGTCATGTTAGGGTGCGTGTCAGCCAGATGACTGTTTAAGATATGACATGTGAATCTCTCACTTTGTCAATTACATAAATTGCTTTTAAATTATGCTGTAGATCTGGAAACTATCTTACAAAAAACAGCAAAGACACTTGCTAAGCATCAGAGACCACAAACTATGGATTATGCGACTTAGCTTTTAGTAAAAGCAGACATACAAAGGTGGCACATCCAAAGTTTTTTTTCTGTCTCATATAGAAAACCATATGAATTTAATCTGCTTTTGGATATTCGTGTGAAATTTGAGCAACCTAGGTTACATACACGCCTATAAATCTATCTTTGAAATAGGAGTCTCAATATTTCATTGCAAGGACATGTGAAATCCTAGAATCTTGGTCTATCTAGCATCTGAATTAGGCTTGTTGTAGAAATGTTTAAAAGTATTCCATCTAGACTACCCTTGTATGGATAGCCTTCACACAACTGAAAATGACGAATGCAACATGTAAGAGTGTTTCAAGAACCATCTTTGTTTAGTTAGTGCTCCTGTAAGTCCTACATTTCTAAGCACCCCAATTTTAAGCTTTTAACTAAAAATATAGAAATAAAATGTTTTAACACAGTTACCCTTTCGTTATTTTGCTAACCGGTTAAAGCAAAGTGATGGAAGGATTCTTCAGGGTAGTGAACTTTCTGTTCCTTAATGAAAGATTGACTGGATATAGGCTGCTGCCAATAAAGTAAAGAGACTGGCTTCATTCAAAAACAGCAGCTGTAGCCAATAAAGTAGTTTAAAATAGAATAAAACTACTATGTCTGCCTTTCATTTCCTTTGATTCGTCTCAATAAAATTTGCATTTAAACATGGTAGAATTAGCTTGCTTTGGTATGCTTCATATAAAGAACGTTTCCCTATACAAAGAAAGTTTAATTTCTTTTCCAACATTTATTTTCATTATACTTTATTACCACTGTGTATGTTGGCACTTTGCATAAACATTCATTAGCTATGGTACAAAAAAAGTATGTGTGTGGTCAATCTAATTAAAAGGAAAATATTGGTTTCAAATGCTAGTTTCATTTGCATTAAATATTTATCTTTCATATACAGCAACCAGATGTAACCTAGGTTTAGTCTCTTTCCAGTATGCAGTATTTAATTACAATGTTGCCTTAAAATCTTACTGTCTGTAAAAAACAATCTACCTTCTGAATTTAAAATATTAATTTAGATTCCATTAACTAGGTTGTTGGTTTATATGTGACATAATTTTGCTATTAGAGCCTTGGCAAAGTAACTATATGGAAGAGTCATCGTATTATTTATGTTAAAGAAAGTCTTCAAAGTGAAGCTATTTAGCCTTCTCTAATAAAGCAAATAATCACTTCTTAAATATAAAAATTGTATGAAAGAAGTAGTAAGTGTTCATAACAGTATAATACTCATCTATTAGAACATAGCCAATGAGTGTATAACAACGGCAAAGCAGATGAGTACTGATAGGTTTTACAAGATCAAACTGTATAACTGTAGAATAACTGATGGAAGAAAAAATATTCAGTCCACTTGGTTATGCATTAGCATTATTTAAATTGTATTATTTAATCTTCATTTTAATTTATAAAATTGTATTGGGGGAGTCACTTTTCTTTAAATTACCTAACCATATTTTACCATATTAGGAGTGTTAAACTGATTCTAAATTCACTAGGATACAATAAAAACATGTAAATTACATAAAGCAAAAATTATAAATTTTGGAGTAACTTACGAATTCAGATTGTATTTTCAGGCATTGATTGATGCTTTCACTGCAGGAGAATGGGAGAGATGAAAGGGTATGAAAAGAATAAGTTATCTAGTTTGGCTCTATATGACTGAAACTCACTAAAGGTAATTGACAACTTTTCTTTTGTCATGCCCAGCCTGGATCTCAAACCAGTTAGTTTAAATCATTCCACGTGGTGAAGTTTATCCATTTATAACACACTTAAATCTGGGAAATCCACAGCTACATAGCATTAACAGCAGGTCAACAGAGAATTACACCTGAAATGCAAAATAAACGGAAAAAAACCAGTCAATCTTAGGCTCGTTAAGTGCATTTTTATTGATTGTGTTTTCTTCCTTCAGCATGAATCCAAAGGGCAAAAACTGGTCCTATGGCTTTTACTCTTTCATTATCCCAGACAAGAAAGAAAGGATAGTGTAGAAAACAGGAACATAAAATAGCTGTTTCTGCAAAAATGATCACCTTCCTCATAGCTTCATAATTTACTCCCAGTCCATAAGGTCCTCAGTTCCCGTGATCGCAATGATGGATGACTCCACTTCGGCTACAGCAGGCAAAGATGCTGCCATGTATCACTCTGCAGGATACACAATAGAACCAACGAACCAGCAGGACTGAGTGGCACGCAGGGGTGCCAAGGGAATTCTCTTCAGTGGAAGAGTAGATAGTCATTCCCTGGAATTATGTAAAATGCAGCTTGTAAATACTGCTCCCATTGTGGACACGTGTGTGTGCAACTTGACAGAAAAGGGCAATGCTGGCACAGAAGAATGCAAAAATATTTTCCACTTCAGTGCCTGTATTTTTCACACGGCCAGATTCTACATTAAACAAAGCCCTAGCTCGATGCCCCATGAATTGTTGAGAATGTGAGTCTATATATTTGAGGACAGAGGAAAACCATTAATGGTTTCATCATTGAGATTTGGTTTACTCTGGAGCTTGTAATTCGATACTAAGGTAACGCTAAATTGTTTGGTGATACTTGCTTAAATCACATTTCTGAGATCACCACATAGCTTGTCACAAGTCAATATTAGATTTGAACTGACTAAATTAGTATGTGAAAAAATACCCAGCAAATTTTAGCTGTTCTATCCATTCCACCATCTGTGAACAAAAGAAGCCTGGAATTTCCAGACTCTGCAGGGCTATATACTCACTCCCACCCCTGTCCTGAGCAGCTTGTACAGGAAAGAAAAACGCAAACTACCCATGCTTTACACATTCCCACATGATCTAATAGAAATGTGCCCTGTACGGAAAAAGGTTTAACACCTATGTCCTAATAGGACCTTCATAGCTAAGGCCTCGCAGCAGCAAGGGATAAGACTAGCTGTTAGTAATTCCTCTGAATTACTAGCAACCAGCAAGAACAACTTCTCAGCCAGCTCTTATGACCAATTGACAAATCCTTTTTGCCAGGTTCTTCTGTATCTTTCTTGTATGAAAGCTTTTGTTCTACAGGGAGCCCTGGGGATTTTTTTGTTTGTTTAGTTAGTTGGTATTTTTTTTTTCTTTTAACTTCTATGCAAGAAACTTTCTCTTCCTCTTCCATACTGACAGAGGCAGAGGCAGAAAAGAAAGTGAAACTCATAAAAAGTGGTCTAATGACTTTCCAGGTGTCTATACAGTCCAGGCACCACATACAGTCCTGACACTTTTAATTTATACTGCACAGACACACAACAGACTATCAGTCTGTGTGTGGTGTGTGTATTAGGGATGGGAGATAATCTATAATCTTACTTAAAGTTATTGGTTCTCATGACAGATGACCTCTAAAAGTGAATGAATCCAAGATGTGAGTTTCGTCTTTTACATACTGAAGTAGCTACTTTTTTTTTTTTTTAAGTATTTGTGTGTTTTTAATTTGTTTTCATTTTTTGGTTCAGGAAAAATAAATGCCACTCAAGATGAACTGGTAATCATAAATGATACTTTGCACCTTTTTTATTCTCAGAGAAGAGATATGAAACTTCTGCTTGAGAATGGATAACAGAACTCTGCTTAGCTCTCCGAACACAAGCTACACGTTAACTCAATATTTCCAACTGTGTTTTATGAAATGCTAATATTTGAAAATGGGGTTTTGCTGTCAAGCAAGTTTGGGAAACACTCGTGAAACAAAGTTACGTATCTTTACTGAATAACTTCATAGAACCTGTCATATGATCAGTCACTGCAAATATCGAGAAGGGATACTGTATGCCATTTTTTCATTTTTTTTTGTTTCTGCTTTTTGTTTTTTTAACTTTTAATTTCAGGAGCACATGTGCAGGTTTGTAACATAGATAAACTTGTGTCATGGGGATTTGTTGCACCGATTACTTCCTCATCCAGGTATTAAGCCTACTACCCATTAGTTATTTTTCCTGATTCTCTAACTCCTCCCACCCTCCAGCCTCCAACAGGCCTGAGTGTGTGTTGGTTCAAAGTGTTCTCGTCTTTTAGCTCCCACATACAAGTGAGAATATGTGGTATTTGTGGTTTTGTTCCCGCATCCGTTCGCTAAAGGTAATGGCTTCCAGCTCCTTTCAAGTCCCTGCAAAGGACATGATCTCATTCTTTTTCATGGTTGCATAGCATGCCAGGGTATGTATGTACCACCTTTTTTTATCCAGTCTTATCATTACATATATTTGAACTGGGCACTTTTGTTTTCACTTAAAATCTTTTAATATAATGAGGAACTTACATTCTGAATAGTGTATTTTGAAAAACGCTACCTTAATGTTGCATTCATAAGTATAACCAAGCGTCTTTGATCTTATACTTTAAACATTATTGTCCGTGTTTTGCTACAACGCAATGCCATGACCTGAACAAGCTTCAGTTTATATATTTTATGTCCTTTCCCTTCTGCTGATTTATAGAATTCGAATTTTGTCTGAGTTGTCCTTTTCTTTATCTGAAAAACTTCTAAATCTCTTGGTGACCCCTGGTGACTAAGACACGTGGAATGAATTCTAACTCCCTTACAACTACAAGAGCACAGTCTCCGTGTTGTAATCCAGCACTCTGGGTTGTTTTCAGACCACTTTCTAAAAGAAATGCATCCCATTACAAATTGTAAAAGCAGGCCGGACGCAGTGGCTCACGCCTACAATCCCATCACTTTGGGAGGCCTAAGCAGGTAGATCATTTGAAGTCAGAAGTTCAATGCCAGCCTAACCAACATGGTGAAACCCTGTCTCTACTAAAAACACAGCATTAACCAGGCGAGGCGGCACATGCCTGTAATCCCAGCTATTTGGGAGGCTGAGGCAGGAGAATCACTTAAACTCGGGAGGCAGAGGTTACAGTGAGCCAAGATCGCGCCATTGCACTGCAGCCTGGGCAACAAGAGCGAAACTTCGTCTCAAAAAAAAAAAAAAAAAAAAAGGTATAAGGAGTTGTCGAGCTTTAATTCTTTAATTTAGACTGTTACTTATTAAAATACATCTTTTCATTTTACATTCAGAGACTCAAAGTCAGTGAAGGAAGGTGACCGCATGTAGCGGAAATAGCATTGGACTGAGAATCAGGGAACTAATATTTAATCATTAATAACAGTACAACCCCAAAAAGATACATTCAGGTCCTCAGTTGCTCATATGTAAGATTAAAAGTGTATGATTCATGCATTTGGAGCATGAAATGGGAAATTGAAACTTAATAAAGATTAAATTATAGTGGCTAGTCCTTACTTACATATATAAGACATTCTTACTGAAAATGGAAGTCATTTAACAGCAAAATTTTATTTCCTTTTTTTCTTAAATTTTACTTAAAAATATATAAACAGAATATATATAATTAGTCTGTTTGGTGACACCTAGAATAATTAAGGCAATGTTCTTGCTCTGTTTTGAAATTATAATAGGATAATTATACGTGCTGCTTACTACAAAATGGGCAAGAAGATCAAAGCCCTTTGTTTTTAGCATGAGTGTTAATCTACAGGCTTTTTTCCCATTAAAAACAGCCGTTACTCTAATAGAGTCAGAATTTCATTGCATATCTTTCAACACATCAATCTACCAACACAATGCTTTTTAGTGCCTTTCTGTTTGAAGACGAATGTGTACCTACTTGTTAGAAATCTTGGCACCAACTCTTCTCTGTATGTAGAAGATATAATAGCTTGACACTGAAAGAACTTAGCTTTAACAAAATATACCCATTATGTGTCACAGCTAAATTCTTCTTGGCAAAGAAAAAAGGCATAAAAAAGAAAAGTGTGAGTTCATGAGAAGAACTCAAATTAAGCCTTTTAAAATTCCTTTGGTTTAACTACCTATGTTTCATCCATCGTTCAGTAACAGACATTCATTATACCTTTTTATGATTCATTGCTATAAATTTTTTTTATTTTAAATGTGTGTCAATGTTACCCTCCTAACTTGCATGTGAAATTCTTTATACCATTACAATATTTTAAGAGAAAACATCACCTTGTATATTTTGAAGATGTACTTCAAAATTTGTGCTTAAAACCTACTGACAAAAAATTAAAATGTTTGCCACTTCTGTGGTTCGTGAAAAGGTTTAGTACAAACCTCAATATAAAAAATAAATATATTTTATCTTGAAAGGGTAGAAAGACAATTTGTTGAGCAAAATCAAATATTTTTTATTTTGAACATGAAGGAAATGTTTTGCTTTATTTTTTGGGTCACTACATGGTGAATCTGTTCAGGTTCTGGTGTAGCATTTCACTTCGACCTTACAGAGGCATAATGAGTAGGGTTAGGGGCTGCAGTAAGCTTGTTGGAGATGTTAGTTCCTGCTTCAGGGCATGCAGATAGACTCCCGGGAGCCCCGCGACACTGAGTCTTGTTCTACCCGCAGACACTAAAGCAGGTGCGTGCGGCTGATGGGGCTGCTCCGAATGGAACATACCACAGGTGATGCTAATTAAGGAAGCTCAGGGACTCGGAAGGAGCGCACAGTTTACTGCTGGTGGTGGCGTGCCAAAGGTTAGTGAAAAGCAGGATTGTCTGCTGGCCTGGGGAAGATAAGAACACAAAGGGCACAGAAAAGGATTTGAATATAGGCACTTATCAGTGTGCCTTTTAAACTACATAATGCTGCATACATTGCTGTGCTTTTAGCAGTAAAATTGGGAGTTCTTTTATGAAGGTACTAATTTATTAACATCAATTTGTGTTACCATTTAAGTAGTTACACTCTCATTTTTGTTTTGTCTTAAAACAGGAGCATCAAGAAAACATTAGGCCAACCTCAAATAAGCTCTGATTAAAATAAATATCAGCTGTATCATATCATGACAAATAGTTTTATATAGTGCAACTTCACGTCCACATTAAGAAGAAAAAAATTAATTTTAACAGCATACGAATTAATTTTTCATCTTTCCCTAATGTACTAGTTATTTTAAAAAATATTTATTTAGAGAAGTGAACACTACATTCCACAGAACAGAACTGCATTTTTATTGGCATTACGATCAAATGGCTAATTCTAATAATTATAAACCAGAATTAATTCGTGTTAAATTTATTGTAGATAATTTTAAATTGTATATATACTACTTCATTATTTTACTTTGAATAAATTAACCTGCAAGAAAGATGATCTAAAGAACAATGAATGTGAAAATAAGGCAGGTATATAGTGTGAACATTATAGGTTTCAGCCCGGTTTCCCATAGAGAAGCCAGCTGATGATAAGCCACGCACAGATTACCTAAAGTACACGTGGTATAACTGATCATTCTCAATTTAATTAGTGTCAAGTTTGTTTTTGTTATCTATTGTGGCTCCACAGACGAAACCTAACATTTGATGGCTTTAAACCAGAACCATTTCATTTGCTTAAGATTCTGTGGGTCAGGAATTTAGGGGGTGGGTGTGTCTGCCTGAGCATTTCCTCCACTCCTTGTCGCATTTCCTTACTCATTTGGCGGCATTCAGCTGGGTTATCAGCTGGAGGTCAGGTTCAGTTGGAGTACCGGGCTGACTGGTGAATGAATTCAGCCATGTCTAGGGTGTCTCAGCTTGAATGGCTAGAACAGCTCAGGGCTGGCTGTGCCCCTTACTCTCTATGGCTCTCCAGTAGAAGATGGATGAGAACCCCAAGAAAACGGAGTTTCAAGCTGCAGATAAGACTTGGCCTCAGGGGTTACACAGCGTCATTTCCGCTGCCTTCTATTGGTCAAAGCCAGTCACTAGTAAGCCCAGATTCAAGAGGAGGGGCCTAATCGATTCTAAAGCTTGATGTGGGAGTGGAATGGGAGATATTATAGTGACCGTCTTTAGAAACACAATCTAAATAAGTTGAGTATCTTTTGTTTGCTACCATAAGACGCCATATATTTCCTGGAATTAGCATTCATAACTATATTAGACCTTACAAACACTAAATCCTGAAACATTGGAAATATCCCAGAATATTTCCTCATTAAATATATAAATTTGAAACCATACTAAAAATAGTTAAATAGGAAGTCAGACTCTACACCCCATTACCCGGAAGCAGTGCAGCAAGAGTTGTTTCAACAGGGGGCACATGTTCACCATTGCAACGCCAAACCTCAGTGCACCTGGCCTCTTAAAGAAGTCTAAACTAGAGTGAATGAGATAAGCTGCTACGGGTGAGAATTTTCACCCACCACTTAGGAATGGCTGTTACTTAGAAACAAACTACTGGCATCTGGCCAGGCCATATTGGGAAGTACCTCATTGCACTTGAGCGCAGTCATTTCAGGGACTTTCTGGGAACGCATCACTGAAATCACAGTGGCACCAATTTCCTAAAGGGCCTAAAAGAAGGAACTTCAACACCCACAGGGTGAAACATATTTTGTCTAAGATTATTGCAAATAATTGAACTAAAACAGTGAACAGTAATAAAGTAAATAAAAGAGACTGTACGAAGAGAATTTGATGTTCATCTATTGTAACATTCTCACTTCATTGGTTAAAACAGTGAAGCTTTGAGAAGAGGAAGAACCCACCAATTGTCAAGCCAAGATGCTTGACCTGATTCCTTTCTACCTCTCACTGCATCATATTGGCTCAGGCAACTTGTCTCTGTGTCTCTACACCTGGGACTGGCAAACTGTGGTCCATTTTGTAGAGTTGTCATCTAAGGATGTTTATTTTTCTCATTTTCAATAGCGGAAAAAAGTAAAAAGAAAAAATATTTTGTGACTTGTTTTGTGACATACAAAACTTAAATGTTAATGTTTATGCATAAAGTTTTATGGCAACATTGTCACACTAATTTATGTATTTCTTGGGGCAGCGTTCACACTACAAAGGCAGAGTTGGGCAGTTTGACAGAGCTCCCTTTTGATTCGTAAAGCCTAAAATATTTACTATCTGGTCATTTGGAGAAAAAGTTTCCCTAACCCTGCTCTAGGCTTTTCCTTCTTTTGATCTATTATCCATTCTCTCTTTCCCTGCCCTTTGTTTCCTCTCTTTTGCAATTTCTGTTTCTCTCTGTCTCTTTTGTTCCTTTCTTTCTTCATTTCTTCCTTTTGTTTCCCTCAGACTTTCCCTTTTTTATGGTAACAAGCTGCTCCACAGCTTTTCCTTTGACTTTTGCATATGCTTGTGTCCTATGCAGGGTTCTTTACATCTATTATACCCAAACAAAGACTTTGTCCATTATTTTTCAAAATGGCGCTCAACCCCTGAAGCAGACATTTGTTCCCTTATTCTATATATGGAACAATTTACTCAGCAGTCTCTTCCACATCGGAAAATTCACCTGACTCAGAAACACGTTAAACCATATCATGTTAACCAAAACAGAACAGTACTTCCTCCTGGGCTTTAAGAATGTGCATGGTACGGTTCGTCACCTTCCGCGGTCTTTGCTGACTGTCCCCCTTTCAGCGGTATCTTTCCTCACTACTTTATCGAAAGGTGCAGAGCCCCCCACTCTCTTTCTCCTTCTTTGTTTAAATTTCCTCCATTGTGCATATATCTGAAACATATAACTAATTTACTTATTTTCTTTCTTCCCCACTAGAATGTGAGAGCTTCATGAGGTTAGATATTTGGATCCGTTTTGCTAAATGTTATGACCTATTGCCTGGAACCAAACAAGCCCTCGGTCAGTATTTCTTTAATGAATAAAATAATAAATATTCAGCTTATATGCAAATATAACAAAGTCTTAATAAATTAAAAACTACATTACTTACTTGACTTAGTCAAAACTAATTTTTAAATGTTAGAATAATGACATTTCTAAAACTGAAAAATAAAATTGTAAGAGTTAAGCCCAAAAAAGCTCTATATCTTCTAACTAGACTTACATTTCCATTTCCTCAAGTAAAATAAAATAATACTGCATTATTTTACTATACCTTAAAATATTTAATGTGCTCAAGTGACAAGACAATCAATGCTTTAACATTTGCTCACTCATTTTAAATGTCAAGAAATAGAGAAAGAGGCTAGGTATGGTGGCTCATGCCTGAAATCTCAGCACTTTGGGAGGCCAAGGTGGGCAGATAGCTTGGGCCCAGGTGTTTAAGACCAGCTTGGGCAACATGGGGAAGCTCTGTCTCTATAATAAATACGTGTATTAGCTAGGCATGGTAGCACATGCCCGTAGTGCCAGCTACTCAGGAGGCTGAGTTGGGAGGTTCACCTGAGCCCAGGGAGGTCGAGGCTTCAGTAAGCCATAATTGTGCTACTTCCAACCTGGGCATCAGAGCAAGATCCTGTAAGAAAGAAAGGAAGAAAAAAACAAAGAGAGAGAGAGAAAGAAAGAGGGAGGGAGGGAGAGAAGGAAGGAAGGAAGGAAGGAAGGAAGGAAGGAAGGAAGGAAGGAAGGAAGGAAGGAAGGAAGGAAGGAGGGAAGGAAGGAAGGAAGGAAAGAAGGGAGGGGAAGGGAGGGAGAGAAAGATATTGAGAGAGAAAGAAAGAGAGAGAAAGAAAAGAAAGAAGGAAAGAAAGAAAGAAAGAGAAAAGAAAGAAAGAGAAAAGAAAGAAAGAAAGAAAGAAAGAAAGAAAGAAAGAAAGAGAAAGAAAGAAAGAGGGAAGGAGGGGGGAGGGAGGGAAGGAAGGAAGGAAGGAAGGAAGGAAGGAAGGAAGGAAGGAAGGAAGGAAAGTAAGTCAATAAATGAGAAGAGACATATGATCTCAAACTTATAGAAAAACTATAAGTACAGTAAAAATCACTGTATTTTCTGATCAATAGCTCTAAAAATGTCTTTACAGCCAACAGATCTATTTCAGAGTCAGGCATTGCATTTGGTTGTCTTGTGCTACTTCCTTCAGCCTGGAACAACCTATTTATTTTTATTTAATTTCTTACCTTGATACTTTTGAAGTTTACAGACCAGTTATTTTGCACAATGTTCCTCTTTTGGGTGTGTCTAATGTATTTTTATTTTCAAAATCATGTTATGTGCAGGAATATCATAGAAATGATGCTATTTTCTTTTCATTACATTCCATCCAGTGTTATCTGATTTCAATTTTCCCCCTTGTTGCTAAAGATAAACTTTGTTCACTTGCTTAAGGTGACATCTGCCAGCTTCTCCATTATAAACCTGCATATTCTTTTTTTGTCATTTTTAAGAGTTTTGGGAGAGGGTTATTGTGAAACTATGCAAATATCTCATATTCATATTCCTTATCAAAGTTTTCAATTAGTTATTTATTTAATGTATCAGTATGGGTTTGTAGTTTACTAATATAGTCATTGGGCTATAATCTATTAGTAACATGATTTGTTTTGATACCTAATGTGTTGCATATTTGTTCAATGAGAATGCTTCAGGTTAGCCGTTGTACAGTTTTGATGTTTCCATAATGCTTTGAGCATGTCATTGCTTTCTGGCATAATAGGCTATGCCAGGCTCATCTTGTGTGTTCCCTCTCCTAGCCCTGGTATCATGTCTATCATTTCCATTGGGTTGTCACTGTTTCCGGTTTCTCTCAGCAGACACAACTAGGTGTATATGTGGATATATACAAAATCCGTGTTACCATGACTTTTCTTTCCACATGAGACTCTGCATGTCCAACAAACTTGGGTTGCTCCATTACTCGGTAACAATCTGTTCTTTTAGAGCTCTCAGAAGTGCAATTAGTCACTATCACTTGCTCTTTCAGTAAAAGAGGTGAGTGGTCAATTTCACCTGCAATTAACAAATTACTGCATGGTTTCATTTGCCATGCTTGAGCCCATGTATTTTTTAAACAGTATGTATACTGCATTCAAAACATCCAGAGGAAGGTCAGGGACAAGTTTCAGACCATAAATTAATGAATTTGAGGCAGCACATGTCTTCTTCCAGAAAAGAAACTGAGCATTTAGAAATAAACATAACAGAATATATATATATGCAAGATATATTATATATACATATGTGTGTGTATATATGTAAGATATATGTACATACGTGTGTGTATATATGTAAGATATATTATATATACGTGTGTGTGTGTGTATATATGTAAGAAGCACAGAATGCCCACATAGTGAAGTGCAGAATTGCAGAGTGGAGTATCAAGGTCAGCACCTATAAGGCTCCTTGGCTTCTGCAAGGGCTCTCATTTCATAGACCATTTATTGCAGTGTCTCCACTAAGCATGTTTTAAGGAATGAATATCAGTGTCCCTATTTTCTTTTCTTTCTTTTTTTTTTTTTTTTTTTGAGACGGAGTCTGGCTTTCTGGCCCAGGCTGGAGTGAGCGGCGCCATCTTGGCTCCCTGCAAGCTCCGCCCCCCGGGTTCCCGCCATTCTCCTGCCTCCGCCTCCCGAGGAGCTGGGACCACAGGCGCCGCCACCACGCCCGGCTCATTTTTGTATTTTTAGTAGAGACGGGGTTTCACCGTGTTAGCCAGGATGGTCTCCATCTCCTGACCTCGTGATCCTCCCGTCTCGGCCTCCCACAGTGCTGGGATTACAGGCGTGAGCCACCGCGCCCGGCCCCTATTTTCTGTTTTATTTTTAAAGGAACAATAGATAGATATGACCTTTAGATAGATGATAAAGATAGATAGATAGATAGATAGATAGATAGATAGATAGATAGATAGATAATTGAAAAAGATGGCCACTAGATTTTTAAAAATATTTTTTCATAATAAATTTAACATTACTGAAATATTTCATTTTCAGTGAAAATCCAGCCTCAATTGTACAACTAAAACAACTTATTTTAAATTTAATATAGAAAGAATAATTGTTTTGGGGTTCCTCTTTGCTGTCATCCCTGTGCCCACCATGACCAAACCTAATCAACACCCTGTATCCCGAGCCCATCTCAGATATAAGATTTAGATTCTCTCATTTCAGTAACTTGTATAATGACAGTGAGAGAATGACGCTATAAACGGTTGATTGTGCAAGGTAGTGCTTGAACTTTGCTGCCTTACAGTTTAAAGAGCAGCTTTGGTCATTTGCCATGTGATGAAACGTCCTTCATATGAGAAAAATGGGATTTGATCCACTGTTCTAGGAAAGTGTGTGATGGCATGGCTTGGGTTTGTCCTTTCACTGCTCAGAGAGAAATTTTAAACATTACAGCAAAGAGACGAAAGCATGAGATATTCTTTAAAGTCTTCGTATTTAGCCCGATTTCTCAAGAATTAGGGAACATTACAATTTTGGATGAAAGTATTCAAAATCATTAAATTGTTTTTTAAAAACTTATTTGTATATTACATTTTGTAAAATTACTGGCAATTCACTTTTTTACCACAAAGGGTAGAAGAGTCTTTAGAATTTGCCTGATGAGGTCATGTCTTTAAAAAGTTGTGTAACTCCTATTTCTAGCTACTCTTGCAACTAAAGGTGACTGTGTACAGAATAACTCTATTCCTCTATATCCTGTTTGGACAAACCATCTTTCCATTGATTTAAGCACACCTTCAGAATGAAACATAATTTCTTATCTCAGGAATTCCAAAGTCTAATTGAAGAGGCAAGCTTATATTGAATAATTTAGCAAAGCAGATTTTGATTGGCAATAATAAAGTAATTCAGTATATAAAAAATAAGAAAAGAAGGAAATATCTGTTTCATAGTTGTAATAAATAGAACTTTACCATGCAGAATAGAGAGGCATTCCTCAAAAGATTAAGAGACATATAAAGTAAACGTAAATGTAAACTATAGGGGTTTTCTTAGGCAGAGTCATGCTTTAGGATGATGAAGGTGATGCTAGTAGTTAGGTTCCTTTGGAGAAGGCAAGACTAAAAGTAGAGTTATCATTTATGAGGTCCAAGAAGCCCAAGAAAAGGAAATAAGAGCCCGAGCCACAGCAGGCACAGGCTGTTTTCCTAAATAAAAAGGAACGAATAGCTAAATGTGACACAAGTCAAGGTATCTTTTAGGCAAGTTACACTTCCTCTGAACCCCAACAGAAATCAAAGACAGTCACCCTACTGCACTCCTTGCCTCTCTTCCAAGGATAGAGATATGTATTGTTTTTTAAAAAGGTAAAGGGAATATATCACTTGACTATGTCTCTATCCAAGGTGAATTTATCCAAAAGCACAGTTTTGGGGTACTTGTATGGGATATAGTTTAAACCTCACTGAATTTGATTTCTCACCCTCCCAAACACTTACCTTTATTTTTTTCTCTATATTTGTTTGTTTTTGTTTCCTTAATATATTCCGGGAAATTTATTTTTAGGTTGTCCTACAGGAGAAGTTATGATGAATAGAAAAGTGTGAAGAAGAACCTTCTATTCTCCCAAGAGTATAGGGCAAAGAGGGTGCAATTGCACCCAAAATATCAGTGTGGAAGGGTCACATAACTGATACTATCAAGTAACACATTCTCATTGTTAGGCTAAAAAATTACCTTCCTCATCAAACTTACCTGAATGCATGTTTGATGTTGTTTGAGTAAAATATAATACTCTTTTATTTCTCAAATACACACACACACACACACATACACACACATATATTATATTATATTTTGGGAAATATGTGTGCTATAAAATCTACATTTATTCACTTGTAAAAATTGTACTTAATCAAAAATGACAAAAAAATTGCCAAAAAGAGTTGGTAAAATGATCACCTGTATTCAGTCACATAACTATTATTTAGTCTTAGTAATGAAAATAGAAAAAAAAAAAAAACTGCAAAAATTTTCTCCCATTCTGTAGGTTTCCTGTTCACTCTGATGGTAGTTTCTTTTGCTGTGCAGAAGCTCTTTAGTTTAATTAGATCCCATTTGTCGGAACTGAACAATGAGATCACTTGGACTCGGGAAGGGGAACATCACACACCGGGGCCTATCATAGGGGTGGGGGGGGGAGGGATTGCATTGGGAGTTATACCTGATGTAAATGACGAGTTGATGGGTGCAGCACACCAACATGGCACAAGTATGCATATGTAACAAACCTGCACGTTATGCACATGTACCCTACAACTTAAAGTATAATAATAATAAATAATTTTTTTTAAAAAAAAAGTGAAATAAATAAATAAATAAAATACTTTTACACCAAATTTTCTATGCCTTGATTTATTTTTATTCCTTAAAAAAAAAAAAAACTGCTGGGCACAGTGGCTCACGCCTGTAACCCCAGCATTTTGGGAGGCCAAGGCGGGTGGATCACCTGAGGTCAGGAGTTCTAGACCAGCCTGGCCAACATGGTGAAACCCCATCTCTGTCAAAAATACAAAAATTAACTGAGCATGGTGGCACGTACCGGTAACCTCAGCTACTCGGGAAGCTGAGGTGACAGAATCGCTTGAACCCGGAAGGCAGAGGTTGCAGTAAGCTGAGATAGCACCGCTGCACTCCAGCCTGGGTGACAGAGTGAGACTCCACCTCAGAAAAATAAAAAAATAAAAAAGAAAGAAAATAGAAAAAACCAACAGACACTAAAAGATAAGAAAATCGTGTATTCATTTTGGTATCCAATTCGAAATTTATTATAATGAATTTTAACAGACATCAAATGCGTGTGTTGAAGTTCACTGAATGTTATTCAATATTTGAGAATTGTAGACAACACAAATATTTTGTTTGTAGCAACGTTTGATTTGCTTTGCATCTATATATTTGCGTTTATTTAAAACAAAAAACATCCAAATATATTTCATCTGTTATTTGGAAAAAACATTGAGCAACTAATTGTCCAAATATTTCGCTCTATTTTGTAATTTTTAGTTAAAATGCTTCTTATTTTAAAAAACAACTTATTTCAAAATAACTGACATTTAACGTTTTTACATTTTTTGGAAAAAAGTGTTCATACACATCTATTTAATTTCTAGATGCCGTGAGGGAATCGTCACTGTATCTGGAAGCCAGATGCCAAAGATGTTCGGTTATTATCAATGTATCTATGCATGAAGGATTAAAAATTATATTTCATGCCATAATTTATCTAAATGTTCATTCCTTTGGAACACTGCTTTCCAGTGATAGTAACAAGACTTGGAACAAAATGAAATAGCAACATGATATGCATTTTCTATTTCTGCACTTTCCACTTCTGGAAATAGTCATAGGATCATTTTGTGACAGATTAATATCATCCATGATCCTAAGTCACTAAGAATAAAAGTGTTAGATTCTTTGGATTAAATTGCCATAAGGACCAAATTTATTTTTTTAACTGATTCCCCAGAGAATCAACTGATTTTTAGTTTTACAGCATATGTATCACATCTCCATTTATTTTGCCTTAATGCTCATTCTTTTTATCCTTCAATAGTGAGGATGAGAAAACCTGGATGCATATGGCTATGGTTGATTTGAAAAGTACTTTTTAAACATTTGGAAGTTTTTCAAAACCAAAAACATATTTGCCAAGTGATCTTTTTCCCCTACATTTGAAATCCATGTGCAACTTAAAAGAAACTTAGACCATATGTAGTTCATATTCGCTTATATTCAAATCATGAAAATTATATTTAATAGCTCTTTGACACACAGGGAGTGTTTGAATTAAGCTTCTCTAAATTTTATATTTTTCAAAATACACTATGTTTTCTATCTACCCTCAACCACTCCTCACTACTCTCCAAGAAAATATCAGTTTTAATTCAGGAGATGTAAGTTGGATGTTTTCAGACCATCAACAATGATGAAGTAATAAAAGAAAAAAAAAGCATTTCTTTTTTTCCCAATTTTTCTCTAGTTTTTGTTTGCTTGTTTAAATATCTCTGTGCAAGTTCTGAACAGTTTTATTTATATCAGAATCAATAATCTGAGGAATGAAATAAATTGCTGCCTTTGTTGCAATAAATGAGTTTATGCTTAGTTTAAAGAACATTAAGCACCTGAACTTTTAAAAACGTTTTAATGTTTCATTGTAAATGATACTGGAGCCTTGTATTAGAATAAATAAGGTAAACTTATATAAAGAAAAACTAAAAATCTTCTCCTTCTCATCCTCTGCATTTGCAACCCCACCTGCACTGAAGTAATCAATGTCAGTGGTTTTGTGTCCGTTCTACCACACCTCTAATGGATGGGATTTATGTGGTGTGATTCTTTGTCAGGTACAACTACACATGAATAAAATTAGGTGTGATTTAGAACTCAATATTAGGATTTTAAACTAGTAGTGAAATGGGAAGAAAAAAGGAAAAGTAAAGTACACATCAACTAATGGCAGAATGGGGTATAGAAGGGAGTCACCTGTCTATAAGACATCTGTTGACCCAACCACTCAGCTACCCCATCCACACATGAAATAACAAATAGACAAGTGCAATGAAATTTGTAAGTGTGATGGAAAGGTCACCACGTGATTGCTACTATTATAGCATTTTATTATTTTGTTCTCCCAACGATGTATAGATCAAATTTATACTACAGGTTGTTCATATCCTTTAGCGAAATATGCATTAATTTATGAATTTGATAAAATTCTAACTTACTACAATGCCCTACAAATAATAGTTTGGCCTGTCTGTGGTGATGCCTGTTCCTGAAGACCTTTCTGATGTTGAATTACTAATATTGTTTTTCAATGTTACTATTAGGTGAGTGCAAAAATAATTGCAATTTTTGCCATTAACTGCAATTACTTTTGCACTAACCTAATAGTAATTTAACGTTCTGTATCTAATGTTTGTGGACATTGATTGAATATGCAGCGTTCTGGGGAGAAGCTGGTGGAAGAGATGCGTGTTGTTTTGTGAATGTATTCTGAGGGAGAACAGAAAACAGATATACATGTAAGAAAATAATGGATCTTAATCAAATGCACCCTCATTCCTATAGACAAGAAGTCTACTCTGTGTTACTGAGCAAATCAACTTACATGAAATCAACTAATTCAGAAGAATTCACCATCTAGAGAAATTCCCATTTGTAATAATAAATAGTTTTCTTAACCACAGAAATTTCATATCTTTTTTTATTTTATAGCTGTAAATGTAGAGTTATAACATCTAAATACAGACAAGCCTACCCAGTGTTTGATTATATTCAATGATGTTTAAAAGTAATCACCTCTATTTTGTTCTTACTGGGAACATTATCATTAGCACAGTGCTTCATGCAGGCTCTTATTATTCTATCACCCATTGTTATGATTGGCAAAGCACAAAACTATACTCAAATAGGAATGCTTTGGCACATTGCAGCATTTATCCTAGGGTGGACTGGATACTCAGTTTCTTAATTTATAAATCTTTCCTTCCAGTGCAAAATTCGTGAAGCCTTAATGCTGGGAAAATGTCTGAATGGCTATCAATTCCCTTCCTAATTCCCTCCCCTCGATGCACACCCATTTTTCTGGCTCATTCTTAGAACTGCAGCAGTTCTTGAATCTTTGATGGGTTGAAGCTAATCCAAATTTGGATTTTTCAATCTGATATAATTGCCAAGATTCTACCCTTCAAAACATGTGTTTCTTTCTCTTTTTCTCTTACATTTTCTTAAAGAAAAGTAGTGAAAAAAACAATTTTTTAATTTGATCTGAAATTTTATGAGGACAGGAGGAAATTTAAAGACTTGTTCATCCACGTTAGATTTGGTGAATGCCTGGAATATATATTTTTTTCTCTCTGCACAGTGCAAAGTAGCTGCACTCACAAAGTATCAATTAGAAAAAAAGAATTCTTCCCACGTTTCATCAGAATTTTAAGCGGTTACACTACAATAATTGCAAGTTATTTGGGAAATGGTGAAACAAAACTTTGAAGATGAAACCATCATTACTATTTTCACTAAAACTTAAAAATTCATCCACAATATGTCAAACCAGTTGGAACAGGACTTCCCTCCTCTAATTTAGTTTTTACTGCTGGATAGCTGATGGGCTATTTGCTATATCAGGTGTCTCATAGGGCAAATTGTACCTGGAGATAATGTGAATATTGGCTCTGAAAATACCTATCAGTCTGAACCAATGTAAATATTCTATGAGTCATTCTGAATACTATCAGTCTGCTTGCTTCTCAGCCATTAAATTTAGTAATAATACCAAAAATAGCCAACATTTGTTAAGGACTAACTATGTTCCAGACTTTACTAAGAACTTTATCTGCAACATTTTATTTAATGCTCATCACCAATCTGTGAGAAAGATGTTATTGTTTTGCTCACGTTTACACAAAGGAAATAGGGCTTAAAGACGCAAAGTAGCTTGACTATGATTACATAGCTAATAAATTTTGGAAAATGCCATGATTTAAAACTGTGATTGTCGAAATTATAGCAAAACATCAGAGTCTCTTATTATTCACCTCCCCTCTTTCTTTCGAAGTGGTCAATCTGTACATATATGCGTAAATTTTTTCTCCTATCAAAATCGCTTCATAAAATTTGGTAACAACTAAGGAAATATAAACAATGTATGGACTTTAATTAATATCAGATAGCAATATTGGTTTGTTAGTTTTGAAAAGATACCATACCAGTATAAGAAGTTACTGAGAGAGGAAACTGGATGTGGGGTATGTGAGAACACTCTGTGTTACAGTCAATTTTCTAGAAATCTAGAGCTATTCTAAAATTAAAATTCTATCTTAAAAAATGACTACATATACATACCCAGCCAGTGTTTAAAATGATCCATCCATACAACTAACAGACATCTTCAGTCACAATTTTATGATGGTTTTGCTAACGAGGGGCAAAATATACTCAGAAACCAAATGAGCTGATTTCATTAAACCCATTCTTCTTAATATCAGAAGCCCTTATTCCATGTTTTCAAAATTCATGATATTATAAGGATTATGAAAAAACACAAAAGCAAATTAAAGTAGTCAAAGGGAAAGTATTTACAAAAATGTTATTTACAAAACAATCCATCTATAAAAATGTGAACATATTTTAATAGCCTTGAACATGGCAGGAAGAGTTGTAATATAAAAAGAGATTTACATGTACAAAAGCTGAGGGAACAAGTTTCAGCTTCAAGCATTAATGTCTTAGTTCGTAAATCTGAAGGAAAATAAAGAGAACATAAAAGCATTAATAGATATGAAAGAATGTAAAAGAATAAATGTTTCTTTTATGAATCTTTGTGAATATATGACAGCATACAAGCTACAGAAAATCAGTTTACTGTTTGAAAAATTAATGTTAGTTCAGAAGGACTAATATGGCATTTTCAAGTCAGTGGAAAATAAGTCTACAGTGTTTATGCAATAAATTATAGTATCCTGACTGCATTAAAAGGGATTTTAGAACATAAGTTTTATTACTGAAACACATTCTGCAGCTCTGAAAATGTAAGGCGTTTTTACAATGGATTAGGAAGATTATCAAATACGTAACAATAAATTACTCTTAATAATCAAATTAAAACCTGTTTTTACATAGTTTATTAGAAAGTATTTGTTCTTGTGCTCTTAATGGTTGATTAAAATTTAAGCGATATTCATCTTAAAATGTGCTTGAGATATAAACTAGATTTAATACATACAAAATTCTTATTTTCCCATTCAATTTAGCAAAAATTCCAAAAGATCGTTTTCTTTTCAAAAAGAAACTTGTTGAAATAATTACCTATTGAGGACCAGAAATCCCAAAGGATTAGTTATGGATATAGCGCTTTCAAGTTTCTAGGTCACTGAATGGAATCTGAAACCAACCCCATGGTGACTGAAGGGTATTATCAGGAAAAACTGTTAAATGACCTTTATCAAATGGTCTCAGTGGGAGACAGGTGTCCACTGCTGCTGACCATCTGGGTTTAAAAGAGAGAACATAAAAAGGGATGATTGCCTCTAAAAAATTATCTCCAGGGATTTGGTTTAGGCCAAACATTGAGGGTGAACAAGTCTACGGCACAGTGAGTTAACATAATTTCCTGCACCCCACTCTCCACACACCCAACCTCAACCAACCACCCCCCAACACACACACGCACACACACACATCCTGCATAAGCTTCCTGAAAAGGTATTTACTATGAAAATGATTCAAGGAAAGGGAGAAGTATTACTTTTGCCTTGGAAAGGAAAAGGTAAATTTTCTCAAGAGGTATTAACATTTGGATCAACAGAGAGAAGAGGGGGATATATTAAAGACATATATACAAAAGAAAATGTGTACATTAATTACACAGATTTTGAAATTATGAAGACCAATGCTGAACTTATTTTGAAATGGCTTCAAATTGCATAGTTTCATTGGTTGATTTTCCATTGTTTTGGGAAATGTGGGCCATTGTCAAGATATGTCTAAAAAGCTGTGGTGGGTAGAAAAGGTTATGTAATGTGGGATTGGAGAGAGTAAAAAGAACAGAGGGCCAAGTGCAAAATGAATGATGAAATGAAATCAAATATATTTCATTTGTTACTGTAATAAATTGTTTTCATAATCAGAAAATAAAATTGAATTTTTATGTTTACTATCAAATGCAAATATCAATAAAATTTCTGTACCAATTTTGGGAGTGAGGTAGTGGTGACAGCTCTCCCCATCTCTCCATCACCTGACCAAGAGAAAGAACAAATTCAAGGCACAGTCTGTGTTACTCACTTTGGCCACAATCAGTATGGAGACTTGTGTCTGGTATTGAAATCAACTTTCTATGGAGCATAGTAATTTTAGCTAAGCTCCTTCTTTGAAAAACGTGCTTTAAAAAATTAGAGCTGCTATACAAAGACTTGAGAGTGAGATGGAGAAACAGAGCCTGTGGTTGATGAAATGCAAATGAGGCTTGGCTCAGACAGCTGGCTGCATTGGGATGACATGGGTGATAAATGGTTCTTAAAACATGAGCAGGCATTAGACTCCTGATTCGGTGTCAGACTGGCAAAAACAGCAGTATTACTAGATGCTTCCTTTAATTAATGCAACACTACTGCATTAGTCCAGACACTGCCGATAAATGGGAAAGAACTGATATCGGAGGTAATATCAGAAATCTTTCAACCTTGAAGCTGGGATGTGTTGGGCAAAAGCTGCAATATCATAAGAGGTTTAATTGTATTTGTAATGTACCAGTGCACCATGACAAAAATGGGGAGATAGTGTAGTCAGGACCGGGAAAGGCTGTGATAAATGAGAGAGAATGAGTGATTACACAGCTGGGAGGAGTGTGAAAACAGACAAAGAACAAGCAATAGAGAGGGGGAAAGCAGCCACCACCGTAATTTGAACAGTAAAACTCAGAGGAACTTTGAAGTGCAAAGGAGTGTAGTATTTATTTGGTCCTTCGGGATTTGTCAGGGCTGGAGGACGCACACAACAAATAATAATTTAAGGTGCTCTGAAATATGGTCAGACAGCATATGCCTTGTAGTTATGTCTACACTTTGTACTTGATCCAAACATATATATTATTGGGGGAATATCTGACTGATACCTTTTAAACACACACACACACACACACACACACACACACACACGATATTTTATAGAAAATATATCTGGGCCTAGCTACATTTCCAGAGCGTCCCATTTCTCTTGGTTCAAATTTCCACCTAGAAATCAAGTTAAATCTTTGGGATGACACTAATGTTATAAAGATGCTGCATCAAAATAAGGTTTTCTAAAGTAGATAAGCCATTCAATAATTTTCTACAAGTGAATGACAGAAGCATTGACCTCAGATTTCACAATGGACTCCAGTGAGAATTCCCTGAAATCATGTCTCTTTTCTCTTTCATTAAGTACAACCACAATATTACAACCACAGCAACAACCACACCTACACAATTTCCTCACGTGATCAACTGTACCTTCCTGCTCTAGTCTAACGTCTTCCAGCCACGCCTTCCCTACAGCACTCTACAGCAAGGGCCAGCAAACATTTTCTAAAATGAGCCGGACAGTAAGTATGTTGTTTTATGTGCTGTAATGTCTCTCTCAACTGCTCACCTCTGCTAATGTGGAGGAAGAGCAGCAATAGGCAATATGTAATGAGAGATACGGCTGTCTTCTCCAGTGAAACTTAATAAACAGTGGCAGCAGGCTACATTTGGCTTATGGGCTACAGTTTGTCAATCCATGATGGAACGTTTAAAATTTCCATGGTTACTTTAACTACAAAAGTGAGGCTTGCCTGTTATTTTTACCTCTTCCAGAAGGGCGTACACAGGCAAGCGAGTCAGAACACTTCCTCTTGACATTTACATACTCAGAAGTATGCTGGTGTGTCACTACAGTACATCATGGATAGTATCCTCTCCTCCCTTTTGGTTCTCATCTTTTGTCTTAGATTAATAGAGAACATCAAATACTGTTTCCACATAGAAAAACTAACAACCGCCTAAACCCAGTCTCTCCTGCCCCTTAACATTAGTGTTGAACTTTTCTTATGCACAGACAGCAAAGATGCTTCAACACTTCTGTAAGTTTCTCCTGTGAGACACTGTGTTTCATTTTATCATCTGCAAAAAGCAGGGGAGAGAGTTTACAATTGTGTATTGGTTGTCAACTGCAGCATCACAAACCACCTCCCAACTCAAAAAAAAAAAAAAAAATTCATTTATCCTTTCAGCTCAAGTATCCGGACACATCTAAGAGCAAATTGATCTAGGTTGAACCTAGTTGGACTTGACTGAACTTGTGCTTCTGCAGTTTACTGACTGGAGGGAGCTCTATTCTTTACTGGCTTGCATTGGGCAAATTATCTAATGAGGATCTGCACCACCTTTCTTTCGTCTTCCTGGAACCAAGAGACTAGCTGAGATATGTTTGTCTCACGGTAGTGAAAGAGGCACAAATCAAGTCTAGTTATGCAAACTCCATTTAAGCCTTGGCTTGTGTCGTGCCTGCTGAAGTTCCACTGGTCAAAGCAAGCCCCAGGAGTAAACCTAGGTCACCAAGCCATAGTAGAAGGACACTGCACATGGATTCAGAGAAGTGTGAACGTTTTAGTCAGATGTGCGATCTCCCAAAGACTGGCACAAAGGTGGGTGTCAGTAAAAGCCCAGCTTAATTCCAGCTACATGATGTTGAGTTCAGTTATTCAGATGTAAAGAAGAGAAGATGATGCCACCACAGATCATTTGTGCGATGACAAAGATTAAATAAGAATGTGAGAAATGTGTGAAGTGCCTATTGCAAAGTTAATCTGTAAATGTTCTATATTTTTCATATAACCTTGGGCTTAAAAAAAGATTAATTCTAAGCTTTTTAATATTATCCTGGCATAATTGCATAGTTTGGTGGGCCTATCAGCATGTATAAGCAAATGTTAATCCAAAATTCTCTGCCTACGTAACATGAAATTTATATTAATTGAGTCCACAACAAGTTAAGAAGATCTGATTTTCTGCAGCATGATTAGTTTAGGAGCTGATCATTTGAAAGTTTACTCCTTTGAGTAAATAAGAACAGCAACTTGAACATCTACCCATAAATTTGTTAGTCTAGAAGGTAATTCTGTGGTCTTTACTGAAATAGTAATCGATTATTATTTAGCCTACAATTGATTCTTTCCCAACAACTTTTAATTTTTACTCTTAAACTACAAAATCCCTTCACTGTGATCTAAAAGCAAGATATTTGAATTATCATATAGATTTTATGCAATTATGAAGTGTTCAATAAAGCTCAGACAAATGATGCATTATCTTTAATTCTTGGTCTCATAATGACCATGATTAATTAAACATATGAAAAAATGTATTAGATCTGTTTCCACAGGCTTAAGACTCACATCTATCTCTTGGATTTCAATCAATATCCCTGATTTTAGAACTGAATGCATTATTCCTGATGTAGAATCATTCGTCTCTAGCGTACAGATTTTTCTCATGGCTCTAGCTGAGACCAAGCAGCGTTTTTCATTCCTGGAGAACTTTCCCTGTGCTACTTTAAAACTTATTTTAAGAAGTTGGAGTGACTGAAAAGCCGAGGATTTTTTTTTTTTTTTCTCTCACTTAAAATGGCTCCTCAGAGAAGATGGATTACAGTGGGGTGGGTTATAATTCTTTTCTCCACAATGTTCATGATATGCACTAATGAAAATGTTCACCTTTATGTTCCTCTTGATTATAACCAAGGAATTTCTGATGCTACATAGGCATAAATTTTTGTTTCTTGATCGGAAAAGGGCAGGCTGGTTGTGAGGTCTAATTGCTAAAAGATGAAATTTAAGAACTGAAGGTCATTTTGAAGTTATAATTCTTTTCCATGTCCTGACAAATAACTAAAATTCAATTTTTTAAAATTTGAGGTTAAACTTTATTTTCTGAGGTCACTTCATGCATTAGCACTTTCTAAAACATCTATGTGGATAGTGAACCCTAACAGAAAACTCATCTTCCAACATGATGCAAACATACCTATAAAGTTGGCCAAAGATCACTTTTCTGTGGTCTGCAGTAGTAAAGAGCCAAACAAAAGAAAAAACCTAACAATGCTGTTTTGAGACTTCTACTGTTGAAAATGATGCATTAATTAGCAGAAGACAATAGAGATTTGGTTGAGACTCAGAAACATGACCAATGTTTGATGTTTTCCCTTTCCATGTTTTCCATGTGTAGATGAATCCATGAGAGATTTGGATTCATCTACACATGGAAAACTTAACTAGGATCAAAATGAAGTCAATTATAGGGAAAGAAATTTTATCATAACCAATTCCTACTGCACATTTTACCAATTTCTACTGTGGCAAAATATGTACTTTGTGATATTGGAGGATCTCCAAACTTCTCTAAGCTTCAAAACCTTACATGAGTCTATTTACCTTTCTATGTGTCTATCTAATATACATGGGACACAAATTTTCTTTATATAAGACTTGATCAAAATATAATAATGTTTATTAAGTACTCAACTTTCTAGAGCAGGTGACTGAGAAGTTAGTTGCTTCTCCAAACTGTTAAAAAAAAAAGAAGACAGAATTTTCCTACCTTTCTTGCCTCACAATCTTATTCTGAGGATCAAATGAAACAATTAACAATAGCAACATTTTGTAAGCTGTGAGGTCTGAGATATTTTCATATAAAGATCGTGCTTTGTGTTTTAATTTTTATGATATAAAGAGTACAGGTTCTGGAGTTAAATTAGTTCTCTCATCTGTAAAATGGAAACAGAAACATATATTTGGATTAGAAATAGTTTTTAGAAAGTACCTAACACCTTTTCTGGGATAAAACATGTAAAAAGTAAAGTAGAGATTCCTCTTCAAAGACTTTCCACCCCATTTAATTAGGAATAAATAGTAACTTCTCTTAGAAGCAAAATTGATTCAAAGACCTGTGCTAACATTCTTAAATATCTGCTAGCTTTGGAGAAAAAAAAAAAATCAAGGTACTTTATCTTCTTAGCTCCTACAATTTAGCCTAAATATTTGTCCAGGCATACTTATACTGGTCCAAGCAAGCAGTAGGTCATAGCCTGTTCCTCTTCCTTATTTGAAGGTGTTTTTTTACCTTTCTCAGCATTCCACAAGTTACTTCCTCCTTCCTTTGTTCTCCTCTGCCTTTGTCCTCCTCTGCCTTTGTCTCTTTTAAAAAGTTCCAAGTTGCTAGCCAATCGGGACAAATACAGAATGTGAGGTCCCATTCCAGCCAATGGAAACTGGACACAGCAGTAGTGGGGACGCATCAGGTTATAAATGACCCTGTCTTCTTTGTTCGGTGTACACTTGTGGCAGAACTGCTGGCGAGTGTACCCTTTCTGCAGGAAGTAAAAATGGCCTTGCTGAGTAAATTAATGTTCAAGTGCTATTTCTTTATGGCACCAGGCAACAAGCATTTCAAACAAATACATGCCCAACAAATGGTCATTATTATTACTATCAATATATCAAAATGGATGAAGACCTGACCTAAGTGAGGAGACACAGCAGCAGGCAATTTCTAGGCACATGCACTATTCAAAATTAGCCAGGTTCATATAACAATCATCAAAAATCTCTATTTAGAAGAACCATGGTCAATAGCCAAGAAAATATGAGAACAGATCTAGTCCCTCAATAGGGAAAGAATTGGGAAGAGTTAAGGAGTTCAGGGAAGGCCTGATTTCTGTAATAAGGAAACCAAAATACAAATCAGAAAAAAAAAAATTGTTAAAGACTTTCGTAGTCACTGCACAAACATGACCAGGGTTGGAAGGAAGGAAATGTTGAGATATCTGTGGTCCTGAATATTCCTCTAGTTTAGTCTAAGTCCATTAGTATCTGACAAAGAAAGAAATCTACTTAATGACAATATACACATAATTTTACATGATTACATAAATGAATGTTATGGACATTGAGTACACATATACCCACATGCAATATATTTAGATATTACCTCAATGTTCACAGCTGTATATATTTCACAGTCCATTGTTATGACCACCTTTCATTCCTTATTCTTTGCAAGAGTCAGGCTAACTACCTGCTATCACCTGCATTAATTCTTGCCTTCACTCTTGCTATCCACCTGCATTAAATACTCTACTTTTATCTAGGTTTATTCAACTCCTACCATCTTTTCAAGCCCTAACTGAAAGCTAAGTTATTTCATGGAACTTTCTCTGAATTCTCCATCACACTCTAATCTCCTTTTTCTCTGATCTTCTGCTGAACTTAAGCTGTAACACTCAATTTAGCACATGCCCCATCTCTAATCTTGTCACATTATGTTAATCTTGTCATTCTATTAAGCTTGTAAACCCCTTGTGTGCACAGACTATGGTAAAGGGTGAGAATTGGCTCTCAACATCCATTCTAACTCCATTCAAGTTGAAGAAATTCAAAAGCTAAAAACATTCCCAGATCACTTTGCTACTAAGATTCCAGAAGAGAATCAGGTTTCACTAATTAGATTTACTTGAAGAAGAACTGGAGGGTGGGAATGAAGCAGGAGTCATTTTTTGTGCCTCTTTGATTATGCTGATAGTAATGTTCTAGCCATATGCTGTTTCCCTGCAGTGAAATTCTTGTGTCCTTTCTCCACTTTACCAGATGTTCAGACAAGGTCTATAGGAGCAGCAGTGGCTGTGGGTCACTTTTTTACGCCATCTTCATTCACTCACAGAGGTGTCCTTTTGAACTCCTGATACCAATCATGGCCTCAAACAGCAGCCCCTAAGGGTTCTGCCTTGACCATGCACTTCAAGTTTTTCAGTATTTTTCTAAGCATCTATAACCTTTTATCAAACATTTCCAGTTAAAAATTCCTACAGTGGCTTCTGTTTTCAGAATTGAGACCTGACTTATAGAGAGGTCAGATATTATGCTCTATCTCTGATAGCACCTTGACCAAGGTAGGATATCTGGTAAGATATTAATAAACCCTTGAATGATTATAGTAGCTATTAATTGCTATGTAACAAATTACCACAAAACATGGCACCTTAAAACAAGAAACTTATTTTATCACATGGTTTATGAGAGTCAGGAATCAGGCAGTGGTTTCCCCAAATAGTTTTGGCTCAGAATGTTTTCAGAAGGCTGCAGTCAAGGTTTAGGATGAAATGTGCAGAAAGTTAGTCTGAGAGTGGCGGACCTATTTCCAAGTACATTCAGTAGCCATCAGTAGTATTTCTCACTGACCACAGATCAGAGGCCTCAGTTTCTTAACACATAGGCCTCTCGGTGATGCTGCTCATGACATACCAGGCTGACTGTCACCAGAGTAAGTGATGTGAAGAAAGGAGAGAGAGATGAGAGACAAAACAAACTTGGGGGGTGGAGGGTGAGGGGATTGAGAATGCCAAGATAAAAGTCACAGTTTCATTTGTAATCTATCTCAAAAGTGAAATGTCATCACTTCTAATATATTCTATTTGTCACAGACCCCATCCCTATTACAATGTGGAAAAAAACTACAAAAAAATCTCATTTCTAGAACTTGGGGATTTGGGGGGCCATCTTGAAGGATGGCTACCACAGTCTAACTTCTTTGCACCAATCATTTATGACTATCTTACATGCAAAATATTCTCATCCCCTCCCAGGGACCCCAAAGTCTCATCTCATTCAATTTCAGTGTGACATCCAGAATCTTATCATCTACATCAATTCCGGGTGCAAAGGAGTCTATTTCTGTGTAATTCCTTAAGAAAGCACCTTGTGTCCAGATATTTTTCAATCTGGAGTCTTGTGAGCTAAAGAGATGATGACACTCGCCTTCCAACACACACACGACCAACACACAGTGGTGGGACAAGCTCAGAAGAGCTGAAGGAGGAACTCCCATTGGAACTAGAGAAAACAAGAGTTACACCTACTGGTCCACAGCGAGGCTTAAATCCATCCAGGCACGTGTTGAAAGTTCCTTGATTAGGACTCAGTCAAACTGCTGCCTGCAAATGATTCCCTGTGGTTCTTCTTCACCCTCTAGGATCCTGGTTCTGACCTGAGTTATCCTTTCTTTTTCACAAAAGGAAATACGTGTTTGCAGCTGCCTCCTACTTGCAGAAATCTGGAAGTCCCGGGCTTTAATTTTCTACTCTCTGTCCCTTTCCGTCAAGCTCTCTGTGATTCTTTAAATATAACCTTCTGTAAAAATATGTTTTGTCTCCTTGAACCTTATTGAGGTTCACTCCGTTAAACAAAAGCCACAGTTACAAATTGCTTTGAGGTAACTTTTTATCCACTATGGGCTTCTATTAAAATAGCCAAAGGACAACTTCCGTAAACTTTTTAAAGGCCTTATGATTTGATTGAAGGAATCTGTGAATCTGTATCTTTCTGCCATATTCTATTGGTTGCACAGACTAATCGTGGTTTCATGTAGGAAGAAGCTACATAGGAGTATGAATACCATTTGGGAGCTGGGATCATTGGGATCCATCTTGAAGTTTGACTACTATAATGATTGAAAGCTTCCCAAATAATGCATGTCATATGTTTGTTGTTAAATGTTAAATATCCTAAGGGTTTGTTGACTGCATGTATCTACTCTGAATTTTTAGAAGTAAACATCTTTAATTAGTCACGTACTTTATGAGTCATATATACTAGTCAGGGTTCTCTAGAGAAACAAAACCAATAGAATAGGTGTGTGCATGTGTGTGCGCATATATATATATATATATATATATAAAATATATATATGGGGGATAAAAAGAGAGAATAATTGATTTTAAGTAATTAGCTCATGCAGTGATAGGGTTTGGCTGTGTCCCCACCCAAATCTCATCTTGAATTGTAGCTCCCATAATTCCCACATGTTGTGGGAGGGACCTGGTGGGAGATAATTATATCATGGGGGCAATTTCCCCCACACTGTTCTCGTGGTGGTGAATAAGTCTCATGAGATCTAACGTTTTTATAAGGGGTTTCCCCTTTTTCATGGCTCTCATTCTCTCTTGCCTGCTGCCATGGAAGATATGCCTTTCACCTTCTGCCGTGGGTTGGAGGCCTCCCCAGCCACGTGGAACTGAGAGTCCATTAAATCTTTTTCTTTATGAATTACCCAGTCTTGGATATGTCTTTATCAACAGCATGAAAATGGACTAATACGTGCAGTTTATAAAGGCTGGAAAGTTGAAGGACAGGCCGGCAGACTGGAGATGCAGAATGCAGTGTCAGTCTACTCAGGCTACTATCGCAAAATACCATAGACTGAGTAGCTCATAAACAACACAAATCTTTTTCTCGCAGTTCTGGATACTGGGACGTCCAAAATCAAGGCAGATTCATTGTCGATTGAGGGCCCGTTCCTGGATTACAGAAGGTACTTTCTAGCTGTATTATCATATGGTCCTCATATAGCTCTCTGGGCTTCTTTTATAAAACCTCAATCCCATTCATAAAGGCTCCTGCCTTATGACCTAATCACCTCCCAGGGGCCCCACCACCTAATACCATCATACTGGGGCTTTGAATTTTAGCCTATGACTTTTGAGGGGACACAAACCTTTAAACCATAGTATTCAATGAAAAGTCAGTGCTGTGGCTCACAAGTCTGAATGCTGCCTGCTGCGGAAGCCACCCGTGCTTGCAGGAAATCATTCTGTTGTTTTACTCAGGCCTTCAATTTACTGCATGAGGCCCACCCCCATTATGGGGGGCAATTTGCTTTACTCAAAGTGTACCAATGTAAATACCACTCTCATCGAGAAACACTCACACAGAAACGGCCAGAATGATGTTTGACTACATATCTGGGTGCCAGGCCTAGCCAAGCCGACAAATAAAATTAGCCATCACATCATAAAAGTACTATATTCATATTTAAGCAAGGAGCTGAGATACAGTATTTTGGCATGAGTTAGAATGGTTCATATCAGTATCTACATGCACTGATTTTCCTTCTAACTGAGGCTTACTTTCAGTTCTGGGGTGGTGGAAAGGTAAGGTTTAATCACGTTCAGAGTATAAAAAGCAGCTTACAATCGTGTGTACTGTTGCGATTCACAGAGCATGACTCTCAGACTGAGGTGAGAAAACAGAAGCAAGATTTCAAGACAGACTAGAAGGGGGCATAGGAGAAAACTATCAAAAGAGAAATAAAAACCTACACTATCAAGCATCTTACCTAAAAAGATTGGGCATTTAGCAGAGAGTGGTGGATTCAGGTACGGTGAGATGGTAGGCACAGTAATCTATTGCATTTAATTCCCTTAGCACTTATTCTGAACCAGACACTTAATCAGACACTGGGATCCTTTGTTTTTAAGGATCTACCTGGTTTGCTTGAGGCGAAATACTTCTGTAACCCACATAACTGTGTTTAGGCGACGGGCTCTAGTCTCACACAACCGCTAGCCAGCTCTAATGAGGTATCCCTTCCGAGCAAAAAGAGTAAAATGGTCCATATAGTAAGTATTTTTGGTTTTTAGGGCCATGTAGTCTCTGCTGCAATGACCCGACTCTGCCGTTGTATCAGGAAAGCAGCCACAGTGTGTTTAAAGTGGCTATTTTCCAATATACATTGTTTCTATCACCTGGCATCAGGCATGATTTACCCCCAAAATTGCCCGCTCCTGTTCTGTAGTCACCAGAAGATACTTTGATGCCTGTGTGTGTATAGTCTAAAGACATCTCCTTTTCCTTGGTTAAAGATACACTTATTTCAGAAATTTTAAAAATCCAAGCAGATAGACTAGATAGATAGATACATAGATTAGATAGATAGATAGATATAGATAGATAGATAGATAGATAGATAGATTAAAAACTAACTCTGTATCTCAGTTTTTGCAATAAAGACCTGTTAGTATTTTATCATTTTACATATCATCTTTCCAGGCTTAAAAAATAAGAAAATGAAATATAAATTATATACAAAATAACACCCCTTTTGATTAAGACCCCAAATCATATTCTCTTTACCCTCCCTCTTCTTAGGACAATCAGTCTGATAATTTTGATGGTTATATTTTTGCACTTTAAAAATATTTAAAATGCAAATTTATAGAAATACAAACATATCTAGAATATACCCATCCATAATATATAGATTTTATTTATACATGTGGGCATGGCTATCTGCCATTCATTTTTTATCTATAGCAATGTATACCCCCACCATCAGTATTTGTTTCCTCATATCCCAGACAACTTTTGATATGGTCAAATTTTTAACCTTTGCCAATTCAATGGATGAAACAAAACACAACTTACAACCTGTTCAGTGGTTTTAATTCAATTTCATGTCATTGCTTACATGTACATTTTCTGATTACAAATTAGTTTAAACTGAATGTCAAATGGTTTTGAATGTGGTAGGCAGAATAATGTGCTCCCCATCCAATGCAACAAAGATATCCATGCCCCAGTTCCCGGAACCTGTGAATATGTTATCATACATTGGTAAAGGGATTTTGCAGATGTGATTAAGGTTAAACAGCTTGAGACAGGAAGATTATCCTGAACCTGGGTTTTCCCAATGTAATCATAAGAGCTCTTAAAAGCATACAAGATGGCAGCAGAGTCAGAGAAATTCAGTGGAGGAAGAACTCCATTCATCGTTACTGGCTTTGAAGATGGAAAATAAATACCACATGCCAAGGAACGTGGCATCCTCTAGAAGCTGTAAGTGACTCTCAGTTCATAGCCCGCAGGCAAACAGGGACTGCGGTAACACAACCTCAAGGAACTGAATTTCACCCACGATCTGAAAGAAAAAGGAATGAATTCTCCCTTAGAGCCTCTGGAAAGCAATGCAGCCTGCTGACAACTTGATGTTAGGGTGTTGAGAACTGTTTCAAACCACTGACCTCAAGAAGTATAAGATAATAAGTGTGTTTTGTTTAAGCCATAAATTTTGTGGTAATTTGTCATGACAATTATAGAAGTCTGACATTAATACTTACTTTTTAATGGCTACCTGTTCATATTTGACCATTTTTCTAGTGGGCTGTTGAATTTTGCTTATGAATTTGTAGTTTCTTATACATTTTGTTTAATAATCTCTCGTGTTATAGTCTCTGTTATATGAGTCGCAAAATCTCTATGTCTAGCACTTGTCTCTTAACTTAGATTATGGTTGTCTTAAAATACAAATGGCTTTAATATAATGTGGTAAAATTTACCAAAATATCCACTAAAGTTTATGTTTTTGTTGTCTGAAGAAAGTACTTTTTCTCTTTCATTATTAAATGATAACCAGACAATATACTGATTTGTTCAGTAAGACTACTAGGCTGAGTGCTGATAATGTAAATTGGCTTCTTATAATTGCATGTAATAAGATTCAGAAAAGGAGAGATGAGCAAAATGTGAAATTTCCATTTGTAGTAGTTTCCACAATTACATTTAGTTTCTTCTTCTTAAATCTCAAACAATATAAAACTGATGTATTGGGGTCAAAAAACAGCAGAATATTAACAATTTTACATGACACAACATACATATTCTCTGCCAAATTATTCAAATAATTTGATGGGATCTTGTCAAGGTTTATAGTTTTTATATGGGTCATGAAAAATGTTTCACTTTACTTTTGTTGTTGTTTTTATTTTGTATTTTTTTAATACTTTAAGTTCTGGAATATGTGTACAGAATGTGCAGGTTTGTTACATAGGTATACACGTGCCACAGTGGTTTGCTGCACCCATCAACCCGTCATCTACATTAGGTATTTCTCCTAATGCTATCACTCCCCTAACCCCCCACTCCCTGACAGGCCCCAGCATGTGATGTTCCCCTTCCTGTGTCCATGTGTTCTCACTGTTCAACTCACACTTATGAGTGAGAACATGCAGTGCTTGGTTTTCTGTTCCTGAGTTACTTTGCTGAGAATGCTAGTTTCCAGCTTCATCCATGTGCCTGCAAAGGATATAAACTCATTCTTTTTTATGGCTGCGTAGTATTCCATGGTGTATATGTGTCACATTTTCTTTATCCAGTCTCTCTTTGATAAGCATTTGGACTGGTTCCAAGTCTTTGCTATTGTGGACAGTGCTGCAATAAACATACATGTGCATATGTCTTTATAGTAGAATAATTTATAATCCTTTTGGTAGATATCCAGTAGTTTGATTGCTGAGTCAAATGGTATTTCTGGTTCTAGATTCTTGAGGAATCACCACACTGTCTTCCAAATGGTCGAAATAATTTACACTCCCACCAACAGTGTAAAAGCGTTCCTACTTCTCCACATCCTCATCAGCATCAGCTGTCTCCTGACTTTTTAATGTTTGCCATTCTAACTGGTGTGAAATTGTATCTCATTGTGGTTTTGATTTGCATTTCTCTAATGACCAGTGATGATGAGCTTTTTTTCATATGTTTGTTAGTCACATAAATGTCTTCTTTTGAGAAGTGTCTGTTCATATCTTTTGCCCACTTTTTAATGGGATCATTTTTTCTTGTAAATTTGTTTAAGATTCTCATGGATTCTGGATATTAGCCCTTTGTCAGATGGATAGATTGTAAAAGTTTTCTTCCATTCTGTAGGTTAACTGTGCACTCTTATGATAGTTTCTTTTTGCTATGTAGAAGTTCTTTAGTTTAATTAGATCCCATTTGTCAATTTTGGCTTTTGTTGCCATTGCTTTTGGTGTTTTAGTCATGAAGTCTTTGCCCATGCCTATGTCCTGAATGGTATTGCCTAGGTTTTCTTCTAAGGTTTTTATGGTTTCAGGTCTTACATTTAAGTCTTTAATCCATCTTGAGTTAATTTTTTGTATAAGGTGAAGGAAGGGGTCGAGTTTCCATTTTTCTTCATATGGCTAGCCAGTTTTCCGAACACCATTTATTAAATAGGGATTCCTTTCCCCATTGCTTATTTTTATCAGGTTTGTCAAAGATCAGATGGTTGTAGATGTGTGGCATTATTTCTGAGGCCTCTGTTATGTTCCATTGGTCTATATATCAGTTTTGGTACCAGTACCATGCTGTTTTGGTTACTGTAGCCTTGTAGTATAGTTTGAAGTCAGATAGCATGATGCCTCCTGCTTTGTTCTTTTCGCTTAGGATTGTCTTGACTATACGGGCTCTTTTTTGGTTCCATATAAAATTTAAAATATTTTTTTCTAATTCTGTGAAGAAAGTCAATGGTCGTTTGATGGAGATAGAATTGAATCTATAAATTACTATGGACAGGATGGCCATTTTCATGATATTGATTCTTCCTATCCATTAGCATGGAAGGTTTTTCCATTTGTTTGTGTCCTCTCTTATTTCCTTGAGCAGTGGTTTGCTGTTCTCCTTGAAGAGGTCCTTCACATCCTTGTAAGTTGGATTCCTAGGTATTTTATTCTATTTGAAGCAATTGTGAATGGGAGTTCACTCATGATCTGGCTCTCTATTTGTCTATTATTGGTGTATAGGAATGCGTGTGATTTTGGGGCACATGATTTTGTATCCTGAGGGGGGCACATGATTTTGTATCCTGAGACTTTGCTGAAGTTGTTTATTAGCTTAAGGAGATTTTGAGCTGACATGATGGGGTTTTCTAAATATACAATCATGTCATCTGCAAACAGAGGCAATTTGACTTCCTCCCTTCCTATCTGAATACCTTTACTTCTTTCTTCACCTGATGGCCCTACCCAGAATTTACAACACTATGTTAAATAGGAGTGGTCAGAGAGGTTATGGTTGTCTTGTGCCAGTTTTCAAAAGGAATGCTTCCAGCTTTTGCCCATTCAGTGTAATATTGACTGTGAGTTTGTCATAAATAGCTCTTATTATTTTGAGATATGTTGCATCAGTATGTAGTTTATTGAGACTTTTTAACGTGAAGAGTTGTTGAATTTTATCAAAGACCTTTTCTGCATCTACTGAGATAATCATGTGGTTTTTGTTATTGGTTCTGTTTATGTGATGGATTACATTTATTGATTTATGTATGTTGAACCAGCCTTGCATCCCAGGGATGAAGCTGACTTGATCATGGTGGATAATCTTTTTGATGTGCTGCTACATTCAGTTTTCCAGTATTTTACTGAGGATTTTCACATCAATGGTCATTAGGGATACTGGCCTGAAATTTTCTTTGTTGTATCTCTGCCAGGTTTTGGTATCAGGATCGTACTGGTCTCATAAAATGAGTTAAGGAAGAGTCCCTCTATTTCTATTGTTTTAAATAGTTTCAGAAGCAATGGTACCAGATCCTATTTGTCCCTCTGATAGAATTCGGTTGTGAATCCATCTGGTCCTGGGCTTTTTTGGTTGGTAGGCTATGAATAACTGCCTCAATATGAGAACTTGTTATTGTTCTCTACAGGTATTCAACTTTTCCTGGTTTAGTCTTGGGAGGGTGTATGTGTCCAGGAATTTATCTGTTTCTTCTAGGTTTTCTAGTTTATTTGTGTAGAGATGTTTATAGTATTCTCTGATGGTAGTTTGTATTTCTGTGGGATCAGTGGTGTTATCCCCTTTATCCTTTTTTATTGTGTCTATTTGATTCTTCTCTCTTTTCTTCTTTATTGCTCCAGCCAGTGGTCTATCTATTTTATTAATCTTATCAAAAAAACAGTCCCTGGATTCATTGATTTTTTGAAGGGTTTTTTATGGCTCTATCTCCTTCAGTTCTGCTCTGGTCTTAGTTATTTCTTGTCTTCTGCTAGCTTTAGAATTTGTTTGCTCTTGCTTCTCTAGTTCTTTTAGTTGTGATGTTAGGGTGTCGATTTTAGATTTTCCCTCTTTCTCTTATGGGCATTTAGTGCTATAAATTTCCCTCTAAACACTACTTTAGCTGTGTCCCAAAGATTCTGGTACATTGTGTCTTTGTTCTCATTGATTTCAAAGAACGTATTTATTTCTGCCTTAATTTTGTTATTTACCCAGTAGTCATTCAGGAGCAGGTCGTTCAGTTTCCATGTACTTGTGCATTTTTGAGTGAGTTTCTTAATCCTGAGTTCTTATTTGATTGCATGGTGGTCTGAGAAACTGCTTGTTATGATTTCTGTTCTTTTGCATTTGCTGAGGAGTGTTTTACTTCCAATTACGTGCTCAATTTTAGAATAAGTGTGATGTGGTGCTAAGAAGAATGTAATTTTTGTTGATATGGGGTGTATAATTATGTAGATGTCTATTAGATCCACTTGATCCAGAGCTGAGTTCAAGTCCTGAATATCCTTGTTGATTTTCTGTCTCGCTGATTTGTCTAATATTGACAGTGGGATGTTAAAGCCCCCCACTGTTGCTGTGTGGGAGTCTGAGTCTCTGTAGGTCTCTAAGAACTTGCTTTATGAATCTGGGTGATCCTGTATTGGGTGCATATATATTTAGGATAGTTAGCTCTTCTTGTTGCATTAATCTCTTTACCATTATGTAATGCCCTTCTGTTATCTTTTTTGATCTTTGTTGGTTTGAAGCCTGTTTTATCAGATACTAGGATTGCAACCCTGCATTTTTTTGCTTCCCATTTGCTTGGAAAATCTTCCTCCATCCCTTTGAGTCTACATGTGTATTTGCACATGAGATGCGTCTCCTGAACACAGCACACTGATGGGTCTTGATTCTTTATCCAATTTGCCAGTCTGTCTTTTAATTGGAGCATTTAGCCCATTTATATTTAAGGTTAATATTGTTATGTGTGAATTTGATCCTGTCATTATGATGTTAGCTGGTTATTTTGCTCATTAGTTGATGTAGTTTCTTCCTAGCATAGACGTCCTTTGCATTTTGATATGTTTTTGCAGTGGCTGGTACTGGTTGTTCCTTTCCATGTTTAGTGCTTCCTTCAGGAGCTCTTGTAGGGCAGGCCTGGTGGTGACAAAATCTCTAAGCATTTGCTTGTCTGTAAAGGATCTTATTTCTCCTTCACTTATGAAACTTAGTTTGGCAGGATATGAAATTCTGGGTAGAAAATTCTTTCTTTAAGAATGTTGAATATTGGCCTCTACTGTCTTCTGGCTTGTAGAGTTTCCATCGAGAGATCCGCTGTTAGTCTGATGGGCTTCCCTTTGTGGGTAACCTGACCTTTCTCTCTGGCTGCCCTTAACATTTTTTCTTTTGTTTCAACCTTGGTGAATCTGACTATTATTTGTCTTGAGGTTGCTCTTCTCAAGGAATATCTTTGTGGTGTTCTTTGTATTTCCTGAATTTGAATGTTGACCTGTCTTGCTAGGTTGGGGAAGTTCTCCTGGATAATATCCTGAAGAGTGTTTTCCAACTTGGTTCCATTCTCTCTATCACTTTCAGGTACACCAATCAAACATAGGTTTGGTCTTTTCACACAGTCCCATATTTCTTGGAGCCTTTGTTTTTTCCTTATAATTTTTTTTCTCTAATCTTGTCTTCATGAATTATTTCATTAAGTTGATCTTCAATCTCTGATATCCTTTCTTCTGCTTGATCAATTTGGCTATTGATACTTGTGTATGCTTCACGAAGTTCTCTTGCTGTGTTTTCAGCTCCATCAAGTATTTTATGTTCTTCTCTAAACTGGTTATTCTAGTTAGCAATTTTTCTAACCTTTCTTCAAGGTTCTTAGTTTCCTTGCATTGGGTTAGAACATGCTCCTTTAGCTCAGAGGAGTTTATTATTATCCACTTTCTGAAGCCTACTTCTGTCAATTTGTCAAATTCATTCTCTGTCCAGCTTTTTTCCCTTGCTGGTGAGGAGTTGTGATCCTTTGGAGGAGAAGAGGTGTTCTTGCTTTTGGAATTTTTGGTTCTTTTGCACTTCTTTTCTCATTTTCATGGATTTATCTAACTTTCATCTTTGATGTTGGTGACCTTTAAATGGGGTTTCTGTGAGGACATCCTTTTTGTTGATGTTGATGCTATTCCTTTCTGTTTGTTAGTTTTCCTTCTAACAATCAAACCCCTTTGCTGCAGGTCTGCTGGAGTTTGCTGGAGGTCCACTCCAGACCCTATTTGCCTGGGTATCACCAGCAAAGGCTGCAGAACAGCAAAGACTGCTGCCTGTTCCTTCCTCTGGAAGCTTTGTCTCAGAGGGACGCCAGCCAGATGCCAGCCAGAGCTCTCCTGCATGAGGTGTCTGTCATCCCCTGCTGGGAGGTGTCTCCTAGTCAGGAGGCATGGGGGTCAGGGACCTCCTTGATGAGGCAATCTCTCCCTTAACAGAGCTCAAGTGCTGTTCTGGGAGATCTGCTGCTCTCTTCAGAGCCAGCAGGCAGGAATGCTTAAGTCTGCTGAAGCTGTGCCCACAGCTACCCCTTTCCCCAGATGCTCTGTCCCAGGGAAATGGGAGTTTGATCTATTAGTCCCTGAGTGGGGCTGCTGCCTTTCTTTCAAGGATGCCCTGACCAGAGAGTAGGAATCTAGAGAGGTATTCTGGCTACAGTGGCTTTGCAGAGCTGCAGTGGGCTCCACCCAGTTCAAACTTCCTAGCAGCTTTGTTTACACTGTGAGGGGAAAACCACCTACTCAAGCTTCAGTAATGGCGGACACTCCTCCTCCGCCAAGCTCAAGTATCCCAGGTTGACTTCAGACTGCCCTGCTCTCAGCAAGAATTTCAAGCCAGTGGATCTTAGCTTGTTGGACTCTGTTGGGGTGGGAGCTGCTGAGCTAGACCACTTGGCTCCCAGGCTTCAGCCCTTTCTCCAGGGGAGTGAATGGTTCTGCCTCTCTGGCATTCCAGGTGCCACTGGGGTATGAAAAACAACTCCTGCAACTAGCTCAGTGTCTCCCCAAATGGCTGCCCAGTTTTGTGCTTGAAACCCAGCACCCTGGTGGTGGTGTAGGCACCTGAGGGAATCTCCTGGTCTGCAGGTTGCTAAAACCGTGGGAAAAGCATAGTATCTGGGTCAGAGTGCACCGTTCCTCAGGGCACATTCCCTCATGGCTTCCCTTGTCTAGGGGAGGGACTTCCCCAACCCCTTGTGCTTCCTGGGTGAGGCAATGCCCATCCTTGGCTCAGCTCACCCTCCGTGGGCTACCCCCACTGTCTAACCAGTCCCAGTGAGATGAGTCGGGGCCTCAGTTGGAAATACAGAAATTACCCACCTTCTGCGTTGATCTTTCTGGGAGCTGCGGACTGGAGCCGTTCCAATTCAGTCATCTCGCCGGCCACTGTCACAACAATTTCCACACTAGATTTAACCATTGCATAGATTATTAGAATAGTTATATAAACTAATTTCAAAGTTACCATTAAAGAATATGCAGAGAAACACGCAACATTGTCAGGCAAGATGTCTCCGAGAGACATTTACATAGTTCCTCGGCTTTAGGTCACACAGCCTGAGCTAAAGCTAGAGTCGCAGAAAATTAAAATAGCTTTTTGCCTGGCCTGAGTATCTTACCTAAATCATATCTGTATATTACCTAAATCATATCTGTATATTACCTAAATCATATCTGTATATTACCTAAATCATATCTGTATATTACTATTATGCAGCCTTGTAATTTTCCATAGCAGACTTTCCCAGTTTTCTAGTTCATTTGTCAGCACATGCTCTAGGTAGCTTTTTCTTTTCTGCTTTGCATGGATGTGAAAGAGCACCAGAGCTGGTGTCAGCATAGTATTCAGTTGGAACATCTTTGCATTGCACTCTTTTGTTGTTTTTTTGTTTGTTTGTTTTTTGTTTTTTGAGACACAGTCTCGCTCTTTCGCCCAGACCGGACTGCAGTGGCGCAATCTCGGCTCCCTGCAAGCTCCGCCTCCCGGGTTCCTGCCATTCTCCTGCCTCAGCCTCCCGAGTAGCTGGGGCTACAGGCGCCCACCACCAAGCCTGACTAATTTTTTGTATTTTTAGTAGAGACGGGGTTTCACCATGTTAACCAGGATGGTCTCCATCTCCCGACCTCGTGATCTGCCTGCCTTGGCCTCCCAAAGTGCTGGGATTACAGGTGTGAGACACAGAGCCCGGCCTTTGCATTCTTGCAGAGGTTGCAGGCTATCATTACTTAAAAACTGGCTTTAAATTTTTCGTGTCATTGTTATTACTGCTGCTTTTTTTTTTTTTTAATCGAAATGAATCAAAGAGAGGAGTTGAATCCAAACATGAGGCCTTGCTGACTGCTTGGTAGACAGTGACCTTCGGCCTGTCTCGTACAACATCTTATGATACTGTGTGGATTTAGGAATGTAAATACAATTTCTGTATCTAGCACAATCTTTTATATATTAAACCAGTGGGAGGCAAAGGCTATGGAGAGCTTTCTACATTTAATGAAGCTCTTTGTTATCCAGGGATGTGATCTAGGAAATACCTAATACATTTGCTTCAAAGTCCAAATTTTGTGGTGGCAGATGGGATTAGTCTAAGAATACCCAGAAGCCAGTTCTTTTTCTGAGGAAATAATAATGATGATGAATATTGCTATTACAATGATTTATTTCATCGAAGCTCTAAGTATTTTACTACCCAGAGTTACAGCTTGATATAATTTCAAGGTAGAAATGGAGCTCTTTTTCCCCCAGCTAACAAAGATTTCTTGGTTGCAATTAAAGCATATTTTAATCATGAATTTCTTCCACAGGTTAGACAAAAGGGAAAGGTTAGCCAGAATATAGATAACAACCAGTACACAATTCATTTATTTGAGATTGTTTAACATCATGAGGCCAGTCAAATACCATTTAGTCTACTCATTAGTGAATCAATAAACAAAGGCAACCTTGAAGACTTAATGGGTGAACTGAGGAACATTCATTTCAGTGTTCTGAGGTATGTTCTTCAGAACATTTCTCTCTATGATACCCTAAGGAGAAAAAAAAAAAACTAGTTCTATAGTCAAATACGCATTTGAAAACTGTTCTCTCTATAAAATAGATTGTGTGTGTGTGTGTGTGTGTGTGTGTGTGTGTGTAGAGAGATAGAGAGATACACACTACATATATGTAGTCACTGTCCACATAAGCATTTAAAGGTTCTGAAAAGTACTACAATAAAGAAATCTGTATGACTTGTTTAAACTAGTTTTTCCCAAATTTATTTGATTACAGAGCTTTTGTCTTGAATAATGAATACTGGCATATTTTAAAACTACATTTCCAGAAAATACATACTGCAAAACTCTGATTTCCTTATGTATTACATATTTGCAAAATCAGGATTCTAAAGATTTAAATTATTGTTTTAGATTTTTAAAATACATATATTTTGTTTTAAATTCTGTCCATGATCCACATAGAATGAAGATAATATATGCCAAAATATTTTTGCCTCCTCCCTTTCTTTTTCAAGAAATATCATTCCAAGAATGAAATTGGCCACATCTGTTACACTGCTCTCTACCACTTTAAGTGAGGGGAAGAAAATGACCTTTTTTCTTTAAAAAGAAAACAAACAAGAAAGAAAGTCCATCAAATATCTCCCCATCTGTTTACCAATTATACATAATGGTGCGTCATTTTTTTTCCTGTGAACAACATAATTACCAATGCATAAACACAAAATATGTCTGCTTTTAATCAAGAATCTGAACTCTGCCAGAATATTCTCAGATATCTTTTTTATTAATACTATGACAAGGCTTTTTAAAGAGGTTAGGCAATATGTATGTATATATCTAGCTATCCTCATGTTTCTTTTTAGAATCAGATTTGAAAATATAGTTTAGATGCCAAACACTAAAAGAGATTTATTATGTGCATGACTATCGTAATCCATATGCACAAACTTACCTGTCTCCAAATAACAGAGAGGATGAGCCCAATTAGGAAGAAAATTATGATTGCAGTCTTTTCCAAAGCATGAAGTCATTTTTCTTTGAAAGTTCAAAAACATTACAAAAGAAGTTAATAAAGAACATTTTACTTCATTCATTCAAAAACTATTAAAGCATAGGCACAATTATAAGGCAGTATGTTAAATATTAGTTGAGTATGTAATTAAAAGAGACAGTGATGGTTGTATCTGATTGTATCCCAGGTTCTTGAACTCACCACGCAGCTACAAACGTGCAGGTATCCTTATGTGGAAGACATTATATGGAAAACTTACTGTCCAGGCTTTGACCTGCAATTTCCTTTTTCCTTTTTTTTTGTATTGACCTAAGCGCTAATTACATTCAGTGTTCTTTTTTTCTTCAACTGTTATTTAATAAGTTTGGGTGTACATGTGCAGGATGTGCAGGTGTGTTACGTAGGTAAATGTGTGCCATGGATATTTGCTGCACAGATCATCCCATCTCGTAGGTATTAACCCCATCCTCTATTAGCTGTTCTTCCTGATACTCTCCCTCTCCCAACACCCTGATAGTCCCCAGTATATGTTATTCCCCAAAATGTGTGCATGTGTTCTCATGATCCAGCCCCCACTTATAAGTGAGAACATGTGTTTGGTTTTCTGTTCTTGCATTAGTTTGCTGAGGATAATGACTTCCAGCTCCATCCTTGTCTCTGCAAAGGACATGATCTCATTCCTTTTGGTGGCTACATAGTATTCCATGACGTATATGTACCACATTTTCTTTATCCAGTCTATCATTCATGGGCATTTTGGTTGACTCCATGTCTGCTATTGTAAATAGTGCTGCAACGAGCATGTGTGTGCATGTATCTTTAAAATAGAATTATTTACATTATTTTGGGTATATACCCAGTAACGGATTGCTGGGCCAAATGGCATTTCTGCCTCTAGGTCTTTGAGGAATGGCCACTGTCTTCCACAAAGTTTGAACTAATTTACACTTCTACCACCAACAGTGTAAAAGTATTAGTTTTTCTCCTAAACCTTGCCAGCATCTGTTTTTTTGTTTGTTTGTTTGTTTGTTTTTGACTTTTTAATATTGGCTATTCTGACTGGTGCGAGATAATATCTCATTGTGGTTTTGATTTGCATTTCTCTAATGATCAGTGATATTGAGCTTTTTTTCATATGTTTCTTGGCCACATGTATGTCTTCTTTCAAGAAGTTGGCCTGCAATTTCTTTGTGCTTTGCTACTTCAACACACTGGACTTAACCATTTGTGAACTTGGACTGGAACAGAGAAAGAGACCAACATCCTCAGTCTCCAACATGATTTTGGCCCCCCAAATTCCACCATTTTAATGAGTAGTACAGTCAGTCACAAAGGAAAGAAAATAGTTTTTTGTTCATTTGTTTGTTTACAAAATACAAAGACCTAATTGAACCAATCTAATTCTCACCTCCCTTGAACTGGATCTGCTCTAATTCTGCCAGGTCTTCCAAGTGTTTCAGTTCATTGTGGTTTGAAGTTCTCCTCCAAAATGGGAGAAAGTCATTGTATTTCTTAAGGGTTTCAAGAGAGAAGAGTAAATGAAATACAGGTTTAAACAGTGAAATGGCCACTTAATGAGGAAGTTAGACCTCCTTCTTTCTTAGTCTGAAAACTTTGCTACCTACCACTATGGCCTGCTTATGTCCTTCAAACCAGAATTATAAGTGGGGAAATGGAAAGTCATTGAGTTTCACTGAAGGTCATATGGATCTGTGTGTCCCTTTCGGGAGCTTATATTATTCTAAGAGTGGTTAGCAGTTGTCAAATGAGGCTGCACTTCGGATTCTATAAATAAAAATGAGTCCCAAACCCCACTCCAGACATTCATATTTTTCTATAACACATTTAGGTGATTTCTAAATCTGCAATCTTTGCTATAACAGACATTGAGTTGCCCCGATGACTTTAATATAAAACAAACTATTATGACAGTCACCAAGGAAGTCCAGAGAATAATACCAGTGCACCATACTTGAGCAATTAAAAGAAAGGCAGGCTACTGGAGGACATCAAATAACCTAAACCAAGCCCAAGACTAAACACCAGAGTGGTTAAGGAACTTAGAGAATCGATATAGCTAGTACTAGAAATACAATCATGTGTACCTGGGAGGATGTCTAAGAGATACAACAGCCTCAGTAACATTTTCATAAATGTTTTACATCAAGGGCTCCAAACAGTAATAAGACATGGGATCCGAAAAATTTGCACAAGGCTATTTTTATTCAGAGCCGTAGTTTGCAGGAAATAGAATACCATTCAAAGAAACTTGAACCAAAGCAGATAATTCATTAGAAATAATAAAAAGGTATCTCATAAAACACAGGGTAGACAATATGTAGCCAGGCTTTAAGAAGAACTAGAAAGGATCAAGGAGCTTGAGTAACATTCTCTTTTTCTTCTTAGTGCCAAACATCTTATCTTTGCTTTCTTTGTGGTCTTGTATTTGTTTCTAAGACCAGTATTATTTGCTTCTCCTTGTCCAAGACATATCCTGTCTTTTTAAATGTCCACAGTGATACACCAATGTCACAAAACCCAGTTCCATGTATGCAAGAAAGATAATTTGATTGGCTAGCTTGGGTCGCATGCTCATTGATGGCTGTATCACCCGTGGACATAAAAGAAAAACATGCCTACAGGTACCCTACCCTGTAAATGGGAGTGAGTAGTAGAGGTAGTGCTTAAAGGGACATAATTTGGCCAGTTTCAAAAGAAAAAAATCAATATTCTGCATTTTGATTTATAGTGAATTGTGTAATATCAATTAATTTTTAATTTGGATCAGTGGAGTTGGGGTTCACAGGTTAATTAATGCAATGATGTTGAGGCAATCCAACCTCATATGCTAAAAATAATTTACCACCTAAGCTAAGTAAACATGTTTTCTACAAATAACGTACTTGTGAATTTAGCTTTCTATATCAAATATTCATACCCTTAAAGTTTATGTCAACTAACCTTCTAACAACAATAAAAAAATTCAAAATTATAGGAAAGTCTTTTATCATTTGGCAAACAGACTTAAAAGTTAAAATTTCTAATGATAAGGCACAAAATATGTATGACTCTACATAAATACATTGTACCTGATACATAAACCTTTGTTAGCCTCTTCTCTTATCAACATAAACAGAGGCTTATTGTTAATCCAGTAATTTTTATTTTCAAAATCACTTGTATTTTCTCAAAACTTCTTTCAGTTAAGTTTCTCTCAACCTAATTTTAATCAAGGAACAATTAAAAATATTTGGGACTTCTATTTTTTATTATTGTAAAAGTTACACCAAAAAGTATTTACAACATGTTATCCACAAAACGGAGAAGGATGAGTTGCCTATATCAAGACTGTTAAACAGACAAGGGCCTAAACAAGTCATACTATGTTTTAGAAGTTGTAGGAAAGTTCATTAACCCAAATCAAGCTAAGAAACCAGATGTTAGGTATAGGGCTAGAGCTCAGAACAAGGCCCTACTACTGAGCATGAGTCTTTGTAATTACTCAAGTGGGTGTATGGAAGAAAAAAATAAAATAAAATTCACTAAATGCAAAAAACTACACTGAGCATAACGTAAACTTTCATTCATAATTAATGGCCGCTGTATCTTCAATATGAGCATCAATTCTTACGTACACACTTCAAGGTGGTAAACTAGAAGAGACCATTCTCCAATCTGCCTCTTTTCATAACATATCCATGTAACAAATGCTTAATACAACAGAAAAACCAGAGAGTACTGAAGGATAATGTGAAAACGTGAACAACTGACTCATAATTTTAATGCATTTTTACTATCTAATATTGAAAGGGGACAGGAGGCTCACACCTGTAATCCCAGCACTTTTAGAGGCCGAGGTGGGTGGATCACTTGAGATCAGGAGTTCAAAACCAGCCTGACCAACATGGTGAAAACCTGTCTCTACTGAAAATACAACATTTACTGGGCCTGGTGACCCATCCCTGTAATTCCAGCTACTTGGGAGGCTGAAGCAGGACAATTGCTTGAATCCAGGAGGTGGAGGTTGCAGTGAGCCGAGATCACACTATTGCACTCCAGCCTGGGCAACAAGAGTGAAACTCGATCCCCCCCAAAAACGAAAGAGGACAGAAACTTCCGGAACATAAAATTTAAATACAGTATTTTATTTATATATAATGCAATTATACATATTTTGTTATTTTTATTAGCATAGAGGCACTGGAGTGATGTTGTAAGTTAGCCGGGATGTAGTGACACTACAGTGAAGAAAATACACCTTTTATGGGGGACATTTCCCTAATGTTAATGTCACTGAAAGTAAATCTATGGTATAGTTCTAAATTAAAAACCTAGTACCTCTTGACTCAAATTTCAGTGGCAAAATTTTAGGAACATTGTGGGACTGTCTATATAACGCATGTGACAATTTTAATAGGAAAAATAAATCGTTCACAGAGTTCACCCGGAAAGAAAGTCAGCAAGGAGCTGCCATGGGAAATGGCTCCACGGATGACTCAGAACTGGAGCAAGTTCACAGATGTTTGGTCTCTGATAAGAAAGAGGTGCCAGTTATAATTTGCCTGAGGTGACCTTTTAAAATCATGTCAGGTCCCAAAGAACTACCACCATCTGGATGGCTGCTGGCTCTAAGATGTGGATCCGAATTAGGCATTAAAAGTAAACCAGGATTATTTTAAACAGTGGCAAACTATTCTTAATTTGTAAGAGTCACTTTTTGGCTCCCTGGTTTAGACCCATTACTGTCTTTATGTGGTTCCTAATCTCCTGGGTGATACTAAACATGGGCCTTTATGGTGACTCTCATCATAAGCCAGCTTACACAAAGAACAAGGAGAATGAGCCTCTGCTCATTTCCTAGTCTCAAATTTCTTCTAGAGGAAGAATCATGTCTGCAGAATAGGAAACATAACATGTGATAGACAACTACACGATTAATTGTCTACATCTCATTCTAGCAAAGTTATTTGGGAGAAACAATAGTTATATACTATACCTGGGAACTCTCAAGCATGCAAGAATAGAGGGACTTTTCACATACAATACATTCTATCCCATAGAACAAAACTCTCCCCAGATTATTTTCAGGCATTCAACAACGACAGAACTAGCTAGACAACATGTGGCTCCAGTATTAACTACCATTTATTTCTTTTTGTTGTTCTCAATAATAATATTTTTCGTAACACCCTGGTCCTGTGTCCGATAATCAGGATGGATGTATTGCTCATGTGATCCTTACTGAAATTTTAACCCTGATTGGATAAACTCCATTGTGTTCTCGAAACACTCCACTGCTGCAATCAAAGAAACAAAGTAACAAAAACACAAGACATCTCATAGTTTTTCCCACTTTGCCTCCTATTTTGCCTGTTTTCCCCAAAATCCTTGGAAACCTACATCCTTTTTTTTCTGGATGCATTGACAACTTATTTTATCCTTGCTAACTACTCAAAACATCTTTTCCTCTTCCTATTATTAATCAGTAAGGTCAATTCAACAGTATCTGTATTTTTAATTGCTTAATTTTGAGTTTCAAATAAAATTAGCTCTAAAAATATTAGTAATGATTGTTTTCATCTTAATGTTATTAAACACACGCAGACACAAAATTGGCTAGAAAATGTGTTAATGTAAGTTTTTTCAGTTAGTCACTCCAAAATTGAATCACACTAGGCACACTGGCTCCTCATCTAAGGGCATATATACAATCCAAAAGCACAGAATCTAGGAATAAATAGGCTCTATAGGGCTTGCCTACTATATCTAAATTTTCTAAGGGATGGACTTGGATTCTCCTTGTTGATTGTAATCCTTCTACTCACATGCCTTTCCATTCCTGTCTATACAAATCACTGCTCTCTGGCCACACTGTCCTGAAGGGAGAACCAGTTTCTCAAAATGTAATAAACATCCAAAAAACATTGAATGAAGACCGAACTGTGTATTAGACCCAATATTATATACTTAGAATACAGATATTCCTTCCCTAAGGAGCCGCTATCTAGTGTGGAGAAAGCGGAGAGCTATGCTAACTATTATAGTAGATATAAGCACAACATTTTGGTGATAGATGAACTACAGTGTAGTAGAAAGTACAGAAAATAGTTAAATATGTACAGGGTCACATCTCAACTCTGCTACTTAAATTTCTTTAAAAATTTATTTAAAGACAGGGTCTTGTTCTGTCACCTAGGCTGGAGTGCAGTGGTGTGATCATAGCTCCCTACAGCCTTGAACTTCTGGGCTTGAGTGATCCTCCTGCTTCAGCCTCCCAAGTAGCTGGGACTACAGGGGCAGGCCGCCACACCTGGCTTTGATACCTTATATTTGACAGAGGAAATGTTACATAACATCTATAGATATGTTTCTTTATTGAAAATGGGGCATTTCTAATCCATACCTTGTAAGAGTGTCATCAAGAGTAATGATAGTTTATGAAAATTGCGTGTAGCATTGTAGATCCATAAAACAGACCAGCTGTGATGAGTGTCAAGAAGAGGACCCAAGGAAGAGTACTTAATTCTTCCTGAAGATGATCAAAAGAGAAGGATCTAAGAGGAGGTAACTGGTAAACACAGGCAAGTCAGATCCTGATATCTATGTATATTAAATTAAAGACTTTCGACTTAAACCCGAAGTTACCGTGAAAGACTTTTAGAAAATAAGTGACATGATTAAATTAGCATTTCAGGAAAAAAAAACATCTGAGCCACTATATAGAACATGAATGGAAGCTGAGCAAGATTGTGAGGAAGAAGGCTAACTGGAATGCTCTTAAGAATAGACAAGAGGAGCAGTTTCATGGAAGTGAATTTGTTTGTTGGCTGTGGACACGAATGGAACAAAAATTGGTTGTTAATCGGGTATGGAGGGGATCAGAGTTTGACTCTGAGGATGCTGGATTAAAAGTTGTCTGTGTTACCAACATAATTAAAGCACAGGGTGAGCAGGTTTTAGGAGGTGGGGATGCTCCAACTGCAAGAGAAGTGAAACTAGCTCGAATACCAAGTGTCCATGAGGAAATGAAACTGATATTCCTTTGTAGTTTGTGGAACAAAACTCATAACTTTGTGGTTGCATTGCATATAAGATAAAACTAGTTTCCTTTAAGGGTAGTGCCAACTTTATATTTTATCTATTTGTTTAAACTTCTTTTAAGGTTTCCTATAATCTGGTGGGGAGAAATCCTCAAACTACTCCTTTGTAAATGTGTAATACGTCCTTTTCTTTTCTTTCTTTCTTTCTTTGTTTCTGGTTTTTATTTTTTTTATTTTTTGAAGAGTCTCGCTTTATCACCCAGGCTGGAGTGCAGTGGCGCAATCTTCACTCACTGCTGCAACCTCCACTTCCCGGCTTCAAGCAATTCTCTGCCTCAGCCTTCCAAGTAGCTGGGATTACAGGCGCCTGCCACCATGCCTGGCTAATTTTTGTATTTTATTTTTAGTAGAGACGGGGTTTCACCATCTTGGCCAGGCTGGTCTTGAACTTCTGACCTCATGATCCACCCACCTCAGCCCCCAAAGTGATATGTCCTTTTCTCAATACATGCATACATACAAAGTGTGGGTCCCAAATTTATAAAAAATCAAACTTGATTACACAATCATCTTATCTTTCATAGCTAATGTCAATGATAAATAACCAAGCAAGCAATTCTTTTCTAAGAAACCCTTTTTGGCCTCATCTTCTTTCTTCTCCCTTATCTAACAAAATATGGTGTATTCTGATAAGTTGTACTTGCAAAAATAACATAATCAATCATTTTCAAAATGATGATTTCACATCTTGGCTATAATAGGAATGATCTCTGCATAATCTTAATATAATAACTTATTTTAAACCCCAAATTATCTGTATTATACATAATCATATTACATTACTAAAAAATAACACAGCATTTGGCCAAATTGTCGGTAATAAAATTATAGTTTTAAGTTTGGGCACAACTGAAATATAATTGAATTTCAGAGTCGACTAAACCAGACTATAAAAATGGACACTGGGTAATATTAAACTGTAGTAAGCTGAATAATGATCCCCAAAGATGCTAACATTTGAATCCCCAGAAGTTGTCAACATGTTACGTTATGTAATAAAAGAGGTTTTGCAGAGGTGATTAAATCACAGGGTTTGAGATGGGGGAATCACCCTGGTTATTCAAGGTGTTCGCGAAGAAATCACAAATGCCCTTGCAAATGGGAGGCAGAAACATTGGACTGAAAAGAGGGTAATGTGATAACGGAAACAGACAAGGAAGTGATTTGTGGCAGATAAGTAACCATCAGTTGCCTCTGGTCGTTGGAAGAGGCAAAGAACAGGTTCTCTCCTCCTGCCTCTGAAAGGAACCAGTCCTGCTGGCTCCTTGATTTTAGCCAAGAGAGACTCATTTTGGGCTTCTAATATCCAGAACTGTGAGAGAATAACTGTGTTGTTTTGAGCCCCTAGGTTTGTAATATTTTGTGACAGCAGCAATAGAAAATGAATACCTAGAGGTGGGACACTGCTGAAAGAAATACCCAAAAGGGTAGAAATGATTTTGGAATTTGGTAATGGGAAGAGGCTGGAAGAATTATGAAGCAGGGGATGGAAAAGTATAAATTTCCTTGAAGAGATTATTAGTAGAAATATGGTCGGTAGTGATTCTCACAGCAAGAATGCACAAGGGAACGAGGGGCATGGTGAAGAAAGCCTATGTCACCTTAGAGAATCCCTAAATCACCAGAAATAGGTTGTTGATAGAAATAAGAATATTAGGCCCAGTGCAGTGACTCACACCTGTAATCTTAGCACTTTGGGAGGCTGAGGTGGGCGGATCACGAGGTCCAGAGATCAAGACCATCCTGGCCAACATGGTAAAACCCCATCTCTACGAAAAATGCAAAAATTAGCTGGGCGTGGTGGCACGTGCCTATAGTCCCAGCTACTTGGGAGGCTAAGGCAGGAGAATCAGTTGAACCCAGGAGGCAGAGGTTGCAGTGAGCCGAGATCATGCCACTGCATTCCAGCCGGGAGACAGAGAGAAAAAAAAGAAAAGAAAAGAAAAAGAAATGGGAATAGGAATGTTAAAAGCACCGCTCATGAGATCTCCTAAGGAAATGAGAAACATGTCATGAAGAGGTGCAGTTTAGTTCATTCTTGCTACTTATAATAAAATGTGATAGGAAATAATTAGACTGCAATAATATCTGTTAAGTAAAAAAAAAAAGTAGGCTCTGGTGACTGGGAGATTTCTCAGCGTATCCAAAGGTGCAAAAGATGTTGAATTGGAGATTCATTGTCAGGAAGCGACTTGGCGCTGGAGTGGAAGACAAGGGTGTGCTTGAACAACTTTTACTTGTGCCTCTGAAGTGTCAAAAGATCAGATTATTCCGTCATAAAGAGGGCTATTGATGGAATTAGGTGTGTGACTCATGGATTCCCTGTGCCACCTCAGCAGAAGACAGTCCCTGACCCCCAAAACTTCACGTCTGTCTCACATGCGATACATTCACCCCATTCTCAAGTCTTAAAAATTAAACAGCATTTTAAATCCAAAATCTTGTATGAGTCTGACCAGTTCAAAATTTCCAAATCACATTATTTAAATATTCTAAATTAAGCACAGATGGGACTCTAGATATAATCCATCTTATGGCAAAACTCCTCTTGGACTTCTGACCTTCAGAACTATAAGAGAACAAATGTGTCTTGTTTTAAGCCACTAACTTTGTGGCTATTTGTTACAGCAGCAATTAGAATCTAATAAACCAGCTTTAAAACTTTCAAAATTTTAGCACGTATATTTGGTGACATCTGTAAACAATAAACAAAAGTAAAAGAACTTGGATTTAATGAAAATTTGTCAAAAACCATTATCAACATTTTGTAACATATTTTTCTTCTGACAACAAAGAGACAAAATCATGGATTAGTGGGGAGTCCGTGAAGACATTCTGTCTTACGTGATGTGTTTTCACCTTTGCTTGAATAGGAATTAAGATAGCTTTTAATGTCACTATATTCCTTTAGGTCCGAAACTTTTGGCAAGTTACTTACATTCTCCGGTGCTTAGATTGTGAATTTGTAAAGAAAGGGTAGTAATAATATCTAATTTATCACATAACTATGGAGTGAAATAACATCATTTGTAATATCTAAAATAGTAACAATGTGAATCACTTATTATTTTCAACTTATTCTACTATTCCTTTATTATTATATTATTTTATTATTGTTTAAACCCCTGTTGACAAGAAAGGAAAAACAGGAAAGAGGTTTTATTTTATTTTGGAATTTACTTCTTAAGTATGAAGTAAAAAGTTGCAATGTTTTTCCATCATACAAAAATGCTTCAAAATATAATAAGTCAGCTATTTTAAAAGCTTGTGTTTTTCTAATTTTGTATGTGAATTGATAATTAAAGATAGGCTTTGTGGCATTTCTTATTTTAAGAAAACTTAGTTTATGACATCAAAGACCTAACAGACAAATTAGAGAATTAACATTTATGTGAAACAGAAATCATCCACGGGCTTCTATGAATAATCACCCACAGGAAAGCATTATTCATGTAAATAGGAAGTATATATAATACGGTTTTGGGGGTTTTTAATTTTTTAGAGTCTCGCTCTTGTTGCCCAGGCTGGAGTACAGTAGCGCCACCTTGGCTCACTGCAACCTCCACCTCCCGGCTTCTAGCAATTCTCCTGCCTCAGCCTCCCAAGTAGCTGAGACTACAGGCACACGCCACCATGCCCGGCTAATCTTTGTATTTTTAATAGAGACGGGAATTCATCATGTTGGCTAAGCTGGTCTCGAATTCCTGTCCTCAGGTGATCTGCCTGCCTCAGTCACCCAAAGTGCTGGGATTACAGGCATGAGCCACTGTACTTGGCCTATAATATGGTATTTTTAAATAACTACGTTGAGACTATGAACAATTCTCTGGAACAAAATTGATATTATTTCCATGTATATACATTTTCTTTAACTTTGAAGAAACTCCCATAGTGTACACAAGGACTATATTTAGCCCATAATGAATATTCATGATAATTCACATTATTAATAATCTTAGAGTTGCTTGCTTTATACTTCTGAATTGTTTTTACATACACCTTTCAAAATTTCAGCACTCTTTAAATGTATTTTCTGCTTGGAATTAGGAAAAATGTGTTTTAAGATAAAATTACTTTTATCAATTTAGTTTCAATTAAAAACAAATATATCAAATAAGATACGTATACATCATCTTTCCAAGCCCCTGATACACAGCAGGCATTTAAAAAGTAGAAAAAAAAGTTGTAGTAAAATAAAAACGTACGAGGATGTTACATTATTATATCATTATTATTAATGTTATCAGTTCGGGAAGAGCCAAAATGTTATATGAACATCTTTACAAGACTCACAAGAGTTTTTTAATCCAGCCACAAAGAGTCAAAATTTTAAAGGAAACTTGTTTTATGTGGCATTTTAATGTAGCTTAACATAGGTGTGTGGTTTTTTTTAAATTAATTACATATTTTAAAAATTCAAAGTAGGGGCTATGATATACACAAAACTGTGAGAAAATGACACATATGTTTTTCCTTCCTGGAGAGCATAGGTCTTCCTTCCTTCCACATACATAAATACACATATATAATCAATTTACAGCATCCACTTGAGTATTGAATATGAGATGGTACTGAGATTTAGGAGAGTCAGAATAACACTAGAAGCAAAATCAGAAATGATCAGGATAACACTGTAAGCCATATCTGCTTAACTTTATTCCTATAATCTTGCCATTAAAAATTAATAAATTATTTTTAATTTTAAAAAATAACTAAACCAACTACAACTTTTTTGTCAATTATGAACTTGGGAGTCTTTCCTGTCATCTTCACTAATTATATATAATTTAATCACTACTGAATTTTAAGTAATATTAATATTAACATAATAAAATAGTCTAAAATTATATTTAGTCTTACTATGCCCTCGTTTTTATTCATGTTTACAGTGGAACAGCTGTTTGGTTGACATTTTAAAGTGCCTACACTAAAATAGGCTAACAAATGTCATTTAACACTTCATATAACTAAAAGTACTAAGTCTAAAAATGTGTCAAAATAAAGCAAGGTGATATTTACATCATTAAAAAAACACTACATAAGTGGTATAAACATAATTCACTTTCAAAGATCTTCATGTAACAAGGAAATATTTTCAGCCTACCTTAGAACTTACATATAAAAATGATCCATTCTTAATGTACATAAAAAGTCACCCTAGAAGAAAGTGCACATTATAGTATACAATAAGAATCTGACCCAATAAATAAAGAGTAATAGTGTTTCTAGAAGGAAAAGGTGGTCTCTTCCAGCTTTCTATAAAGGGAAACAAATGGAATACAATCAAAAGTAATGCCACTTACTTTTCTAACGTGTGTTTGCTACACACACATAATGAATTATTAGAATAATGACACACATTTGTTGTATTGTTTTATAATTGTCAATATGTTCTCACATTCAATTCTAACCCCTCAGCCATGCTCTAAGGTAGACGGTACACATTTGAACCCCATTTTATATATTAGGTAACTGAATTCCAAAGAGATTGAGTTCTAAAGTTTATTCAGTGATAAAGTTGAAGTTGGAAGTTGCATTTCAATCTTCTCAAGCCAAGTTCCCCAAGTCTTGATTTTGAGGCAATTAGTAATAAATATTACAATCCACGTACACATAATCATAAGGAAGAAACCACATATTTCCTATTAGAACCAGCCTTCTGGAGTTCTCTGAATGTTAATGAAGATGAATAATGCTGAGGTTCAAAGAAATGCCAAGTAAATATTACCACTCTTCTCTGACGAAGTGTGAAACAACAGAGGAGTACGACAAAAGATTCTATAGTTAGGAACCAAAATATCACTTTTGTCACTAATAAATTTGGAGAGTGTGGCTTGAGCATGTGCCAACAATGGATTTCCTACAATTGATGCCAGAATCAGAACAACATAACCTCCTGGTCACCCACAGCCTTGGACCACCATACGCCTCTCTAGGGGACAGGGCCTTGGCATTTAAACGGATCACATGCCTAAGAGCATAAGACTTCTGTAGGCAAGCAGATCCTACGAAGCAGAAGAAAAGGAGCCAGCTTTCATGCCCAGTTTTTTCCGGTACTCACCAACAGGTATGTGAGGAAGTGGAGAGACGCAGCCTAACCAACCAGCGGATCTTCCCTGCTCTTTGGAAGAAGCATCAGGAGTGGGAAAGAAATGTTTCTTCTCCCTAAAAACGCCCAGTCATCACGGGGACAAGAAATGTTTGTAAATACAGTTTAGACTTTCAAAATGTCTTGCCAAAAGTCATAAAATGTCCACATTTGCCACAAAAGGATATAAAAAATAATGTTAATGAAGAAATATAGAAGCCCTAAGATACAGATAGTTATTTTATTCGAGTGAGATTCGGTGGAATCTGCTATTTATACTGGAGCTGCAATCTCCATTGGTGTATAGTAAAATAATCTATAAGGGGAAACATACCTGATTTTTCCTGAAATCTCTTAAACTGATTTAAGGAACGAGGTGTGCAGCTTACTGAAACAACTGAGATGAGACTTAACATAGTCTCCCAACTAGGTCTACCTTTAAATGGATTGTGTTCCTCCTTTCTCCCCAGCCCTTGGAGGAGATGCATACTGAATTTATTTACCTTGGTCTCTAGTTCTAACTCTTTAATACAAGAATAAGTCTTATATCCCATTAACCCCCAGGACTAGATTTTTAACTATAAACCGAATTTCCCATGTCTTCATTCACAGATTGGGATAGCACAGATTTTTAGCCCTTCGTACATACTTTTGCCAGAGCTGGGACTAGAGATAGTTGAATTTATTGGTCCCCATTTGTATCATTTTGAACAAACTTAGAGTATCAGATCGCTTTGTCTTTAGCTTGGGTCACCCCCTATTAGGTATCATCTCAGGTATTTGCCAATTTCATTTTGTGTGTGTATGATATGGTTTGAATATATGACCTCACTACAAATCTCATGTTGAACTGTAACCTCCAACACTGGAGGTGGAGCCTGGTGGGAGGTGTTTGGCCTTGGGGGTGGATCTCTTACAGCTTGGTGCTGTCTTCACAATAGTGAGTGAGTTCTGGAGATACCCGCTTGTTGTAAAGTGTGACACCTTCTCTTCTCTCTTGCTCCTGCTTTTATCATGTGACATGGCTGCTCCAGCTTTGCCGTCCACCATGAGTAAAGGCTCCCTAAGGCTGCCCCAGAAGCTGACCAGATGCCTGGGCCATGCTTCCTGTATAGCCTGCAGAGAAATGAGCCAATTAAACCTTTTATTCTTATAAATTATCCAGTCTCAGGTATTCCTTTATAGCAGTTCAAGAACAGCCTAATATAATGTACATGCCTTGATGACAAGTTTCAGGTTATCACAAGAAACATATATTTAAAAATATTCAGCAAATATTAAACTCATCCAAATTTTATTAATGTTAAATTTACATAAATAAATTGCAGTGAAATCTTGTGCGTTTATTTCCTTAGAAAAAACAATAAATTGGCCGGGCATGGTGGCTCAGTCCAGTAAACCCAGCACTCTGGGAGGCCAAGGCGGGCGGATCACAAGGTCAGGGGACCAAGACCATCCTGGCTAATATGGCGAAACCCCCTCTCCACTAAAATATGAAAACAAAACAAAACAAAATAGCTGAGTGTGGCGGGCGCCTGTGGTCCCAGCTACTCTGGAGGCTGAGGCAACGGAATCACGTGAATCCGGGAGGCAGAGGCTGCAGTGAGCCAAGATCTCATCACTGCACTCCAGCCTGGCAGCAGAGTAAGGCTCCATCTAAAAAAAAAAAAAAAATACAGTGAATGTATGCCCATGTGAAAAAATAAGAATTCATGATTTTGGAGATGGGGATGAAATAGAATAGACTCTTCTCAGAATGTTTTCTTCTGACACAGAGAAAGGCTCTAACAACTACTGAACTCGTGTCACTGCTGAGAGTGTGGTGCATATGCCGGCAGCAGCATCCAGGAACATTCTAGAAATGCAGAGTTTGGGCCCCACTGGACCTACTGGATTCGCACCTGTATTTTACCGAAATCCACAGGCAGCTCACGTGCACATTAAAATTGAAGAAGCGCTGCATTAATCCGTGAATACAATTATTCAGTGAGCATTTGGAGCCTGGAGAATGCTGGGGTCAGAAAGAAAGCTTTTGGGAATACAGAAGTCATTATTTTGCCTTTGTTCTAAAATATGGAGACTCCGCATTTGAAAACTGAGATACAGATCTTGTTTATCTTCCTCAGAAAAGAATGAAGGTGAAGAAAGTCTGGTAGCCACGGTGGCTCAAGCCTGTAATCCCAGAACATTGGGAGGACAAGGCGGGAGGATCACTTAAGGCCAGAAATTTGAGACAAGCTTAGGGCAACATAGGGAGACCCCATCTCTGCAAAAAATGTAAAACTTAGCCATGCATGGTGGCACATGTCTGTAGTCCCAGCCATTGTTCTGGAGGCTGAGGCAGGAGGATTGCTTGAGCCCAGAATTCCAGGCTCCAGTGAACTATGATCAAGTCACTGCACTCCAGCCAGGGAGAAAGAATGAGACCCTGTCTCAATAAATAAATAAATAAATAATAAAATCATATATATATGAAGAAAGTCTGGAGACTAATAAACTTGAATTATTGAGGAGAGAGCAGGATGGCCACATGTGGGAGGGCAAAAGGATCACTCAGTCTATAAGCATGAAAAGATGAAGCAATGGTGATCCAAGTTTATAAAATCATAAAAGGCGCACAGAACGTGTTCACTGATATTAGTGACAGAGAAACGCCTACGCTGGAAAAACATATCTGTCTTTTACCACAGCAAGTGTACATTAAGTGCCCGCTACTCAGACATCCAATCACCTCTTTCTCGTTACCAAGGGCTTACCTCTAAGCCAGGTTCAGTTCCGACGGAATCTCAACCAAGTGCAAGGAATATAAAGGGAGTGGAGGCCACGAGAGTGAGCTGGCTCTGCCTCAAAACTCTCCTTCGGTTCACTCCCCATTCCCAATCTTTCCTTCGCCTCTTTCCAATAGGGCTCTCATCAGTTACTTTTGCTGCCTGCCAGTAGTTTCAGATGATTTGGACGAACTTTAGACACTCTTCATTCTTCTGCTTACTGATATAGATGTTTTCTTGATGTCTCTTGCTTGATTGATCTGAATGATTATTTACTGCCCAGGATCCCCAGCTTGTCAGCTTCTGACAGTCCTTCCAGTCACCTCAGCTCTTGCTGGTCTGCGATTCAGGGTTACTGGTGGGAGGGTGCTCCTCGGGCTTAAAGGCAGTGACTTCGTTCAAAAAACAGAAAGTATTTCTCTATATAATAGTAAAGGTGTCCTAAAAGTGGTACTCACACTGCTATAAAGAACTGCCCGAGACTGAGTAATTTATAAAGGAAAGAGGTTTAATTGACTCACAGTTCTTCATTGCTGGGGAGGTCTTAGGAAACTTACAATCATGATGGAAAGTGGTTGCAGGAGACAGAAGTGCAGAGTGACGTGGGAAGCCCCTTATGAAACAATCAGATCCACTGAGAACTCACTCACTATCAAGAAAACAGCATGGTGGAACCCATCCTCATGATTCAATTATCTCCACCTGGTCCCACCCTTGACACATGGGGATTATTACAATTTAAGGTGAGATTTGGGTGGAGGTACAAAGCCAAACCATATCAGTAGACTACAGAACTTGAATAGGTTCAAGAAGGTTTTATGTCTCTTATACAATAAAATTCCTGGGAATACATAAAAGAAAAAAGACTTACATACTCCTGATTAATATGGTGGAGTACCTTCTATAAAACACCCCTAAGTGGCCAGAGACAGAGCACTAGGAGATACAACATGTTCTTACCCAGTTTGACATCTTTCTATTCTCAATTACAACTTAACAACATTACCTAGTTCAAAATCTCTTATGATTGAGGTGATGGTTAATACTGAGTGTCAACTTGATTGAAGGATACAAAAGAATTGATCCTGGGTGTGTCTGTGAGGGTGATACCAGAGGAAAATAACATTTGAGTCAGTGGGCTGGGAAAAGCAGACCCTCCTCTAATCTGGGTTAGCACAATCTAATCAGCTGCCAGAATGACTAGAATAAAAAGCAGGCAGAAAAATGTGAAAAGTGAGAGACTGGACTAGTCTCTCAGTCTACATCTTTCTCCCATGCGGGACGCTTCCTGCCCTTTAACATTGGACTCCAAGTTCTTCAGTTTTGGGACTCGGACTGGCTCTCCTTGTTCTCCTTGCCTGCAGACGGCCTATTGAGGGACTTCGTGATCATGCGAGTTAATACTTAACACAATCCCCTTTACATAGATGCATAGTCCGTTAGTTCTGTCCCTCTAGAGAACCCTGACTAACACAGATTTTGGTACCAGGAGTGGTTTTAGAGGAACAGAATACTAAGAATGGAGTTTTTTCATCAGTTTTGTGGTTCCCGGAGTTGGCTGCTTAACATGATTAGACCCCAAAATTCTAAGGACTCTACTTCTAATAGTATGGAGAACACTGGTAGTCCTTGGCATGAACTGTTTAGAGAGTTATGCAAAATAAATGCATTTGACACTCCTGATTCATTAGTCATGAGAGGCAAGGAGTTTAGTAACTCTATACGTAATACTTTTGACCATATGTGGAGAACCAAGGAATGTAATGAAGATGGTTGGTTGCTCCTGAGTTCAATAAACAAAGAGATGAAAGAAAATCATAAACTCAGGGATTCTATCTCCAGGCTTCAGAAGCAGATACTGAGCCTCAAATCTGCGAAGATTGTCTTGAGTGAGAGACTTATCTCCTGTAGAGAAAGTGCTGAAACTGTGGAGAAACAGACACAAGCTCTTATCATGATAGTGGCTGACCTGCAATGAAAGATGCATGCACAGCCTTGCCAGGTGTCTACTGTTAAAATGAGGGCATTGATTGGAAAAGAATGGGACCCTGCAACATGGAATGGGAATGTGTGGGAGGACCCTGATGAAGCTGGGGATGCTGAGTTTGTAAACTTTGATGGATCTTTTTTGTCGGAAGAAACAGCTTCCTCATCCCCAGTAGTGGCAACCTCCCCTCCACTACCTATGCTGCCATCAGCATTTCCATCTTTGCCTGAGGAGATAAACCCTGCACTGCCTGAGGCAACAGTGATGGCCTCCCCTGAAGCAGTTGCCAGGCAAGATAATGTTGACTCTCCTTAGCAGCCACCCCCAACAACTCTGTTTGCTTCTAGACCTATAACTAGACTGAAGTCCCTGCAGGCCCCTAGAGGGGAGGTTCAGAGCGTGACCCATGAGGAGGTGCAGTACACTCGAAAAGAACTCCTGAGTTTTCTAATTGATATAAACAGCAATCTGGAGAACAGGCGTGGGAATGGTTATTAAGGGTGTGGGTTAATGGTGGAAGGAACATAGAGTTGGATCAGGCTGAATTTATTGATTTAGGCCCACTAAATAGGGTCTCTGCATTTAATGCTGCAGCTCTGGGAATGACAAAAAAGACTCTAATCGTTTATTTCTTGGTTGGCTGAAATACGGATTAGAAGATGGCCCACTGTGAGCGAGCTGGAAATGCCTGGTCTCCCTTGGTTTAATGTAGAGGAAGGGATCCAAAGGCTTAGGGAGATGGGCATGGTGGAGTGGATTAGTTGCTTTGGACCTACTCATCCCAGCTGGGAGGGTCCTGAAGATATACTCTTGACCAATGCTTTGTGAAGCAGATTTTCTTGGACAGAATCTGCATCTTTGAAGGGCCCTGTAATGCCTCTTCTTTGTATGTTAGATCTAATGGTGGGAACGGCAATCACTCAACTACAAAATTTAAATATAATGGGAATAATTGCATCCCGAGGTGGCAGGGGCAAAGTGGCAGCACTCAACCATTAAAGACAAGGTGGGCATAGCTACCATAGTGGACAGAAGAGGCAACGTGGCAATCAGAATAGTCTGACTCATGTAGAGCTCTGGCATTGGCTAATTAATGACAGTGTTCCTAGAAGTGAAATTGATAGGAAGCCTTCTGTATTCCTATTTAATTTATACAAAGAGAAAACTTCTAGGTCAAATGGACAAAAGGCTAATTTGAATTATAAAAACAAGAATTATGGCCCCTCAATCAATGTCAAGACTTGAACCAGTTTACAGACCCAGAACCCCTTTAATGCAAGGAAGGCCAGATCCCCTTGAGGAAGGACCCCACCACGTTACCAACAATTTCTGCAGCGAATCTTTCTTCTGTCCTTCCCCAATGAGACCTCCGGTCTTTTTACCAGGGTAACTGTGGGTTGGTGAAAGAGAGATGATCAGACATTTCGGAGACTACTGGACACTGGCTCTGAGCTGACATCGATTCCAGGGGACCCAAAATGTCACTGTGGTCCTCCAGTTAAAGTAGGGGCTTATGGAGGTCAGGGAATTAATGGAGTTTTAACTCAGGCCTGACTTACGGTGGGTCCAGTGGGTACCTGGACTCATCCTGTGGTCATTTCCCCAGTGCCAGAAAGCATAATTGGCATAGACATATTTAGCAGCTAGTAGAATCCCCACAGTAGCTCCCTAACTGGTAGGATGAGGGCTATTATGGTAGGAAAGGCCAAATGGAAGCCATCAGAGCTGCCTCTACTGAGAAAAACATACATATGTATATTATATATACATATTTATATATATACACACACACGCATGCGCATACACACACACACATATATACACACACACACACACACATATATATATATATATATATATATATATATATATATATATATCTCACATCACTGGAGGGACTGTGGAGATTGGTGCCACCATCAACGTATTGAAAGATGGAGGGGTGGTGATTCCCACCATGTCCCCATTCAAACCTCCCATTTGGTCTGTGCAGAACACAGATGGATCTTGGAGAATGACAGGGGATTATCATAACCTTCACCAAGTGGTGACTCCAATTGCAGCTGCTGTACCAGATATGGTTTCACTGCTTGAGCAAATTAACACATCTCCTGGTACCTGGTAGGCAGCCATTGACTTGGCAAATGCCTTTTTCTCCTTTTTCTCCATTCCTGTCCATAAGGCCCACCAGAAGCAATTTGCCTTCAGCTGGAAAGGCCAGCAATATACCTTTACTGTCCCACCTCAGGGGTATATCAACCCTCTGGCTTTGTGTCATAATCTTATCTGGAGAGAGCTTGATCACTCTTCACTTCTGTGAGATATCACACAGGTCCATTACACTGATGACATTATGCTGACTGGATCCACTAAGCAAAAGGTAGCAAACACACTGGGCTTATTGGTGAGACATTTGCATGCCAAAGGATGGGAAATAAATTCAACTAAGATTCAGGGACCTTCTACCTCAGTAAAATTTCTGGAGGTCCAGAGGTGTGGGGCCTGTTGAGATATTCCTTCTAAGGTGAAGGATAAGTTGCTGCATTTGGCCCCTCCTGCAACCAAGAAAGAGGCACAACACCTAGTGGGCCCCTTTGGATTTTGGAGGCAACACATTCCTCATTCTGGTGTGTTACTCTGGCCCATTTATCCAATGACCCAAAAGGCTGCCAGATTTGAGTTGGGTCCAGAATGGAAGAAGGCTCTGCAACAGGTCCAGGCTGCTGTGCAAGCTGCTCTGCCACTTGGGCCATGTGACCCAGCAGATCCAATGCTGCTTGAAGTGTCAGTGTCATATAGGGATGCTGTTTGGAGCCTTTGACAGGTACCCATAGGTGAATCACAGCGGAGACCTTTAGGATTTTGGAGCAAAGTCCTGCCATCTTCTGCAGATAAGTACTCTCCTTTTGAGAGACAGCTTTTGGCCTATTACTGGACTTTGGGGGAAACTGAACATTTGACTATGGGCCATCAAGTCACCATGTGACCTGAAATGCTATCATGAACTGGGTGCTTTCTGACCCATCTAGCCATAAAGTGGGTCGTGCACAGCAGCATTCCATCATCAAATGGAAGTGGTATATTTGTGATCGGGCTTGAGCAGGTCCTGAAGGCACAAGTAAGTTACATGAAGAAGTGGCTTAAATGCCCACGGTCTCCACTCCTGCCACCCTGACTTTTCTCCCCAGCCTGTACCGATGGCCTCCTGGGGGATTCTCTATGATCAGGTGACAGAAGAAGAGAAGGCTCGGTCCTGAGGTTCACAGATGGTTCTACATGATATGCAGGCATCACCCAAAAGTGGACAGTTGCAGCACTAGAGCCCCGTTCTAGGACAGCGGTGAAGGAAAATCTTCCCAGTGGACAGAACTACGAGCAGTGCACCTGGTTGTTCACTTTGCCTGGAAGAAGAAATGGCAAGATGTGCGATTATGTGCTGACTCATGGCCTGTAGCCAATTGATTGGCTGGATGATCAGGGACATGGAAGAAGCATAACTGGAAAATAGGTGACAAAGAAATTTGGGGAAGAGGTATGTGGATGGAACTTTCTGAGTGGTCAAAAACTGTGAAGATAGTGGTATCCCATGTGAGTGCTCACCAGCGGATCACCTCAGCAGAGGAGAATTTTAATAATCAAGTGGATGACCCCGTTGTGTGGACACCACTCAGCCTCTTTCCCCAGCCATCCCTGTCTTCGCCCAATGGGCCCATGAACAAAGTGGCCATGGTGGCAGGGACAGAGGTTATGCATGGGATCAGCAACATGCACTTCCACTCACCAAGGCTGACCTGGCTACAGTCACTGCTGAGTGCCCAATTTGCCAGCAGCAGAGACCAACACTGAGCCCTCGATATGGTACCATTTCTCGGGGTGATCAGCCAGCTACCTGGTGGCAGGTTGGTTATATTGGACCTCATCCACCATGGAAAGGGCAGAAGTTTGTCCTCACTGGAATAGACACTTACTCTTGTTATGGCTTTGTCTATCCTGCACGCAATGCTTCTGCCAAGACTACCATCCGTGGACTCACAGAACGCCTTATCCACCGTCATGGTATTCCACACAGCATTGCCTCTGACCAACGCTGTCACTTTATCACTAAAGAAGTGCAGCGGTGGGCTCATCCTCATGGAGTTCACTGGTCTTACCATGTTCCCCATCATGCTGAAGCAGCTGGATTGATAGAACAGTGGAATGGCCCGTTTAAGTCACAGTTACAATGCCAACTAGGTGACAATGCTTTGCAGGGCTGGGGCAAAGTTCTCCAGAAAGCTGTGTATGTTCTGAATCAGTGTCCAATATATAGTTTCTCCCATAACCAGGATTCATGGGTCCAGGAATTAAGGGGTGGATCACCCCTAGTGATCACCCCTAGTGATCCACTAGCAAAATTTTTGCTTTCTGTTCCCGTGACATTACATTCTGCTGGCCTAGAGGTCTTAGATCCAGAGGGAGGAACCCTGCCGCCAGGAGACACAACAATGTTTCCGTTAAACTGGAAGTTAAGATTGCCACCTGTCACTTTGGGCTCCTCCTACCTTTAAGTCAACAGGCTAAGAAAGGAGTTACAGTGTTGGCTGGGGTGATTGACCCGGACTATCAAGATGAAATCAGTCTACTACTTCACAATGGAGGTAAGGAAGAGTACACATGGAACACAGGAGATCCATTAGGGTGTCTGTTAGTATTACCATGCTCTGTATTTAAAGTCAATGGAAAAGTACAAAAATGTAATCTGGGCAGGGCTACAAATGACCCGGACCCTTCAGGAAGGAAGGTTTGGGTCACTCCATTAGGGAAAACACCACGACCTGCTGAGGCGCTTGCTTCAGGCAAAGGGAATACAGAGGGGGTAATAGAAGAAGGTAGTCATCAGTACCAGCTATGACCACATGACCAGCTGCAGAAAAGAGGACTGTAATTTTCAGGAGTGTTTCCTCCTCCTTTTGTTAAAGACATGGTTTTGCATGTATACCCTTCTACTAAGAAAATAGCTGCATTTTATTTCCTTTCTCTTTATCATGTGACATAAGATTTATTGACTTCACATCAGCATTTAAGTATTGTTAATTTTATGTAGTAGTATTTGGGTTCGGGATTGGTGCATTTCTGGTTGTGCAAAGCATAGTTGTATTGTGTTAGGCGTAATTATTATTGTCTTTACTTGAAAATGATGTATGAGCACAGGAGATGTGTATGGGTTCAGTTAACAAGGGGAGGGCTTGTAATGGTTAATACTGAGTGTCAACTTGATTGGATTGAAGGATACAAAGTATTGAACCTGGGTGTGTCTGTGAGGGTGCTGCCAAAGGAGATTCACATTTGAGTCAGTGGCCTGGGGAAGGCAGAGCCATCCTTAATCTGGGTGAGCCCGATCTAATCAGCTGCTAGTGAGGCTAGAATAAAATCAACCAGAAAAACATGAAAAGGGGAGATTGGCCTAGCCTTCCAGCCTACATCTTTCTCCCATGCTGGATGCTTTCTACCCTCAAACATCAGACTCCAAGTTCTTCAGTTTTGGAACTCGGACTGGCTCTCCTTGCTCCTCAGCCTGCAGATGGCCTATTGTGGAACCTTGTGATCATGTGAGTTAATAATAAACTCCCATATATATATATGAGATATATATGTGTATATATGGAAGATATATATATATATATATATGTACATACAATTAGTTTTGTTGCTCTACAGAACCCTGACTAATACAGTTGAGGAAACTGAATAACAAAATGACGTTTCTTCCAATATATAGTAATTTTTCTAAATTGTTTCTAAAAACATAAGAAACAACTTACAAGTTTCTATATATTCATTATTTTAATATTCTTTAATGATATTCACTTCAACCCAATTCTCCTTTCTTTTCCGTGACATGGGAAACAGATGGATTGTTAAAAATATACAGGAATCTAAAATATGACATATTTATAAAAAAAGGACATATATAGAATTGAATTTGTGGGCTACAAAGAAATATAATTCAGAAAAGGGTTTAAGAAAAGAAGAGAAAAATGATAAAGGTCACCAGCATTTACTCAGTACCTATTGTGTGCCAGCTATAATATTTATGGCTTAAAATATAACTAGATCATAAGACTTTTCTATAATCTCAGAGTTTCTAGCCAACATCTATCTTTGTGTGGAAAATATATATATATAATTGATGCCAGTATCCTTCTAGTTTTAAATTGATTCCTATATTATCTATGTAAGATTTGCATAATGCTTCTTTCTGCCAGCATTAGCCCATTAACTACCTCCAGCGTCTATATGAGGAGTGGAAGAGTGACAGGAAATTGAGGACGACAGTAGAGTGAGGATCCATCTGGAGACAGAGATCAGTATGTCTTCCCCTTTCCAACGTGCGGAACAGAGAAGGCTTCTTCTCTTCTGAAGCCAACTGAGGGCGGCTTCACGAGAATCTCTGAAGAGCATGACATAGGTGAACTGAAGTTTCACAGAAAAAGATCAGGTCACTCACTCTGAAACTCACCCATGAACACTCTAAAGAATGACAGTCTATGACTCTTTCCCCACCGCAACTTTCCCAGCCTGGTTGAAGGAAGAAATATTAATTGGTAAAACTCAGAGTTTTAAGATAATGCTGAACAAGACTTTTAATATTAAGGAAAAAATACTATTTTTTATTACCTGAAACTCACTGGAAAAGCTTTTGACCTTGAATGACTTTCATTCAGGAGAAGGAAACAGCAAACAGAGGACTGAGTTGCTTTCTGTTGTCGTATGGAGCCCAATTCACTTTACTGACTAGGTTACACATATATCTTTCCAGGAAATGTTACAATTCTATCCATGGTTGGTGTAACTGGTAGCTTTTTAAAAATTCTATATTATTTTCAATAAATAACATTGCAAATGAAATTTGTTACCTCAAGTTTGTTACACCCATCTTTCTGCCTAATTCCTTACTATTCCTCTCAAATAAAACTCTACTCAAATAATACATGTCACCATTTACAAACTTGCTTTATTTATTTTTTTTACTTTATTAGCTTTACTCTTGGTTTGACCTCCTGTACTTTCTATCTATTTTAATTCTACCACATTTATTAAATACATAAGTCATCTCAGCTGAATATAATCTCTGTTTTAAAGCATTGCAGGCTTTTGAGTGTCTCGTGTGTCTGCTATTGTGGAAGGAATATAAAGTGAAGGATACAGCATCACTGATCTTAAGAAGCAAATGAGTCTGGTAGAAAAGACATACAGGTTGTGTTAGTCTGTGTTCACGCTGCTGATAAAGACATACCCAAAACTGGGCAATTTACAAAAGAAAGAGGTTTAATTGTACTCACAGTTCCACATGGCTGGGGAGGCCTCACAATCATGGCAGAAGGCAAAGAGGAGCAAATCACATCTTACATGGATGGCAGCAGGCAAAAAGAGAGCTTGTGCAGAGAAACTCACGTTTTTAAAACCATCAGATCTCATGAGACCCATTCACTATCATGAGAACAACACAGGAAAGACCCACCCCCACGAGTCAATCATCTCCCACCATGTCCCTCCCACAACATGTGGGAATTATGGGAGTTACAGGATGAGATTTGGGTGGGGACACAGAGCCAAACCGTATTACATGTACTTATTTTAATTAGAATGCAAAGCAACATTTGATAATTGTATAATTGATGTAAGGAAAGTTTTGGAAGGTCAGAGGAGACTATCACCGCTTCTGCCTAGAGCGTGAATTTTCAAAAAAGGCAAAAATTGGTTCTGGAGGGTGGGGAGAATTAAAGAAACATTAAGTCTTTTTATGTAGAAAGCACAGATATTCACTGCACAGTCTCTATGATATCCAAAATTCATTGGGAGAACAATTAGGGAAAAAATGTCTCAAAAGGCTCTTGGGCAGTCGAAGGAGGTATAATAACGTTAACAAAATAGGTTGAGAAATACAGGGCTAGAGGAAATGGTGATGACAACTCAGATATATATATTTTTTTAATTTTTATTTGAATGAATTTCAGACTTACCAAAAAAAACTTGTAAAGGGCACAGAGAATGTCTATATATCCTTCACCCAGTGTTTCCTAAAGTAACATTTTATGTAACCATGGCATAAAAAGCAGAACCAGGAAATAAAATTGATACAATACTATTAAGTAAACTAAAGTCCTTATTTGAATTTCATAAGATTTTCCACAAATGTGCTTTTTCTGGGATCTCATATTGCATGTAAGTGTTTCTCTTTAGTCTCCTTTTTAACCTGGGGTGAGTTTACTCCCTAGGAAGGATTTGGAAATGTCTGGAGACTTTTGAGTTATTACAACTGCAGAGGTGTTGTTGGCATTCTGTAGGTAGAGGCCAGGGATGCTGTTAAACATCCTACAACGCAAAGTTCAGCTTCCCACAATAAAGAATGATCCAGGCAATAATGTCAATAGTGTCATGGTTGAGAAATCCTGGGTTGAGGAAACAATGTGTTCCTCAGTATGAACAGTATGCAGCTGTTGAAGAGAATGATCAGATGTCCAGGGTGAGAATGCATAGCTGATGAGTTGGAAGGGAACACTTCCGTAAGCAATTATCATTTTGAAAATGTAAAGTCACCTTAGAAAGAAATTTGAATGCATTTTTAACAGGTTTAAGCCTTAGTCATGTATTTAATTGACATTTGTGGTCATTGCTGTTTGTTCTTTGCACTTTTCTGGAGTGGCTCTCCGGCATTCAATTTCCCTACTGACTTGGGGTTCTCCAGCACATGCACTATCTCTGTGATACAGTACATCTCACACCACAGAACCCAACAGTAAAGAAGATTCCCCTTTTCTAGCACTAATTGTGCCCTGCAGCCACAATAGCAGTATCCTGGCCAGACCATTTCTGCTACAATACAGTTATTGTGTTTCAGGAAAGATCTCCCAGTTGACCTTCCTCCTCATTCACTTTTCAAATCTAGTTTTTTAGCTTCCCATAAGTCTACTATTACATTCAATTTTCATTGCTGGAGACCTAGGATTAGTTTCTAAGCTTGCAGACTAATACAACAGAAAACAAGAGCCCTGACTGATGCAATGGGCCACCTCCTAAGGTTTTTCTAGCAGAGGGCTGATGCCATTGTAACCCTGCATTAGAATGTCCACTCTGGTATCAGTCAGTTGTATGGATGAAAAATAAAGGTAGGACTAACAGTAGTAAGAAGACATATATTAGAGTGGTTTTGAAAAGATACATGAATTACGAACTCGAACTAGTACAGAGAAGGAAAAGGAATAACACACAACGTGATTGTGGGGATATGCTCGGTTAATTTAGACGATTTGATGATTGCATGTGTGAGGGAAAGGGTGAAAGAAAGAAGGAGGTGGTTGATGACTTCTGAGACAGAAGCATAAATACAGTAATCATTCTACTATGGGAAAACAGTATCATGAGCCACATTGAGACATCGGGTAGCGTTGCAGTATCAAAAGTGAGAATTTAGAGAAACATAATTAGGTTCTTTTTGGAAATGCTCTATTTGAAGTACCAGTAAAACACTACTTTATATGCTGACCACTTATTTTGTGCTTGCTCTTTGTGTAATGTTAATTTCTGGTTCACAAATATCACTAACTCATGGAATTATGCTTCCAAAGTGGTGATATAAAATGTCTTTTCCACTAATCATAACATCATAGCATTAAAGTAATTACATTAAGAGTTATGAATACACATGAGGCAGTTTACTAAATAAAACAATTCTAAGCAGAGTTTCCATAAACTTTATAATATTAGGGATATTATATTATAAATGGCAGGTAAGGACATATCTAGGTGTATTTCAACATACTTGTGAAAGATAAGACAAGCTAAGAGTATATATATATGATTTAAAGATTTTTTACTTGTTTTGACCCCAGACATACTCTTTTTTTAAAAAAAAATACATTTGTGCTTGCTCATAATTAGATGCAAATATGATTTATTCAAACTAAGCTGCTTCTTTTTACTGTACAAACCTCTCTGCCCCACCCAATGATGAGGACATTAATGAATAGCAAAATAACTGGGAAATAATGCAACTAAAATAAAATATTTGCCAAAATAAATGAAAAACTCACATTAGTAATGTCACTATCCTAGGCAGAATTCAAAACAGATTGTCTAATTCAAGCAAAATCATTATAATGAAAAATTATTTTATGGAAAATTCTGGGAAACTGTTTTTTTTTTTTTTTTTGAATCACTTAGTCTGCCATTCCCAGGAGGAAGCAGTAGCTCCAAAATTTGTAGCCAAGAAAAATATCTTTTTCTTATGACATCAAATATTCAATAATGAATAGCAATGCTCAACTTCTCTCTGGCTTATTTAATGAAATTGACTGTATTTATTGATTTTCCCCTGAAACTTTATATTTTATCTTTAACAATGTTCTTCGGAGGACAATGTCTGGGACCAAGAAAATTCTCAATCTTCCAAGATATCTCAATTTGACATTTTTCCTTCTATAAGTTTATAATCCCTCTTCCCTTCCCTACAACTTTTTTTGTTTGTTTTCTGACAGAGTCTCGCTGTCTCACCCAGGCTGGAGTACAGTGGCACGATCTCGGCTCACTGCAGCCTCCACCTCCTGAGTTCAAGGAATCCTCCCACCTCAGCTCCCCAAGTAGCTGGGATTACAGGCTTGCGCCACCATGTCCAGCAAATTTTTGTATTTTTTGTAGAGAAGTGTTCGCCATGTTGCCCAGGCTGGTCTAGAACTCCTGAGGTCAAACAATGCACCCGTCTTGCTAAGATTATAGGAGTGAGCCACCATGCCTGGCCCCATAAGAGTTCTTTATGGGGGTAAGGAATCTGTCACTTCAAATTAACCTGAATCAATTAAAATAGGCACAAATAACAATGTCTTGATGGTCAGATTTCTTCCTTCTTCCAAGTAGAAACCTGCTTTCCTCTTAGCTGCCTTCTTAATTACAAGTAATAGAAATGGAGCTTCTATTAATATAATGTATCTCAAAGCTGGAAAAGAGACAGATACTCTTTTGGTCTAACAAGGTATCCACCAAAAAAAATTGAGAAAATCAGTCATTCTGTATTGCAAAGATGACTCTCCTGGCATAAAGTAGATACCTTATTAGATTCTCCCAACGTTCACGAGCATCTTTCTCCACTTCATTCTATTTCTGCCCCCGTTGATAAGTAGATACGAATGAAACAGAAAATGCCCGATAATCCAAGCCAGAGGCCACGCATTAGAGAAGGCAGAAACTTGGTGGGGAATATGAACTAAAGAGATAAGAGGACCAAGGAAAAATACTGGGAGTGGGCAAATAGTAAGATTTAACAGCAACGCTCTCTCTTGAGCATAGTGCTATCCACACAGCAGCTCCTGAGGGCCTGTATCAGCAGACTAAGCCCAGGAACAAACAGAACAGGTTGTGTCTCAACAACATTTGTGAAACTTGTTGTTTGAGTTACACCATTTACTGTTTTGCTTTAAGAAAAGTGATAATTAAATTTACTACAATTTTTTGCTTATAATGAAACTATTTCTCATAGGCTCCCTGGCTTAGAGTTGTTGCAATTTGTTGCAATATTATTATATGTGACACAATATCTAGCGGTACCTTCATCAAATTATGCCACAGAACTAAACACGGCAAGACATTACCATGGCAAGTGTTATCATAAGAAACAAAAATAGTGTACCTAGTATTTGCCATGAATTGATTTAATACATCTTGGCAAAGCGCTATTTGTTGAAATACCCTCTCAGAAGAAAAGAGAAAGAGAAAAATTGAACTTGGCCCCCAAACCACAGAGTAAGAACACTCCTGTAAGATAGAACTATTTGTGTGAATTTTCCAAGGATAGTTCACAGGAGATACCTCTTAGAAAGTGCCAGAAGATGACAGGTTCTGTAAAGAAGCATGTGAGACTACATCTTTAACTGAGAAGGAGAAAATGAATCCACAGAGAGAATTTGTAGGAGAACTCAAGCAGACATCAATTCACTGCTGGCTACTTTGAGGCCTTAGTCAGTCAGGGCTGCTACAGCGAAGTACCATAGTACTTAGTATCGAAGTACCACAGTATCAAAGTACCATAGTATCAAAGTACCACAGTATTGAAGTACCATATTATCAAAGTACTGGTGACTTATAAACAACAGAAACTTATTTCTCACAGTTCTGGAAGATGGAAGACCACAGTCAGGGTGCCAGTATGGCAGGATTTGGGTGAGGATTCTTGCCTGGGTTGCAGATTGACAACTTCTTGTATCCTCACATGATGGAAAGAAAGCAAGAGAGAGCTCTCTGTGGTCCATTTCATAAGGGCACCAATTCCACCCTCTTGACCCAGTCACCTCCCAAAGGCCCCACCCCCGAAGCTCATCACATTGGGACCTTAGGCTTCAGCATATTAATCTGGGGGAGACACGTTCAGTCTATAACAGGTCCCAGACTGATGGTCTAGGATTAGTATTAGGCCAGGCAGAGCAGCCTACTTTGGATTTGACCATATTCTAAAAGTTAAGACTTTTTTGCATTTTGCATTCCTCTCAATCAGAAGTCCAGGAAAGAACAAGGGAGATGTAGGACATAAAAGGCCCTGTCCTTGGGGTTTTATAAGGGTTGAAATCCTGAAACTCATTCTCCTTAGTATACTATCTGTTGTTAAGCTTACAGCAAGTAAAGAGTGCAGGAAGAAAGTTCCAAATTCTTTTTTCTTTTCTTTTTTTTTTTTTTTTTGAGACAGAGTCTCACTCTGTTGCCCGGGCTGGAGTGCAGTGGCCAGATCTCAGCTCACTGCAAGCTCCGCCTCCCGGGTTCCCGCCATTCTCCTGCCTCAGCCTCCCGAGTAGCTGGGACCACAGGCGCCGCCACCACGCCCGGCTAGATCTTTTTTGTATTTTTTTAGTAGAGACGGGGTTTCACCGTGTTAGCCAGGATGGTCTCGATCTGCTGACCTCGTGATCCGCCCGCCTCTGCCTCCCAAAGTGCTGGGATTACAGGCCTGAGCCACCGTGCCGGCCCCAAATTCTTAATTGCCCAGGAAATGATGGTTAACATCCCTCTTTGTATATATTTTACATAAATGATCGGGGACAATCAGAATCAGGCACTGCTTAGGCAATTTTTAAATTATGCCTAGGAGCTAATGGTTCACCTCAGGGTATAAAATTTGTTTAAAAGTCTCCATTTTTAAGTTAATTGTAGTTAATTTAGGTGAAAGACATGAAAACTAAAGACATCCAAAATGACCAAAAACAAAGTAGAGTGGCTTCATTTTATTTCTGAAGTGAGTTGGGCAAGCAGCACACTGCAACCTCTGCCTCCTGGGTTCAAGGGATTCTTCTGCCTCAGCCTCCCAAATAGCTGGGATTACAGGTGCCTGCCACTGTGCCCAGCTAATTTTTGTATATATTTTTTAGTAGAGATGGAGTTTCACCATGTTAGCCAGGCTGATGTTGAACTCCTGACCTCAAGTGATCTGCCTGCCTCGGCCTCCCAAAGTGCTGGGAATACAAGGGTGAGCCACTATGCTTTTGTGGAACCTTGTGATCATGTAAGTTAATATTTAATAAACTCATATATAGGCTAGGATAGGATGTGTGTGTGTGTGTGTGTGTGTATATATATATATATCCTATTAGTTATCCCTCTAAGTGAACCCTGACTAATACAACAATCTAGGTATAACTTCAATAAATGGTCTATAATACTTGCGGAAACCCACTGTATCTTTAGGTCTCTAAAATGAGTTGCGCAGGATTTATGATGAGGTTTGCCACCACAACAGTCTTTCTGTTCACCACAAATTTGCTATTATGAGCTTCACAAACTCACCAAAAATGCAGCAGAAACTGGCTTTTGTCAAGGGCACTCTAGCAGACCCTGGTTAGATGCTCACCCAGTCCATTTTCTGTTTTCAAGAATGCAGAAAGAATATTTCTTAGCCTTAGCATTCTTTTTAGGATAGCTTGGAAATCCATGTGATAAATTTTGGCCAATGAAATATGAATGCAAGTGATATTTCCTTCTTTTTGGCCTGTATGTTAAAATCTCCCAGAGATATTCAACTAGAGCCCTCTCTCTCCTTTGCCCCGAGGCTTAATGCAAACATCTCAGCCATATCAGAGTCATATAATGAAAAAAGCCAGAATCCTTTAACCACAAATGTGGAGGAAAACTTTGCTCAGAAGGGACACTCAAAATGTATCAGACTGAGATGTGAGAGTGCAATAATGTATGGTGGGGTAGCAGCAATAGTTTGGACACTGTATTCATTTACTCAATCCATATGTATTGAATGCCTACCATGTGCCAGAAACTAAGCACTAGAGATACAGTCCCCTAACCACTGGACACAGAGCGGTGAACCCCCTAACCACTGGACATAGAGTGGTGAACAAAAAGGGCAGTATTTTTTGCCATCATGGTGCTTATATTCTAACAGAGGAACTAGGTGGTAAACAAATATAATAGGGATAAACAGTTTTGGGGGAAAAATGTTGAATAAAGAGTGACTGGAAGAGATTCTATTTCACACGAGGGGCTAAAGAAATGCTCTCTGGAAATCTGAATGAAGTGAAGGATCAAGTCAGGCTATTGTCTTAAGAAAGAATATTCTAGGCAAAGAGAAGAGCAGTTTAAAAGTCCTGAGATGGGAATTTCTTGGCAAAAATAGTGAGGACACTATGATGTCACCAAAAGAAGAGAAGAGGGGAAAAGTAAGACCTTTATAGCAACTAGGTCTATGGGAGAGATATGCTACTAACATTCTTCATTCTCGAAGTCTGAATGTGTTTTTAAATCAATGAGTTTAATAGCCAAAATAATAATATAATTATTGTCTTCACATCACCTCTGCAATATAAATTGAAAATAAACGTACTTCCAATTTCAACAGTTTATTAATCAGTAATTTCTGATTACATTCAGACAGCTTCTTGTAACAATGCCTTCTCTGTCAACATTCAAACATACAGTGCATGGTTCTAGAAAAAAAAATGTGTGCATGTTACGCCATTGAGGTTTGGATGTTATTTGCTACAGCAACTAGCATCAACTATCCTGTCTAATACAGACAGCTTTTAAACCTGCCTCCCCAAGGTGGTCTAGCGATTTTAGGAGTCATAGTTCATTTTTGTCCCAAATCCTTCTGAACAGATAAAGAATTTGCATTTACATGCATAACAGCTCCCAGTTGTTCTGTCTGAACAACTAAACAGCCTAAGCCTAGCAACATACTTGTCTCACCTGGCAGGCCACTTTAAAAACCACAGTATATCCAGTAAGCTTAGAAAATCTACACTCATGAATGATGCAAAAATCTTTTTCTCAGTTTATGAATTTCCCATTCCATGTGCATTCTGAGTAAGAGAGAAATTTTTAGGAGTTGTTTCGATGGAGAAGTGTTTTGAATGGCAAGAATAAAAACATCAAAGTCAGTTTCTTAGCCCCAGAGAACCCAAGATTCGAAAGATTTAATGGAAATCTATTAAAATATGCTAAACACTGTCCTAAGAACAGAAAAAACAACAGAGCTAGCATGAACGTTTCTTAACTGATTCCTACAAAGCAGCTAAAAATGATACCCACTGGTTTCATTCTCCAGGTCTTGACATTAAGGTGAGAGCCTTGGTTCCCATTTGCGTGTCTATTTAGCAAAAAGAAAAATGAATCAAAACTGAGCAGTTAGAACCAAATAACTTAAAAGTATGGATTTTAAGCATCCATCATACGGCATCTTAAATAGCTTGAATTTATTTCATTAACATTTGACACTAATGCTGAACGACATTCACAATCAAGGAGCTGTTTTTCCCAACTGAAATGATACAAAACAAAAACAGTGAGGATGTTTCACGAGCAGAATATATTAATCATATTACTCAAAAATACTCCTTTTTAAAATTTCACATCTAAATTGAATCAGCTAGGGGTTGACATATTTCAGTAGGGTCCCCATTATGATAACCTGGGTGCCATGTATATCACACTAAGCCAAATAATGGACACATATTATTTAGACAATTACCCACCAAAAATAATTTAGGTCTATGGCTTGTTTAAAGTATTATTTTGTTTTAATTTTTAATAAAGGAGACAGTTACCTCTTTGCCTTGCCTGACAATATGGATTTCTAGAAGATATAATTACCCCTGCAACTCATCTTTCTCCACTTTGGGAAAGGTACCAGAGGGCCCTTCAGTTGCTGTATTAGTCCATTCTTATATAAAGAAATACCTGAGACGAGATTATTTATTTATTTATTTATTTATTTATTATTTTTTGAGACAGAGTCTGGCTCTGTGGCCCAGGCTGGAGTGAGCGGCGCCATCTTGGCTCCCTGCAAGCTCCGCCCCCCGGGTTCCCGCCATTCTCCTGCCTCAGCCTCCCGAGGAGCTGGGACCACAGGCGCTGCCACCACGCCCGGCTCATTTTTTGTGTTTTTAGTAGAGACGGGGTTTCACCGTGTTCACCAGGATGGTCTCCATCTCCTGACCCCGTGATCCGCCCGCCTCGGCCTCCCAAAGTGCTGGAATTACAGGCTTGAGCCACCGCGCCCAGCTGAGACCAGATAATTTATAAAGAAAAGAGGTTTAATTGGCCCGCAGTTCCACAGACTGTACAGGAAGCGTGAAGCTGGACATCTTCTCTGCTTCTGGGGAGACCTCAGGAAATGTACAATCTTTCCGGAAGGCAAAGCAGGAGAGTTACTTCACATGGCCAGAGCCAGAGGAAATCAGAAAGTGAGGAGGTGCTATACACTTCTAAACAACTAGATCTCATGAGAACTTATCATGAAAAGGCACTAGAGGGATGGTGCTAAACCATTAGAAATGGCTCCCATAATCCTGTCCCCTCACACCAGGCCCTACCTGCAGCATTGGAGATTATACTTCAACATGAGATTTGGGTGGGGACACAAATACAAATCATATCAGTTGCATACATATAAGGTGATACCCATTTTTCATTCGGAGAGAGAACTTCAAGATTTTTTAATTGGAATGGGGCTACAAACGGGTTCGGCATAGTTATGTCAACTTGGATTTATCTATAGCCACATAATAACCTTGTAAATAATGAAATTTTTTTTCTTGAAATAATTAAGCAAGTAAGCTGGAATGTTGATGGCTTCTACCATACATTATTTGGGAAAAACAACAGAATTTTGGGGGAAATTCCCGTTGCACTACTGGATTACCCTGCTCATGGAATGAAGTTCTCTGTGAATGGAGGGGACTCATACTATATATTGAAAAAAACAGCAAAGAGCCAGCAAAGTATGCAGGTTATTTTCAGTTATTAATCTTGTACCCTGAGGAACTATGATGGAGTAAAGAGACGTGATTAGCAAACACATAGTCTGCCCACATCTTGATAATAGACCTACTGTGGCTAATGTCGTCAGACCAGCAAGACTTTCCAAAGACAATAACCAGGATTGAGTCACTCGAAATTAACTCTACTGGGTTGTGGATATCTTAGGAAGAGAAGCTGAGAAGTAGAATAAGATTCTCTCCATTTAGAGGATGCAGCTTCAAATCCGTAGTGATGTGATATTAAAAGTCAGGGAATTTTGTACTGAACCTGAATTCGGTAAAGCCAGACATATTGGCTCCCCAAATTCTTTCTTAAATTGCAACAATTTGCGGCCATGGCCTCTTTCTCTGATGCTGATGATAGCTTTTCCAGGTCCCTAGCTTCATCCTGCCTTGCCCTGCTGGAAGAAAAAGAAAAGTAAACTTCAGTCTTATTTTTAAGGCTTACTTGAACAAACACGGTCTTTTCCTCCTTCAAAATGGCATCCTAAGTTCATTCTAAACTGGTCCTGACACTTAGATAATCTCTTAGAAGTTCACCAGGCCCATTATAAAGGAATTCTGTTTTATCGTAAGGAGATATTTTTGCCGGAGGGAGGCAGTCTGGCCACTTAGCTTCAAAGCTGACTTACTTCCACTCCACTAGCTCACATTCTTGGTATATTGTAGCCTTCAGCAAAACAGCTTTAGCAAGAAATAAGGAAATGCAATGAAGAACAAAATCATCAAGGGCAATGAAAAGAGTCTTTTGAGCTATCATTTTTTTCCCCTCAGACTAAAAATATAAGCTTTATCAGGTTCTTCTGTAACCAGTTTCCACCCAGCTAGCCTGAGACATGCTAGAGCACGTCTCTGTAAAGCACTGTGATTTCTTATTTCATGCGTAAGTATTTTTCAGCTTCATAGTTCAACACATAAAGTGAAAAAGTTGACAACCCAAGTCTTATTTGTTGTCATGAATGAAACCAGAGTGTATTTTCTTTAGATTTTGTCACTTCATTCACTTAGAGAATAATATGGAAGAGGTGCTTTACTGTTAAAAAGAATATCATTGCTGTATTGATTCTTAGACCAACCATGACCAAAAGAATGAGCCTGTCTGTCACCTTTTGGTACGCAGAAAGGATAGAGAGTTTGGGAGTGTGTAGAGACAACTGGAAAATGTTAAACAGAATCAAACGCGCACACATTAGTCTTTCTATCCTGTACAACAGTAGACGTTGTCCCTGATGTATATGTTACTTTTTTCATCTTTTTACACAAATTACTTAGCTCAAACATTCTATAAAATCAGACAGAAAAGATCAAAATTACAGCCAACCAGCATAGAAAATAGAAACCAAGTATAGTAGGTCGCATGACTCTATCTTCTATTTAAATAGTTTCATATTATCTGTCAAGTCTCACTAAAATAGCAGACTAAAATTTTTCTTTTGAAAAGGCAATCATTGTTATTCAAGTGTACTTTAAAGAGAAGAAAGAAATGTACTCTAAGGAAGAAGAATTACCAAGAAGGAGTGCAGAAAATAAAACTTCCTATTTTAGGCAGTCAAATAATAAATTGCACAAGCATAAAAATGTGGACTACTTTACATCAACTGGAGAATTGTGGTTATTAAAATGATCTGTCAATAGAAACAAAGCGAAGTTTCAGTGATGAATAGCTAACAGCTGCACCTTTACTGCACAGTCAGGAATTTATAATGAGGTTTAGGTACTGTTTTTCTTTTCTTTTCACTTTTTTTTTTTTTTTTTGTAAACAAAAAGAGAGGCTTAGAAAAATCCTTAAGACTAAACTTTGTATTAGAATATATTCAAGGTTTAAAATGTTGTAGAATATTTATGCTTCAAAATGAAATTTTGGGAGTAAAACAATGCATCTCTTCTGCTCGTACTGTCTTCAAAATAACCCTAAACAGTACATGAAAGCCTAGTTTCAAAAAACTTATAGCAAATACAAACGTCCTTGGGATACGGATTGAATTGTTCTGGTAATATTTATAGGCACTGAAATTCCTTTTGTAGAATAAAACAAAGACAAAATTTAAAACCCATTAACATAGAAAACACTTAGGTCTTTTGAAACACATACATTGCAGATTGACATTAAGATTAAATATTCAAACAAACATAGTGTCTGATTCCCATACTGTATTACCTAAAAGATCAACGATCTCAAGGATATATAATTCTAGCCTTAAAAACAAAATTAGAGAACTATGGTATAATTAATTTTTGTCTATATTTCGCTTCTTCACTTCTAGCCTTTGAGCTTTCTGAACATTATAGCTGGGGCCAGTTAACTTTATTAATTAGCTCTTCTCAAGATTTTAGAACAAATTCTGAGTCTAGTCAGATTTACCATATGCCAGTTTCACGGCAGCAGAAAATCTCATTTGTCCAAGCATGTTTGTTCTAAGAACTGGTCTCTTTTTTTTATTAAAGCCCATTGACCAAAGGTGACCAGGAACACAAACAGAGTGAAATAAAGGAGGGCTCCCTAGTTTCCTGAAGCAGGGATAACATATAGCAGAACCACTGTGGGGCAACGTGGAAGGAGACGGGGAGAAGAGGACCTGTCATAGGGTGTTGGCCTGTGCTGGCTGATTCCAAGAGGAACGCGGAAGTAGGAGCAAAGTGCAATGGTTCCGCAATTATCTATTTCAATAATCGTTTCTCAAGTGGTGGGAGAAATGAGATAGGGCTGGGCATGCCATCAGTAAGAAAGTAGCAATCACTCTGAAAGAAAAATTATTAGTAATTTTAAAGGCGAGGTATGGCCTTGGATACGATTCTGTTAGAAACATGGTTTTCTGTTAACTTTGTCCCCGATCTATTAGAAAACTGTTGCTGTTCCTTCAGAAATATTTCAGTCTTATCATCATCAGGATTAATTTTTACTTTCACATCTTGTTCCTCTTTCAAATAAATCCATACTACAAATCTCAGGTTCTTATTCAGTGGATGCCAGTATTTAATTTGTTTTAGTTTTCTGTTCAATTACACTACTCATATGTTATTCGTAAAGATCAAGCACAAACCTCTGAATACCATTTGGCTGGGATTGCAACACTTTCCACGAGATCTTCCTCATGCTAATGGCTTTATGGGCAACTGCTGCCAAACTGTCACCTGCCAGGATGTCTGGCTATTTTAAGTGCGGTATATCTTAGTTACCCACACTTCCTCCATTTCCTGCTTTAGGAAATTGTCCTAATTTTCTGCCTAATTTGTGGTTGTTGTTGTTGTTATATTGTTCTCTCTTGGCCAACAGAAAGGAAGGAAAATACAAACAAAAAGTTGAAAAATGTGGTCCAAAGTACAAATGTTTCTCAATATTTTGGTGTTTGGCAATTACTAACTCATGCCATGAACAACATCAGAGAAAACTTTATAGTTTTTATTATTGGCTTTAAATATCAGAACAAAATACACTGAATAAACCTGAAGTGAAAAGAGAAGAATTTCTCCTTTGTTTCAAAACTAAGCCAAGACAGCTTGGGTTTGAGCCTTGCTGGAGAATTTTGCTCCAGTCCTATGCTATTAACTGACACTGGAAAAACTTGTCTAACATTTTTATGCCTTGATTTACTTCCTTCATAAAAACTAATGTAGTCCTATCTGATAAGATTGTTGATATGTAAGGTGCATAATACAGCAATACTATCTTGCCTTTTTTGTTTGTTTGTTTTTAAACAAAGACAATTTCTGTGGATGATATCATTAGAGGAAAAAATAACTGAGACTAGCTGTAAAGTATTGTCAGAAATCTTTCTAGAAAGCATACTTTATGAGCTTTATACTTTACAATTAAATGGTTTTTAGGTCAATGCCATTGAACAGGAATATACATGATGGCAAGAATGGGAATAATTCAACAACATTATTTTGAGATAATATACCGAAAGTCTGCTGATATGAGTAACAGTGGTGTGGTGGTGCTCACAGAGTCCTTAAGTGCCATTGTTGTTGTGCCATTGTTTAAATCATTCAGGATTTTGCAATTTACATGTCCCAGGAGGTCTTAAAATTAAGTGCACACTATAAATCAAAGGAATAAAAATAATGGCCTTAGACATTATCAGCAAATAAAATATGACTGTTAAATGATCTTAGTAACTTTTAAAGTAATACTTATACATAAAGTGTGTTATTTTGCTTCCCTGAAACATTTGTTTTAGCCCAATATTTTAAATTATTCATTCTTGCTTAATGCATTATATTGAAATATTTTGCCACTCAGTGGAGCAATGATTTGAATGAGACTGTTTCTATCTACCTTACTTTTTACTCCAAATATCACATACTAAATACAAAATGTAAAATGTCACATTCTCCAATAGATATGGTGACAGCCTTCTGAGCCTTGCTAAGTAACTCCTCAGCATGACTGAACTCCTTCACCATCGCCTTAAATTTGTTTACACAATTTTATTTTCTTATCAGTCAATTCAGCACAGTTCCCAGCACCACAACAGAAGCCTTCTATTTTACTTTTTACCTTTATCAAATTCCAGCAAGCATCCTCCACCTAAACTTTCTTTAAAATTAACTTTAGATCTTTGCCTGAGAGGATTTTTTTTCCGCCTTCCAATTTTCCACTTCTGTGGCTTCTCTTTGCCTGCACATATTCGGAAATGTGTGCAGCTGATAGGAACACATTTGGAAAGGCAGTGCCAAGGAGCACCTCTTGCCTTGCCTTTCCCAGGTGGCTGCCCTCGCTTCATGTGGTGTGCGGTCTGTCCTGGTGCTGTCTGCCTAATGAGTTATCTAATGTTTTATGTTGCTTAGTCGATTCCAACGTAGAGTCTCTCCTTTGTTTTTTAACACTGAGACAGATTGCCAGGAAAATGAAATTTAAATAACAGTCACAAAAACTCTCCAACGTAGATGACATAAAAGGCACTTACTAAAGTAAATCATATCTTGGCAACTTAATGTCTTGCAGTAATGAGAAAATTTGAAGTCATTCTAGGAACAATAGATCATACAGCTGTGTCCTTAACTGAAGCTTAAGATAAAATGAAAAAAAAAAAAAGCAATACCCATTAATAAAGGAAACAGCTATGAAAATAAAACATACATGAAAGTATACTAAATCAAATATTTGAACAGCTTAAAAATAGTGCTGTTAGAAACCGAGAGAGGCAATTTGAGGCACAGCAAAAATGCTTTTAAAAAATTACAGTTCAGCAATCTTCAAACCCAACTTCTGAGGAGGCAAAGCCTTGTGGCTCAGAGTGAGAATCTCATGGTTGTTAAGACAGGTGAAACTGAACCTTAAAAACAGGATTTGAAAATTGTTCCCTCTGGTTGTTTCTTTCCATGAAATGCGGGTGTTTAATGTATTCATCATCAGGAGATGCTTTAGAAAACAGTTGATCATATCTAGAGAATGGATTGTACCAGTCCACAGTAGTGATCAGATTCAAGGATATATTTATATGTAACAAACTCAAAAGAGACTAAATATGAAAGTTGAGTGTCAATTTAATTCTACCCAGAGGACAATAATTTTCCTTTTTTTGTTGTTGTTGTTGTTCTTAGAAGTTCATGAAATACAGATAAACTAAAAATGGAAAATAAAAATCAACCAGAGTTGCACTCCAGAGATAAGCACTGCTAGCTTTTTCAACTATGTCTTTTCAGCCCTTTAATGCTTACTTCATATTATTTGTATATATTATATAATACTTCTAATAATATTTTAACTATGGAAACATGATGCCCTATTACATATGCCATTTTACAACTTGCCATTTTTCATTGAATAATATATAATAAATATTTTTTCATGTAATTCAGACAGTCCAGTATGAAGGTGTCACTGGAGAAGCTCCAAGGGCCCTGCACACTGGGAGGAGTGTGCCCTGGGGTGGAGCCTCAGGAAGTCCGCGCTGCTTGCAGTGGGGAGAAGCCTGGCCTCCCGTGTTCCAGGTGGTACCTGGGATTCAGTCTGTGTGGTGGGAAGCCTGTTAGCAGGACTCTTGTTTTACTGAGCATCCCTGTTTCACATTTTTTTTTTTCCTTTTCACCCAATAAACCCTGCCCTTCTCACCTTTCAAAGTGTCTGGGAGCCCAATCTTTTACGGTCGTGTGACAAGGACCTTAAGGAGAAAGTCCTACGACATAATTAAATGAAATTCTGGAGCAACATGTTATATGGTAAAATTTTGTATGATACTTGAAATTTAAGGAGCTAACACATCTCAAAAACCAACCTCAATCTAATTAGGAAACCTCGGTTTTCGGTGATGGTGCAAGATCTTAATTTTAAAATGAAAGAAAAGGGAATCTTATTTGGACGAAAATTTTATCACATTCAAGGTTGCTTTTCCTTTCTGAGATAGGGTCTGTGTGCTGGGGGAAGGTTATGCACGGCAGATGAATGTGTGCTGGGGACCAGATCGTCTTCCTCTGCTTACTCCTCCCATCTCTATCCCTCTGCAGTCTGGTCCCTGGTGCTGGTGCAGCCCATTGTTGGCTAAATCTTTAACTTGGCACTGGTGAGTGGAAGACTGGTACCTGTACTCTAAATTTAATTTGATCTGAAGTCCCTGATCTGCAATGCTATAGTGCACTTGGCAAGGAGAATGTCAGTTTCCCCCAGCTTTTAAAAGATCTTCAGCCTATCTCTTTTTAATTTCTGCCAGCATCAAGTGCTAAATCCCTAGGTAGTTTTATACTCCATCACTTGGCTGAGTAACTTCAGCTCTAGCCCTTCTCTCTGAGGTTCACGTGAGCCATGTAAGTTATATTCCTACATTCTGACATCCTAAGACAACTCATGAGGGGAAGGAGGAGGGAAGGAGTGTGTCTTGCAGGCTCCCCTACCTAGACAAAACACACAGTTCCTCAATCTCTGCTTGAAAGTATGCTTTAATAAACTCCTGCCATGAGAAATTTCCAGGAAAGGAGAAGGGACTATTTCTTTGTTTTAGAGTCGCCCTACCTTTAATGGTTAATTTCATGTGTCAACTTAACTGGGACACAATGCCTAGATATTTAGTCACACATTATTCTGGATGTTTCAGTGGAGGTGTATTCTTAGAAGGGGTTAATATTTAAGTCACTGGACTTTGAGTAAAGCAGATTACCCTCCATAATGTGAGAGGGCCTCATCCAATCTGTTGAAAGCCTTACTAGAACAAAAAACTGACCTCCCCTGAACAAGAGGAAATTCTGCAGTAGATGTCCTTTGGACTCTGACTGTAACTCTTTCTAAGTTTTTAGCCTGCCAATCTAACATGTACATTTAAACTTCCACCTCCACAATTACATAAAACAATGGCAATTCCTTAAAAAAAAAAAAAAAAATTCTGTCTCCTGTTCTCTCTCTCATCCCCTTTATGTACACACACACACACACACACACACACACACACACACCCCACACACTCTATTTGTTCGGTTTCTCTGGAGAACCCAAAGAGTCCACCCGCTAAAAATGTTAGAGAACTCTTTCCCTCATCCCACCCCCTGCTATAGGAGTGACCCTGGTGAGTACAAAAGTTAGTGATCATGGCTTTTACTTTCCTGCTCTGTAGTGAACTTAATGGTGGCTCCCAAAAAGGTATGTCCACAACATAATCTCTGGAACCTATGCATGTCACCTTATTTGGAAAAAGGGTCTTTGCGGATGTAATTAAGTTAGATGTTTTGAGATTAGATCATCCTGAATCATCCAAGGTGGGTCTAAAGCCCATGATCAGTGTCTTTATAAGAAAAAGGCAGAGGGAGACTTGAGACAAAGAAGAAAAGGAGACCATGTGACCGCAGAGGTGGAGACTGGAGTGATGCAGCCATAAATCAAGGAATGCTAGCAGCCACCAGAAGTCAAATGACGCCAGAAATGAATTCTCCTTGATTCCCTGATAACACCTTGACTTCAGACTTCTATCCTTCAGAACCGTGACAAAATAAATTACTGTTACTGTAAGCCACCAAGTTCATGATCATTTGTCATGGAAGCCTCAAGAAACTAAAACACTCTCCTTTTTTCATAACTCAGCTCTTACCTAATTTTTTTTCTCGCATTTCACATACTCTTTGCCTGGGAAAACAGAAGCAGGTGAGGTATAAAAACAGCATCTTTTGGAATGTACTCCTGTTTAAATTTCTATTTATACTCTTTACCCTCACAACCCTTAAGAATTTCACCAGTGGCTGTCAACAGAGTAATATTTCTTTAACCTAAAAGCCAAGAAATTATTTTAAAATTTTCCTTGTCTACCAAAAACTACCTTTTGTTCCACTTTTACCATATGTATTTAACTAATGTCGAACCTATTAGATATTTGTTATAAAATAGAATGCTACAGTGATCGTATTTTTGGATAAATACAACCAGGATGGGAAAATTTTATGTGAAAATGCTGAGTTATAGAACCTACAAAGACTTAAAGGTTTTGGTGTATTCATAGCCTTCTTACCACGCACCTTGTTTCTGATTCAGTGTTTTTCAGAGTGTGTTTACAAAGGGTATTTGTTCCAAGAAGGTATGAGGTAACAAATAGGCAGTACATAGAAATGGGGCCCTTTAGCCCTGCTTCTTGTTTATTGTATGGTGGCTACTCACCATGTTTTAAAGCGTCTATATTTTAGATGCCTTCAAAATGACCCCTGCTTTCTCTGTCAAAACCTGAATTCAGGTTCTCAGTCTCCCTTGCAGATAGAATGCTGAGATTTACCTGGGCTCTTCCAGTCGGATATACTGATATAATCACTCTTAAAGGGGAATAGAGTGAAATTACACAGAGGTAACCTTTTGAAGACCTTAGCAGTGAAATGGCCAGTTTTGCCTGGGCACCTGTGGAAGAATTTCTGACGTGCCATCTCAGTTCTCATTGGCGTGAACTGAGGTGACGGGTTGAAGTGATAACAGTGCTTTCGCTGGAGAGCCGCCCTGTCATTTTCCTTGGGACTATTTCTCATTCTAGAGCTTACCATTCTGCCACTTGGGCTCTGTTGAGGAGTCAGTTGTTTGTTTTATATTTTTAAATACCTACCTTTCTGTTTAAACCAGCTAGAGTGACTTTTCTTTTTGTGATGAAGTACATGGACCAAAAATATGTCAGGTAAGTTTGGGAAACACAAGGTTGAATTGATTATGTGGTTTTCTTTACTAAAGACACTTGAGGATGTTTAATGTGCATCATAAACTTCTAAGCAGATAGAGTGTGAAGTTTTTCCTCAAATGCATTTGAATAAAATATACTGGCTCTGAGGAAAATCATAAGATCTATATTTCATGGAAGACTGCTTGAGAAATGATTTTTGTTTTCTCAATCTGCGAGAAAGATTCTGTTTGAGAAAGAGTCTATGTTTCTGTGTTTCTCCATCCACAAGGAAGAGTCATCTTTTCTGCATGAAAATCTTACCATGGTCTTCCCTTTCTCAAAATGTGTCAATGGATTTCCATTCACCTACAGGATAAAAATGCAAACTCTTTGAGGGGACATAAAATAGCTTTTCAACATCTAAGTCCTGCTTTCTGATCCAACCACATAGCCCTCCTCTCCCCTTCCTTTGCTGCTATGGTCTGAAGGTACCCCCTAAAGCAGATATGTTTGGAACATAGTCCCCAGTGCAATAGTATTTGGAGGTATGGCCTCAATTAGGGAGGTGTTTAGGCCGTGAAGATTCCACTTTCATAAATGGACTAATAATGCTCATTTTAAAGGGCTTGTGGCTGTGAGTTTGACTCTTGCTCTCTCATGCTCTTGTCCTTCTGCCTTTTACCATGGGATGATGCAGCAGACGTCTGCAGCTTAATACTGGACTTCCCAGCTTCCAGAAGTGTGAGAAATTTCTTTGTGTTTACAAATTACCCAGCCTTTGGTGTTCCATTATAGCAACAGAAAATGGACTAAAACAAGATTAACTTCTATGTTTAATCCTACATTACTGAACTATGTATAGATTCCAGAACAAACCTGGCTCCCCTACATTTTCATCCAATATATGGACTCTATGCACTGCCTGGGACGCTCCTCTCTTGGGATTCTAACCAACTTCTTACATTTCAAACTCTCAGCTCAAATGCTGCATTCACTGTGACATCGAACTTGACACCCCTAAGGCAGATCTAGGTGCCTCTTCTCTCTCTGCTGCACTTGGCGCACACATCATTAGAGCAATTGTTTTATTTGGTTGCAACTGCTGACTTGGAAGCGTTCCTCTGCTGTAGCCATAGTTCCTTGAGGGCTTAGGTAGTGCCTTATTCTTTATATGTTATTAACACAGGAAGAAGCCATGAGTACAGTTCTTTACACAATCAAGTCTCCTGTCTTTGTCAACCAATAAAGCAAGCGCCCAGATTCAGACTGATGTGCAGAGTTCTTTGCTGCTGGGCCAAGTCTTCGCTATACAAACTCCGTATTGCCTGGGGGATGGGAAAAGGCTTATAAGCACCACTCAGTTCACCCCTTATATTTTTTCCTGATTGTGACAGAACTTCATTCTTTCTTATTCTTAACTCTCAGTACAGTACACTTGGGAGTTGCTTCTTATGGTTAAAAAAAAAAAATTATTCACTTTTCTCCCATGTGTTCCCGAGTCCTTTAAAGAATTTCGCTCCCTGATTCCTGCCCTAGGATTCTTTTTCTTTGTCTCAAACATCACTTTTGGATGCCGAGCTTTCCCTTTGGTCTGATTTTTCTTAAAGTGAAGTTAAGAAGTTTTGGATCTCTGAGACTAAAAAAAAAATCTTAAAAGAAAGAATTACTATTTCAGCCTCAGGATCAAAGGTCAATAGATAATCAGTCATTTACATTGTGGGGAACAGTACTTTTTGTAGTATAAATACTGTGTTTTCATGCAGAGAGAGGCTTTTCTTTCTTTCTTTCTTTCTTTCTTTCTTTCTTTCTTTCTTTCTTTCTTTCTGTGAGTTATTATTTAAAGGCCTGCATCTTTTATTTCACTTTGATAGACATCCAGAAAAGGGAGGATAAATTTATGCCCAAGAAGATGGTGCTAGATTGGCGAAGAAAACACTGCCTACTGCCAAATTTGCATTCACAATGTCTATCAGAGTGATGGCACATTACATATATGTAAATGTCTTTTAAATTATCAAAAAAATTAACAACTGAAAGATAATCATCACTAAAGAGTGTTAGGTATATAACAAGGGCATGAACCAATTGAGAAAGGACTAAGATAACTGGAAGTTGCCATGAAGAAAGAAGAAAGTTAAGGTCACTCCTCAAAGCTTTGTTCTAAAACAAATAGAGTAGCATTCGGGAGGATCTACAGGGTCAAAAGTTGTCTTCTTCACCTACTTTGATTTTGGTTTTTAAGATGGAAAACACAGAAGTATCAGTGTAGTCAAGAGCAAAAAGAGAGTGGTCTGGAAAGAGAAGGCACAAACTGTGAAGGAATGTCCTAAAAATGATTAAAGAAATATCATCCTGAGGAAAGGTAGAAAGGATTCGCTTTGCGTAACAGAGATGCTTCTGCCTTTAACACAAGAGTGGGGCGGATATGAAAATGGAAAGAGAGGGAATAAAATTTATAGTAGAGGATCAGTATTTTAAAGGGTTTTTTTTTAATTTTAATTTAATTTAATTTAATTTATTTATTTTTTTGTCTGAGAGATCCTCTCGTTTAGACATTTGTATCTGTTTGCCAAGAGTTGAGAAAATATTACTCAACATTTTTTGGCACTCTATCAAAATGGTTGAAGTTCCCTCTATTTTTTTTGAAGGTATTCATTCATTGTATCTCTAATTCCACTCTCACTTATCTACTCTGTCTCTGTCTCTAACAACACTTACCAAATACTTTTTATGTGTGATGTTTATCTATCCAACCGTGTACTATTCTTAGCACCTTGCATGTAAGGACAGTGTTGGGGAATATGTCCGTGAAGGAAATAGAAAAACAAACAAACATGTTTCTGCCCTTGTGAATTTTCTATCTAATATGAGAAGAGGAAGCAGGGGAAAAATAAAATAAAATTAATGAGTAAAACATGTAATTTGGGTCTTTGTAAGTGCGATGACAAAAAAAGAAATCAGGGAATAAGAATGGGGAGTGACCAGGAAAAGTGAGACTGGAGTTTGACTGAGGCAGACAGGGCGTCTCACGGAGAAAGTGGTATTTGAACATCATGTCTCTTCCCTGCTCAAAACCTTTGAAGAGCTTCCCACATCATCCAGAGCAAAAACCAAGAACCCTTAGAAAGGTCTACAGAGCCCTGCACATCTGCCCATCCCACATCTCTGTAACTTCATCTCCTACTAAGCAACCTGCTCTTAAAACCTGCACCTCCCAGACCAAGGGCCTCTGCACCTGCTTTTCCTTTGCCTAGAATCCAATTCCTCTAGACACTCAATCAGCTCGACGCACTACCTCTTTCTATTCTTTGCTTATCACTTTCCCAATGAGGCCTTTCCTAAGCACTTTTCTAAAATGTTAACATGTCCTCTATGCCCCAATGCCTACAGAATCTCTCTTTTGTCCCTGACTAATTTTACGATAAAGTGTACCCATTTCTAAAGTGCTATACAAATTGTTCATTTTGTTAATATCTGTCTCTTCTAGAGGCAGATAATTAATTACATTTCCATCCTCCTCCTCCCGCCCCCCATACCCTGTGCACTAGAAGACAAGCTCCTCCAAAGCAGAAATTGTTCTGTTCTTTTCACAGATGTGTTCACTGACCACCCACTCCTTCCCTACAGTACCTAGAAAAGTGTATTCAAAGTAGGCTTATGAATAAATATTTGAAAAATACATGAGCAGAGGGAACACACTATGGAAAGCAGATGCCCCAGGGAGAGGACCAGATGAAAGGAGTGGCTGGCTTGTTCCGTAAACACTAAAGGGGCCACTGTGGCTGAGATAGATGAGCCCAGAGTGAAAAGCTGGACAGTAGGCAATCAGGAAATGCTTTTTTGGCCACTGGATAAATTTGGGTTTTACTCTGAGTATTGTGAGAAGTTTTGGATGAATTTTAACAAACTGACTATAATGGCCCAAGGGCTAAAACAGGAAGAACGTTCAGTAGAGCACAGCAACAAACCGGCGTAGATATTATGAAAGAGGCTTAGCTGCTTCTACCACATTTAGTGTCATCTTGTATTCATATATTTTTAATCAGCACAAATGTTGCATTGTGCTCTACATCTCCTTCTCTTCCTTACCTTTCTTTTTTTCCACTCCGCAGTATGTTTTCACAATCTATCCATGCTGATTAGTGAACAACTAGTCAATTGCTTCTAATTGCTGAGTATTATTTCACTGTCAGCATCTATCTCTTCTTTCCTAATGTGAACTAGAAACAAGGTTAGAAACAGAAAAAGTGTGCTGTCGGGAGCACTGGGAGAAAAAAGATAAGGATCAATTTACTGAGGGGAATGGGATAGTGAGAATGAAACAGAAACGCAATGGGTTAGATTAGCCCCTGTTAGAATTTGCCAGATGGGGACAGTGAAGGAAGAACAAGGCCACTGAATCAAAAGAAATAATAAAAAAAAGTGGCCAAAATGATAAACCATCGGGTCCATATGGGTATTAATTATAATAAGAAGAACAATAGCAACAACTATTACACCAAGATAGTATTCACTAAATACTTTCATCATGCAAGACACTGTTTTAGGGATTCACATACATTGAGGAAGGGACCAATGTATTTGGAGAAAAGAAGAAACCAAGGTATTTATTACTACATAGAAATAAACTGTTTAATGGAAATAGCAAAATGAAAAAAGGTAGAAGTGTTGTACATGGTATTCAGATGCGCTGATATTTAATTTTCCAGATGTAAATACTTTCAAGATGATGACAGGTCTGGTAAATGTCTTCACAACTAGATAAGAGACTACGATGTTAGTGAATCATGAACCTGGATAATGAAGTCTCCAAGATGAAGCTAGTCATGCAATAGCCAGAGCTGCAATTGGAAGGTAGGACAGTACCAACTCAACCTCATGTCCATTGATAAGTAGGTCAGTGAGGAATAATCCTCCTGCTCAGGAGGACCACTAGAAGACAGCCAGATTTCAGGCAATGCAGAGAAAGAAATGCAAGTGGAGGCACTGAAGTATAGGACAGTTTGTGGTCAGTGTACCAGGAAGTTTCAGTTGATATAGTAATGAGGTCGAAAGGAAGTTGATGGAAGAAACCACAGAATCACAGAGTGATTAGAGGCGAGGAGAAATGTCTGACAAAGCAGGCTTACATTTAGGCAGGGTAATATGAATTCATTGCTCTCATAGTTTTAAATAAAAGAGTGGCAAGTTTGCCCAGTTAATTAAATAAGTAATCTGGCATGACATATTTTCAATTAGACAAGTGGTTTGCTCTTTGATTACTAACAAATACAACAGGTGTGTCTTCGTGGTGGTGAAAGGGGCCAGTTTCACCCAACTCTCCAGTCATTTCTTCTTATCCTCTCCCTGCCCACATATCCAAATTAGTAAGTAAAAATTAAAATTATTACATAAAGTATAGTGTTGCCATGTTACTATTTGTTATGTGGGGTTTTGTTTGTTTGAGATGGAGTTTCAATCTTGTCACCCAAGCTGGAGTGCAGTGGCACAATCTCAGCTCACTGTAACCTCCGCCTCCTAGGTTCAAGCAATTCTCCTGCCTCAGCCTCCCAAGTAGTTGAGATTACAGGCAACCGCCACCACACCTGGCTAATTTTTGTATTTTTAGTAGAGACAAGGTTTCACCATGTTTGCCAGGCTGGTCTCGAACTCCTGATCTCAGGTGATCCTCCCATCTCGACCTCCCAAAGTGCTGGGATTAAAGGCGTGAACCACTGTGCCTGGCCCCCCCATGTTGACTATTTGATCAAGTAAGAAAAATATGATGATATATCATCCCAATAATGACATTAAATGGCCTCTTAGTCTTCTCCTTCTGGGAACAAAAGATAAATTAAATGGAATAAATCTGGCTTCAACAATAAAATAATTTTATCTTTTAAGAATTTTTCAGTTTGACTCTTTGGCTGAAAATGTTTAAAATGATTAAGTTTTTCCTTTTATCTTTATATTTGATACACACACAAGCCACTAACAGGTCTGAATTTTAAATAAATATAGAGAAGTTGTTTTCTGACTTTGATATTTGCCTATCATCCTAAAAATAAAATATGAGAAATTAGAGCAGTGTATATTTTGGGAAATCACAGTGTGTTTAATATTCAAGCCATAGGGTTTGTTTTTAAAAACTAAAAAAAAAAAAAAAAAAAAAAAAAAAAAAAAAAAAAAAAAAAAATCCATACTAATTATATGATTTCTAAATATGCCAACAGCTCAGTAAGCCCTAAGCACACATTAGATGCAGGAGTTACGCGATTCCCTGGGTCTGAGCCTTGTGCCTTTCTTTGTCTTCACTGCCACTCACTGATGTTCATATTCATTCTGAAGTGAAATTTGGCCCAACTTTGTTTCTATGTATTTTATCAATCTCCCATAGAAATGATAGGAGACAGCGGCTGGATTATGCTGATGCCGCCACGACACACTACCTTAAAATATGGCACCTTGGCATTTGAGAAAACAGCAGAAGCAGGAAAGTCACGTTTACCTCCTCACCTTTTCCCTTGAAGCAGGTCATACTGCTGCAGGAAAGGAATGTCCTTTGATCTCTAAATACACTGGGACACAGAGAAGAATCTGAACAGTCCTTGCTCAGCTGAAACAGTCCTTGCTAAGTTGTCCCATGTATTGCCATTAAATTACACACTCTTTGTCCAATCACTCTTCAGCATGACTATCCACACTTCATCATATCTAAATATAAAAGTACACGGGTTTTCTTTCTTTAGGTCTTCATTTCTGAAGGCTCCCATGTCAAGTAAAAATTGTATCAAATAAATGTGTATGTTTTTCTCTTGTTAATATATCTTTTGTTATAGAGGCCTCAGCCACGAACCTAGTGAAGTGTGAAACAAGAAATCTTTCCTCCCCTTCAATACCCTTGGAGGTTGTAGTCCTACAGGCAAAGACCCCAGTTTCCATTGTTTCAAAGTTCTGGAGAGAGAATAACTTCTTCTAGGGTATGAAATGTTTCCAATCATTGGAGAAATGCTAGATAAAATCATTTACTCACAAAAGTGTTCTATAGAGACACAAGCTGAATAGCTGGACACAAACATAATATTTGTTTTCTCATTTATTCAACAGCACCGGTGAGCTGGGTGCAGGGGACAAGTATGAAATGAACGTGGAGTTGCCTGGGAGGAACTCATAGTCCATTGATGGAGATTAATGCATAAACAAGAACTTTACAATAATACATTATATAATTATTGTAATTACAATAATTAATAAATGTAACCCCTCGGTTGTGGCTGAACTATCCAGAAGAGCAGAAGGGATAGTCCATTAACAGAAGGAAATCAGCCTTATTATTGAAAGACCATAGTTCCCTTGATCTCTTCACGGGACTTGCAAAGAGGTTGGCTCCTTTACTCAGAGGGTAGCTCTCAACCCGTCATGGTGTGTCCAGGATTGGTGGGTTCTTGGTCTCACTGACTTCAAGAATGAAGCCAGGGACCCTCGCCCTTACAGTTCTTAAAGATGGTGTGTCCAGGGTTTGTTCCTTCAGACATTCAGATGTGTCTGGAGCTTCTTCCTTCTGGTGGGTTCATGGTCTCACTGTCAGGAGTGAAGCTGCAGACTTTTGCGGTGTTACAGCTCATAAAGGCAGTGTGAACCCAACAAGTGAGCAGCAGCAAGATTTATTGCAAAGAGTGAAAGAACAAAGCTTCCACAGTGTGGGCAAGCGGACCCGAGCAGGTTGCCACTGGCTGGCAATGGCAGCCTGCTTTTATTCCGTTATCTGGCCCCACCCACATCCTGCTGATTGGTCCATTTTGCAGAGAGCTGATTGGTCTATTTTGACAGAGTGCTGATTGGTGCATTTACAATCCTTGAGCTAGACACAGAGTACTGGTTGGTGTATTTACAAACCCTGAACTAGCCACAGAGTGCTGATTGGTGTATTTACGATCCTCTAGCTAGACATAAAAGTTCTCCAAGTCCCCACCAGATTAGCTAGATACAGAGTGCTGATTGGTGCCTTTACAATCCTTGAGCTAGAGGCAGAGTGCTAGACAGAACAGTTCACCAAGTCCCCACTAGGTTAGCTAGATGCAGAGTACCAATTGGTGTATTTACAAACCTTCAGCTAGCCACAGAGTGCTGATTGGTGTATTTACGATCCTCTAGCTAGACATAAAAGTTTTCCAACTCCCCACCAGATTAGCTAGATACAGAGTGCTGATTGGTGCACATACAATCCTCTGGCTAGATATAAAAGTTCTCCAAGTCCCCATTGGGCTCAGGAGCCCAGCTGGCTTCACCTAGTGGATCCTGCAGGGGGGCTGCAGGTGGAGCTGCCCACCAGTCCTGACCCACGCCTGCACTCCTCAGCCCTTGGGTGGTTGATGGGACCTGGCACCACAGAGCAGGGGGTGGCACCCGTTGGGGAGGCTCAGGCCGTGGGGGAGCCCTCTGCCGGGTGGGGGGGCTCAGACATGGCGGGGGCTGCAGATCCCGAGCCCTGCCCGGGGGAGGCAGCTAAGAATTTGAGAGCAGCGCGGGTGGGTCCAGCACTGCTGGGGAACCCAGTGCAAACTCCCCATCTATTGGCCTGGGTGCTAAGCCCCTCACTGCCCTAGACCAGCACAGGGGGGCTGGCGGCCCCTCTGTGTGTGGCCCACTGAGCCCCAGCCCGCGCCCCCCCCCCCATTTGCACTGGCCCACGAGTGCCACCCGCAGCCCCAGTTCCCACCCACGCCTCTCCCTCCACACCTCCCGGCAAGCAGAGGGAGGTGGCTCTGGCTTCAGCCAGCCCAGAGAGGGGCTCCCACGGTGGCATGGCCGGCTGAAGGGCTCCTCAAGCCCCACCAGAGTGGACTCCGAAGCCGAGGAGGTGCTGAGAGTGAGGGTTGCTAGCACATTATCACCTCTCAATGGGATGGGGAGCATGCAGGTGAGTGGGTGCCAGGGCCAGGATGCGCACCTCTGGGCAACCGGCAGGAGAAGATCTCCAGGCCCATCTAGTAGGGGTACCGGCAACCCCCAGAGCCCTGGAGGGTGTATGTTACAGTGCGCTCTTTTAGCTCTGCCGTCCGTGGACAGCTTAAGTGTTAAACAGCTCAGTGGAGGGGCAGTGTGAGGCCTTGTTAGGCATCCGGGAAGAATCAGGTCACATGAATGAATTGGAGATTGCAAATGCTGGGATTTTATTGGGTGGTGGAAATGGCTTTCAGCAGGATGGAGAGCTGGAAAGGGGATGGGTGGAGCAGGAAGATGGTCTTCCCCTGAAGTCTAGCCATCCCCCAGCTGAACTCTTACATGAAGTCCCACTGTCAAGCCATCCCTCTGAAGCCAAGCTGCTTCACTCCAACGTACAGCTGCTGCTTCTCTTCTCTCCTCTGCTGCTCTGCCAGTGGAATTTTAATGCATCCAAGATGGAGGGCGGGACGGGCCAAAAAGCATCATTTGAGGAGGGAAACAGGAATGTATGTTCTCACTTTGGGCTGCGGTCCCAAGCTTGAGGGTAGGGATTTGTCAGGAACCCCGCCCTTTTCTGCCTAGTATTTCCCTTCCTCCTGTCCATATCATTATTAATCCCTTGTGAACAAAAACAAAGTGAAGGATATGATACAAAACCCTTCTTTGCTTTTTCTAACGGGGTACATTCAGTCCCCTTAGGGTTTTTTCAGATGGTTATCAGGTGTCTCCTTCTTTCCGAGCCTTCATCTCCCTGTGTTCTTTTTGCCTGCCTTACCCTGGCTGATTTCTACCTTTTTGGACCTTCCAGCAGGGTCCAGGCTCCAGCCTGGAAAGATGGTAACAGATCCTTATTTGACTTCATATAAAGAAGCTAAAGTCCCTCAGATTCTCCAGAATGGAGTAGCAACAAGATAAATCTTTCTCTATTACTGTACATTCATACTACAATTTCCCTGCACTATCCCTGATGTATTTTTATACAAAATAGTTCTAGCACTAATTAATGGGCAGACTCTGGCAGTATGAAGAAATGTTTCAGTTCATGGATTGTGGAGTCAGATGCCTGGGTTTGCAATACTGCCTTGACAGTGTGTAATGTCTTTCTCTTCCTCATAATATTGTTTGGGGATTAAATTAATTGATATGTGTAAAGAGCAGGGAAAAAATGAACAGAAAATCTGCGGGAAACTGAAAAGCTCATCCTGCTGTAGTAAGGTAAGTAAGCAAATCTGGAAACCCAGGGGCACCAGGCACAGTGGCTTTGTGCTCATCCTCTGCTGTTGCTCGCAGATTCCCTTTCATCTGGAAGAAATTCCTACTCTTTTGGTCTCCAAAATATAGCCCCTCCCTCTATCTAGCCACAAGGAATTTACTATAATGGGTTAATGCAGCCTTCTAGTCTTGTGGAGGCAGAGAACTGACTCACCCTCCTCCTCAGCCCAGTTTTCCTCACAAAGTGGGTAGGTTCTTTTTCAATAATGGAGCTCTACTGCCTTGAAGAGCCCAGGAGCCTAGCCCCTGACTCTCACCTCCACATTGTGCTAGAATTCCTCATTACTCTTCTTGTCTCTTGGACACAAGTTTTTGGAAAATTTGCTTTCAATAGTACCATTTTTCCAGCCACAGTTTAACCAGCCAATCTCTATGTCAGTTTCATAGCGCCCAAGGAGTAGTCCCATGTATGTAGCTGCCGCATCTGGGGATACTTAACTGACTCATCACACTCCAGGGCCATCAGAATCTAAGGACACCGTCACTGCCTGTGCAGCACCAATGGGTCTACCCAGGTAACAGAAACACTTCTCCATAGACCTAAAAAGAGGAGGATGACAGGAAAGAGGAATGGGCTTTCTTTCCTCCCTCCTTTGGCTGGGTGAGTGTTTCCAGGATCAGGACCTCATCCTCACTCTCCTAGAAACTTCAATTTTTTTTTAACCTTTTAACATTTTAGAGCCCGTATTCAATTATTGCCTCCATAAAGGGAGGGAATATTCATTCACAATATGACCCTTAGCTAAGCAACTTGAATCCTGCAAAAGACTGCGACTAGGCACAAAAAAAAAAAAAAAACAAAAAAAACAAAAAAACCCTTACTGTCTAGGGGAATATATCGCAAAGAGAATTTTTTTTCAATCAAGTACCATTATCTGTGAGGTCACAAGGATAACGGTAAAAAAAGTTTTGCTTCTAAAAAAGAATAATCTTTGTAGACTTAAAAACCAAAATTTTAAAGAAATGAATCCCTAATGGCTTCTTGAACAGAACAAACAGCAGTAGAATATAGTTGAAAGAATTTAGTCTTAAATTAGCAGAAAATGGTTTAATATTTGTCTCGCTCATTTACTAACTGCTGGTCTTGAATTATTTGCCATCTCTAAGTTCCTGTTTCCTGTTCCATAAAATGGGTATACTAATTTCTACTTCACTTGATTTTTGACATAATAAAATGATAAGACATATAAAGCAACTAATGGAGGATAGCAATTATCAAGATGAACAACAAAAAACAACCAATTTATCACAATGTTGAATTTAACTATATGTAATTTCCAAGAGTCAGATTTCTTGTAAGTTAGAAAAACAAATTATTTTATTTCTCTGGGATATTTAAATCCAGTTCTTCTAAAGGAATCCAGTGATTTCTTGGAGAATCTTATCTAGAGAAGTTAGATTATTTATTTAGTACTTATTTCCCAAATAATCACAAAAGATTATGTTATTCCTGCAGCTGCCTAGCTAGTATCCACTGAAAATGTTTTCACCACACTCTGTAATAAATGCATTCTTCTTTCAGTCACAGAAGACCATCTCCAAGAGGCTGTATGTTTTTCCAGATCATGGAAGTGTGGCAGTCAGTAATTGATATTATTAAATATGTTTACTGCTGATGCAGTGACATAGCTCAAATGTGCTTGCTTTTCTATGCTGAAAATTGATGGGATATTGGATCTGATTTCAATTCTACAGTGGATGTCAGCAAAACTTCAACACATGAACTGAAGAAAACAGGAACAGTTGATAAATGCCCTTTTTGAGTCAGTCTCAGAAGACAAGAGAATCAAATGTCTGTGGTAACATATGCTGCAGTTTCAGACGGAGCCTGCACTGAAACCATGAATAGCTGGTTTAAAGCAGCTCAGTGTTATCCACAGAATGGGGCAAAGCACTGTGGAGTCAGAGGAACTGGCTCTAAGCCTTTCCTATGGACCGGGGTTGGCTTCAGTCTTCATCTATGCTTGTGGCTGTCTTCCTAGAAGGCACTTGTTTTATTTATTCTGGAAAGGTGACTTTTTTCACTACACTGGATAAACAGTAAAAATGTCAGAAAAAAATATTCAGTCATATTGACTGGAGAAATGTCTTTGTAAAGTGACAACCAGAAAAATGATTTTTTGTTGTTGTTGAAAAATAACAAAAAATGGATATTTTTTTATATATTTATATAATATATCTAAGTGCATTATTTAGGCAAAGACTTATAAAGGTGAATTCACAGGTGAAGCAGGTGAAGTACAGAGCCTGTTATCTTCCCAAAGACAGGTACAGGGTATTCTGTTTCATAATTTCAGGTTGCAATTCTTTATGCACATTAGACAGTTTCAACAAAGAGCAAATATTTACATCGATATTTATAATATCACTAATGTTCTATGAAAATAATGTATTTTCACATGCTTCATCTTATTTAAGTTTTATAACAGCCATATGACCCCTGTGAGTTGGCATTTTAATCCCCAATTTACATATTACAGCACTAGGACTAGGGGGATGGAAATCACTTGTCAGTGTCACATAGTTAATAGTTATCTCAGTGACAGCACAGTCCCCTCTATTCTGATTCTAAGCTGAGTGCTTTTTGGGTTTTTTGTTTGTTTGTGTTTAATATACCAAAGCACCTCTCCTGCTTACGTTTTATCATTTACTGACAACTCGGAAAGAAAACCTACCAACATTTTTCCCACTATTATTTCATTCAATAGATACGATTGACAGCAAGGGATGTATGCCTTCCTTAATTAGGATCATAGAATGTTAAACCTCGAAGATGTTAGAAATGTAGTTCAACCTCTATATCAAGTTGATCAAATCTTTTTCTGGCATGATCCCTCTATAAACCTGGCTAGCTTTCTCCATTGTTCCTATTCTAAGGTCACCAACTTGTCAATTTCCAACTTTCTTTATGAGCTATATTCTCTGGATCAGTTGCAAGCCTTTACAAATGAGATGTTGAAAAAAAACAACCAAATAATTGAAGATGTGTAATAAAGGAACGAATTACAAAGGTGTAGGAAGGTTAAGAGAAAGCAGTAAGAGATGGTTCACTACTTTGGAGTCATTATCTCACCTAGACTTGGAGGGACAAGGGGAAGGGGCAGATACTGGAACCCAAAAGGTATAGCTGTAAGAGAAGGCTGGAGTGAAATTGGCAAAGATAAAGTCAGGGAAACAAAAACCCCAAATTCATTCTCTTCTAGACTAACATATTCTTGCCATATCTCCAATTGTTCCAAATTGAAAGCCAGATGATGTCTTAGCCCAAGTATACTTTAAAACAGAGCCTATGATATCGTATTATCTGAGACTATAATCCAGTAAACAAAACTGAGAGAAAGAGGAATGAAGCAAACAAGAGAGATTTTAAAAATGTTAAGTGCTTTACCTAAGCTGGCCACATCTTCACAATAAGCAGATTGCTTAGTTTTGTGAAACATCTCCAGAGAAGTGGTATGGAAGCTCCATTGGCTATTAACAACCCCACGAAGTATCATAACTGACCATCTGGATTGTACTATGCATGGGTGGCTTCATGGTATCGCCTTTTCAGCAGCAATTGTGAAGCTACATGGTGCAAAGAGATAAATGTGAAATATGAGCCAAGGTTCTATGTGGACGTGCCCTTGAGTGATTTCAAGGAAAAAAAATAATCAAAGCAGAGTCCTGATGCATCAGCAATATCTAAGTCTACAATCTTCAAGACAGTGTTAGTCGTTGCTAGGGCTGCACGAAAAACAAGCAATGCAATGATGCAGATCTGGGGACACACAAACAGGGTTTGGTGCAGAGGGCCAGGGTGTCCATAAGGTGTAGCCTCACAGGACAGAAAGGTGTGGTGGGAGTGGCAGGAAAAGAGAGAAAAGTGGGTCTGGAGGGAAAAACAGAAGGTATGCATCATGTATACAAAATGGGAAGAAGTTTCTACAAACTGGCCGTTATGGATTAAATATTTGTGTCCCCCTAAAATGTGTATGTTGAAATCCTACCCTCCAGGATGATGGTATTAGGAGGTGTGGCTTTGGGAGGTAATTAGATGCTGAACCCTCGTAGATGGAATTAGTGCCCTTATATAAAAGGACCTAGAGCCCTGCCTTACCTCTTCTGCCGTGTTCTCACACAGAGAAAAGTCACCATCTATGAACCAGGAATAGGGCCCTCTCCAGACACTCGATCTACCAGTGCCTTGATCTTGCACTTCCCAGTTTCCAGAACTATGAGAAATAAGTGTTGTTTAAGTCACCCAGTCTATGGTATTTTTGTGATCACAGCCCAAATGCACTAAGACAGTGGCCATGTCCTGTATTACCACTCTATGCTAAAAACTTATTCTTTTATGATTCTCAAGCTAAAGAAAGAAGATAGAATGCTCTAATAGTGTAGTCTGAAGTCTTTGTATGTCGTCTTAGAAGACTTTGCTGTGTTCTGTGGAGCGACTTCTTTTTATCCATCTCCCTATAAAACCGCACGGTTACTCATGACTCATTCTTACTGTCCTCCCTCCTGATTGTCCTCCAGTCCCCTCCTGCCTGTTCCGCATGAGACTTCATCATCTCTTGTTTGAACCGTTACATGTTGCCGTGTATCTAGGACTCATGGCATTTTTCCGAGCCATTCTTTACAATGATCACGGAATAATCTTTTAAATATACAAACTGATCAAATCATTGTCCTTTTTAAAAAGTCTTTACTACCTTGTAGGAAAATAATTTTTAATTTAGTATTATAAAATAGTAACTACTTGTCAGTTTTCAATTAACTTTCATTTATCTTGATTTTTAACAAAAGAACTCCATTTGGTATATTTATAAGTGAGCACTGCAGTTTTCAATTTAATGCATTTGAGCACAATAAGAAGGAAATAAACTTTACCGAACAAACAAAATGTTGACTTAGTGGGAGTATGTGTGTATTCTTGATTGTATTTTGCCACTCACATTGTCTCTTGATGGAAAGGTTTTCACTATTTCCTGATTACACAGACCATTTACATGTTTCTGTGGTAGTCATTATGACCTACTATAGTCGCTCCTTCCAAGTATCTCTCATCCTCATTTTTTAAGCCCAGCAGAGTCAGTGAGTCTTATTCATTTAAGATTCCATATTTTGATACTAAGTGCATGCTTCCAAATGAAGTACAGAACCTAATGTTTTAATAATCTAATATTTTATTAATCTAATGTTTAATACTGGACTTGCTTAAAAATCTATTTGCTTTTTTATTTTACTTGTATCTATATGTAAATATGCAATAATATTTACTTTTGAACCCAGATTTAATTTAAAAGCATGGATTTTTAGAACTAAAAACAAAAACCAAAATAAAGGTATATATTATTTAATTATATAGTAACTTACCACAAAATATATAAAAGAGCTATTCAAAAAAGTTTTTTCTGTTATTTTTAAAAGTTACTTCTCCTGCCTTTTAAGGGTTCCATTCCTAAAAAAGCATCAAGTAGTTTTGTCACCTAACAGCAGCATGTCACTCAGCTAGCTAGCCCACTTCTCCAGCGCTCAGTTTCACAGTCTGCACAATGGGAGGTACAGTGTCTGTCTCATGAAATAGTGCACATAGCATGCCTAGCCCAGTTCCTGCAAACTGCATTAGTGCCCTGCTCTATTTCCCATATTGAAAATTAATTTTTAAAAACGCTTGTTATATGTGAACAGTAGCCAAAGTAGTCACTAAAAAAGCTTGTTATATGTAAATACTAGCCAAAAGTTGAGGAATATTTTCATTTGTTTTGAGTGAAGGAGAACCTTCCATCTTCATACTTTCAGGCTTTATCTCATTATCTTCTTTACAAAATAAAGTGTAGAACTGCTTTATTGACCTATTTATTCACTCAGCAAATATTTATGGTGTTTCTAAATTTACACTACTAACTCTGCTGAGTGCTGAAAATAAAAAGTAAAATTAAGAAAAAGGATGTTGGTTCAGGTGCAATTTCTTCCTGCCCCTAAACAGATATTAGTCAGATATAGTCACCCAAAATCTACTGACTTTTGGCAGGCACCAAGTTTACCATTTACACCAGGGAAATGAATGCCATGTTTTAAGTCTTCTTACAGAATTTGCTTCTGACCTCCTTGCCTTTTTCTCCCCCTCAACTTGAAAATGTTACCAGTGTTAGTCAGGAATTTATGTATGCAATTTACTATTTAATTTCTTCTTAAACACTGTATCATCATTGGTATTTAACACAATATTTTTCTCTTTGGTAATCATAGTAAATCTTAATTTAATCACCAGTTTAAAAAGAATATTATTTCCCCTCTTCAATACTGTAGAAACTAACCTGACCTAGAAGTGAATTTGCATTGATTAATATCAGATATTATTTAGTTAGCCATAATTGTGAATGGAACCACATGGATAAGAAAACAGGAGAAAAAAAAAAGATGTGCCTACCTCAGCTGTCCAAATTCAACTAACAATATTTGCAGGTGCTGGGAAATTTACTTAGATGACTGCTGCCAGGGCACACCTTGATCTGCCCTTGAGGCATGGCATTAGGCCTCTGAGTACGTAATTCAGAAAGGAATTGTGCAGGTGCAAACATAATCTACAGATGAATTGCCAAGTTCCTAGTATTGCACTCCTCTGATTCTGAAGACAATGTCATTGGTCTGGTTTGTATTACCTTTGGATAAGATCTAAATTATAAATAAAGACTAGAAAATATCATAGAACAAAGAGAGTCAACAAAATCGATAAGATCATTGGAAATCACAAATTATTCTTATGTCCTTTTCCTGTTCCTAAATCTACCCTTGCCACCTTGCACATATAAAGTCACCTTTGCAGAGATAGTATATAAAATTCCATCCATATTATGAAGTGTTCTGCTATAGACAGGCATGGGCATAATACACAAATAATGTCTTTCTCCTGAATGTTCTTTTTGTTTAAGTGGTGATCATGTGTATGTATGCGTGTGGGGGCGGGGGGAGTGTATCTACAAACAGGGAATTTTCAAGGAGCTTAAGTCCTCATGAAATGCAGCATGTATGACATTCACTCTGACAACAACTGTAACAGCTAAATATGTAATAACAATAATCTGTTCACAGTGAAGAAATAAAATAAAATAAGCTATTAACTCTAGAGTTAATATTGCTTTGCACCAGTTTAAAGAGTATGATTTTGAGAAAAATAAGGGCATATTTTTATAAATTTCTTTCTTTTTTGACATTTAGCTTTGAGGTTGGGAATAGATGGTAGAAATTACCAGGATCCGAGTCCTTAAACAAGGTTTAGAGCCCAGATGTGTTGTATACAACAGAAACGTACTTTTTTTTTTCATTCTTAGCCATGCTATACTGTCTGGGGCCTAAGACAGTTTGTTTTCTTTTGTTTATTTCACTAGTAATAGGGCCCATTCTTGACTCACATCATATTGCTGATAATGTTGTATTTCAAATCTATGCAAACAAAAGTAGAGTTTATTTTCATGTATCTACTTTAAAATTGCAGTATATCAAAGAGCACTATAGGGTAAACAATATTATTTCAATGAAAATTTCTCAATACTACCTTAATCTAGATTTTTTTCTTCTAAAAACAGTAAAAAAAGAATAATATTATTTTAAAACACATTACCAGTAAAAAAAAAAATAGACTAATATTATTTTAAAACACATTACCAGTAAAAAAAAAATAGATTAATATTATTTTAAAACACAACATTAAAAAATGAGTTGGTAATACTGCTAGAGGGATCTTTAAATATAAAGACATACTGTTTTAGGCCCTCCTCATTTTTACTGATAAACTAAGGCTTAGAGATGCTAATTAACAGGGAAAGAACAGTTAACCAAGGAACTAAGAATGGAACCAAGGTAGTTTGCTTCTAAAGCCAGTACATTTTTTCACTATTCCACACTGATAGATTCTATTTAGATCATAAACCAGTGTTTTCAAAATATACACCCAGATCCACCAGTATTCCCTGGATGCTTTTCATGACTTACTTTCAGGCCCAGCTCTTGAGATTCTGATTCTGTAGATACGAGAAGAGACACTAGCATCTGTATTTTAACAACAGAACACCCAGAGGATCTGCTGCACACGGAACATTGAGAACACTGCTGAATACAGAGTCCGTTCTCATGCTGCTATAAGGACATACTCGAGACTGGGTAATTTATAAAGTCGAGAGGTTTAATGGACTCAATTCCACATAGCTGGGAAGGCCTCACAATCATGGCAGAAGGTGAAGGAGAAGCAAAGGCATGTCTTACATGGCAGCAGATGAGAGAGCGTGTGCTGGGGAACTGCCCTTTATAAAACCATCAGAACTTGTGAGACTTATTCACTATCACAAGAACAGAATGGGAAACACTTGCCCTCGTGATTCAATTACCTCCCACTGGGTTCCTATCACGAGAACAGAATGGGAAAAACTTGCCCTCATGATTCAATTACCTCCCACTGGGTTCCTCCCAAGACAGGTGGACATTATGGAAGTCACAATTGAAGATGAGCTTTGGGTGGGGACACAGTCAAACCATATCAACTGCCAACAGTGTGAAGCCTTAACTTATTGTACAGGCACTCAGTGAAGGCTGGTTACGTGCTTCCCACACATTTGAATTGAACAAAGTATCTCTATTTCAAATATTGGTCTGGGCCACTAAACAAACAAACAAAAGTCTCACATGTAAGACTCCTCTGGGCTTATGTAGTCAGGGAAGTGATAGATGGAATATAGCATTTGGTAACACAAATTAACTCTTACCCTGAAAATAGTGTGCACTGAGTCAAAATCACCTGTTGCATCTTGCTTCTTCAGGAAAGCTGGTAACTGTCATTGAATGGATGGAGTGGGCCTACTTCTCTCTAGCTAAAGGTTGCACTTAGATGTGAACGGTCAGATCCCTAAAGAATGTTCAGCTAGCAGCACTTGATTACATCCACGTCAAATTCAGATCCGGTGCATTCTGAAAAAGGATTGCAAATCCCATTTACAGGCTTAGAAATGATACTCTTGAGGCTCAGTTTTAATATTTTTATGAGCATCAGGAACATATTTATACAAATTTTTATTTTATGAAAATCACGATCGTCATTTTCAACTGATAATGCTCAACAAGAATCAAGACAGCATTTTTCATGTCAGTTTTATTTTGTGTTGTTTCAAGGTGGTGGGGAGAACAGAGGACTGAGGGACATGCGTAGAAGTTTGATTGAAAACAACCAAATGTCTGAATCAGTCTACATACACAATGAGGCCTCAGTTTTCTCATTTCAAGCCTGAGTAATTTAGATCATCTGGCAAGCACGTGGGCTGCAAGGCCGCAGACTCTAGTCAGTGTCAGTTGCCTTTGTACAGGAGACAATCAAGCAGTGAGGCACACTGTAATTTTTCTTTTATGTTTCAAAGGGTTCTTTTAAAAAGATTGTATTCTTCCCTTACATTTTCATTGCCACAGCTGGAGGCTCCCTTCTAAATGGTATATTAGGGCCTTCAAGCACTTGATGTCTATCTTCTCTCACTTGACTGACACAATGTGTGTCAAAAATGTAAATAGTCTAATGCAGAAGGCACATGAGTTCAATGGGAAAGTGCGAAACTGTTTCTGCAATGGCTCTGATGGGCTGGACTCTGAGAAATTTCAGTGTGTGACCTTCTAGCTCTCTGTAGCTCTAACCGGTGGGTTTATAAAGCCATGCTAATGACCACACTAATCTATATCCACGGATGAGGCTAAAATGTTCTCTCTCCCTGACTTGAAGACACAGCACTTTTACAGTGATCTAAAGCAGATTTTTCACAGCTCGCCATACAGCCCTACAATTCTTTAGAGCTAAATTAAATTAAGCCTATTTCCGATTATTTTACTGGTTATTAAGGAGTAGTGCCTTTTATTTTTAGCACCTTACTCTAATGAGGCGTCTGTCATTAATGAAATCATTAAGCATCAATAATGCTGCCTGCATCTAACCAATGCACAATTGGGTACAGTCTTGGAATGTTAGAGACGTCAGGAGCACGGAGATTTAGAAACCATTCAGTTCAGCATTTCCTCACCTTCTTTTCCAGGTGCAGTATTCCTTGTAAGATGATGTAAAGCAGCCACAGAGGACAATAGCTAATCCTATACACACTCCTAAGACGCATCTTCCGAGGCTGCCCCTCTTTGCCACAGAGCCACCTCCCTGAACGTGGTGATACAGGAGAGTCTTCATCATTGGTTCTGGTAGAGGGTGTCAGGTCAGATTCCTTCAGCAGGTCTCGGGTTCTGAGTCCTCCCTTCTTTTCACCCCTCGTACTTCCCATATGCACTGAGTGCCAGGTCTTTTCAAGTATCCTGCTAGGAATAGAGAATTTGACATAAATAAGAAAATCTCTGCCGTCAATAAACTAACAACCAATTAGTTGTAATCATTTATCAATAACACAAGATGAAGGAGAAGAAACGTAATCTTTTCTTCGTTCCTCATACATTTAGTTGGAAAGAATCCTTGCAAGAGATTAACAAGAGAAAAAGAAACAGAAGTGTATTAATATGTATATCTCATATATACACAGATGATGCAAGGGAAATAAGTAATGTTCAAAGAGGTGGTGACAAGACAAAAGAAAAGGACTTTGAGTCTCTAGGGCTAGCAACTGTGGGAAGGTAAAGGAATGGCAGAGAAAAGCAATTAATAAACCTTGTTCATGTAGATTCCTCTGGTACCATGTCAAGGCAGAGAAGGGTTTAAAGTTGATCTTAGTGGTTAACCTTTGTTCTCCTTGGTGGAAGAGAAGGTAGGCTACCTTTGGTGTTTATAAATCTGTGTTCTGCTTTTAGGCAAATAAAGGAGAACAGAGAGCTTCTCAGCATCTAATTCTTTTTCATTGCTTTCAGCTCAACAATCCTTAATATTTTGAAATGGCATATTACAGTCTCCCACAACGGTAAATGCTGCATTAAGAGATACATTCTAAAGGTGGAAAGTAAGAAAGGTCCTATCTTCCAAACATCCCATGGTGCTCCATGCCTCTCCTCTCTTGCCTATTAATTTTCACAGAGAACACTTCTTAATGAAATGGACAAAATTATTTCCACCACACATGCCCTTTCTTTGTTCACACGCACCCCCACACACATCCCACACACAGCACAACACACATCACAGTCTCACTAATTGTGCTGTCTGTGAGATTACCATGTATACATTATGATAATAATAAGGACTAGTATAATTTACGTTATTTTTTGACCTCATTATTCATTCTGTCTCTTTTCAAGTAAGTAATGTGATAATCCAAGCCCAACTAAAATAATAGAAATGGTTAAGTCTACCATATCATAGGAATGTGTCTTTGCTTTAAGCTAAATTGTACAGACATATTCTTACTATCTGACATCCTAGTTTCTAAATCATATGCCTATAACATGGCTTCTGTTAAAATGTATTTATTTCTGAATTTATTCTTATCTATATATTTGCATATAATTGTGTACCTGTAATTGGATAGGATAGGTTATATTAGGGCTTTCATTTGCAAAAACTAAGTGTTAATTAATAAATAGCTTCAAACAAAATATAAGACCATGTCCTTCGATCACCCAAGTCACTATTTACTATTTCTATTAGGTTGGGGAAACACTTCTGATATTCACCATTATTCACCATTACCTAATCATTTTTCTTAATTTCACTTTAAGATAATTACCCATTTTATAGTTCTGGGGACCTATGGATGGAAACAAGGATGGAAACCTAAAGTGTAGTGGTAGTATCCAATATTAAGCACTGGTCTCATCATTTCATAGAGAAATTTCTACATCAATTTAATGGATAATGTATGTGTTTCAATGTCGATGAGATGATACAAGTAACATTCGCACATAATTTTCAATATTAAAACAACCCTATGACAAGATAAACTCTGTGCACAAGTGGCGGAAATCCACAGATAATCAACAAGCTTCTCTCCCTTGAAGGGTTTGCACGTTATCCCCAAGGAGGCGTTTGACCTGATCTCTACCTAGAAGGAAAAAGTGGCTGCTCTTTCTTCTTCATCGAGTTCTTTCCCAGCTTGCGGCCCTAGGCTCCCCTCGAGGAGTGTGTGTAGCGTCCCCGTTGGAGGTCATCTTTTTTTCATCACCATCTGGAGGTCTTTTCCCAGGCACTTTAGTCTCTTCTCTACCTGATTACAATATCCGACTGATCCTGTTTTGCACTTTCTGCTTCTTAACAGGATCTCTCTTTGGTGTCCCAACACCATAAAGAAGTTAATAATGCATAATGAGCTTGGACATCAATAGTTGGAGCTATAGTGAACTAAAATGACTTCTCTTTCATGGCACCATGAAGGCAGAGTCTGATCATAGCCTCACTGAATTCCCATGTTGTCCAGACAGACACAGGCAGATGTTTTGTGAACAGCAACGGTACGTGGGCATGAGCTACAGCAAATGCACCTCTCTCCTTCATTCTATTCATCTGGAAAAATAATAGCTTTACATCTGTCCTTGAAAAATCAGCAACTAATAGTCTGGAAAAACTGCCTTCGTCTTGTAAAATGCACAATATAATCTTTGCCATTTCCACATAAATCCAAGCTGTCTTTCATTGCCTTTGGTTTTGTGTTTCTTAATAAATTATGATTAGCATACTTAGCCACACTTTTTAAAAATATCTGTTTCCCTTAGGCATATTGAAGAGGTAGGCTTAGGTGTGTCAAAACTTCTAAAATTGTATTCTTTTCTTTCTTTTAGTACATTAATAGGAAAATGATGTCAGCTCTCTGAATTGATTGCTTGGAAAAACAAAACACACACACACAAGCTAGGATTTGTTAAACGATTACAAGAATAAAACTAATTCTTCAAAACAACTTGAGGACACGGACAAAACATTTGATTTGAGGAAAGGACAAGGCGTAGGAGGCAATTTGGGATCAGTATTTGCTCCAATGAGTGTAATTATTGTGTAAATTGTGGCTCTTGACAAAAATCTCTGAGTCCTGTTGAGATGTTGTTAATGCCCCAGGAAGAAACCTGCCTTCGATAGCGTGATTGCTTGCAAAGATGCTGCCGCCTCCTTCCTCCTTTTCCCACAGGAGATGGGCAATTTGCCAGTGTTTCATTTTCAAGTGCCATTGTTCACCTAGAGCCTTAGGAAAAGCTCTTATTTTTTTATTGTTAATCTAAGCCTAAGAGATGATCTTAAAAAAAAAAAGAAAGAAAGAAACTGTAACATTTTATAACAAATTTATCAGGCATCAACATTAGCCACTAAGGCTCAAATAACTCTGTCATTTACTTTTTAACTTAACAGGTAATTGAATAATTTATGCAGTCTCCACATTAATTTATTGGTTTGTGAAATCTGTTTGTATGAGTAATTCATGGGAAAAATTATAAATCTAGAGTTGTTTCTGCAATACCTTTATAACCTCTTTCCATTAGTTATGTTTCTGACAACGAAGCAACATAGTAATGTTTATTACATGATTTAATCTTTTTAGCATCACATTTTACATTATATACATATATGACACTGAAGAAGAAAGGTCCGATTGTCCTGTATTCTAAGGAAATAAAATACATTTATTCATTAAAGAATTTGAAGAATAGGTTAAAGATGTTAATGATCATCGAATGTGAGCTCATGCTGGGACCTTATGTGAATTAGGTTTGGCAGTCTTGGATTAATTCTTCTTGTTTAAAACACACTGCACACTCAAGGGGGAGGGTAATTTCCTGAGTTTTATCATAAAGACTGAAGCATGACCAACATGGATGCCAGCATTTGAAATGGTTGTATGCAAAAATGTAAAGCAGGCAGTCTTTGCTTTTATCACTCCTAACAGCCCTTGCAGATTGCTTCCCCCGTCCTACAGGCATGTGTCATGGCCTGCTCACCTCCCAGCACTTACGGTCTGTCACTTGTCCAAGGCCCCCATCGTGACAGCATCCTTATGCTCACCGCCTTTCACATGTTCCTCATTCTCTGTTCGAAGATTTCCTTCAAACTATAGATTCTTTTAGAGTCCTGTCTAGTCTAGTGAACAAGCACATTGATTTGTGTTTAGGAGTTAATAGCTGGTAGTAGCTATTAATGTGACACCTTCCCAGATATAATTTGCATTTAAACAGCTGCCTTTAACAGAAAGAAGTGGAGAATGTTAAGGATGTCAGGCTCCGAGGCAGGGCCAATGAGAGTTATTTCTGGTCACCAAGCCAGTCTCGGTATCCCTCAGGTGTTTAATCTGTCTATGAGACATTAGGAGGAAAAAAACAAATAAACAAGGCTTTGATTTGATTCACAGCTCTGACAATTACTAGCTGTGTGACCTTGAGCTAGTTTTCCAGTGTCCTCAGCCATTAACATCGGACTAATAAGGTTTTATGAAAACTGAAAGTAGAATAGTCCAAACTCCGAAAAAGTCAAATATTATAAAAATGTTTGTTAGTTAGAATTTTTTTGGTTACAAATGACAGAAATTTAATGCAAACCATTTATTCCCGTATCATTTAAATGTGCATTTTTTAGCAAACAAAAGAATGCTGATATCGTTTGTGATTGGATCACACTTCAATAACTAGTATTCTCCAGTTAAAGCTTTATATTAGTCCTTTTTCACGCTACTATAAAGAAATGCCTGAGACTGGGTAATTAGGAAAGGGGTTTAATGGACTCAGTTCCACATGGCTTGGGAGGGGGCTTAGGAAACTTAACATCATGGCTGAAGGGTAAGGGGAAGTAGGCACTTTCTTCACAAGGCCCAGGAGAGAGTGAAATGCTGCGAAGGGGGAACTTACAAACAGTTTTAAAACCGTCAGCTCTTATGAGAATTCACTCACTATCACGAGAACAGCAAGGGGGAAACGCCTCCCATGATCCAATCACCTCCGTGACTTGACACTTGGGAATTACAGCCCCTTCCCTCAACAGGTGGGGATTATAATTCGAGACGAGATTTGGGTGGGGACACACAGCCGAACTATATCAAGCATTATCTCATAGGACTTAAAAAATGAGAGGCAGGAGGTGATAGAGAATGTAATTATCTAGGTCTAAAATCGTCAAAGATGAGGGCCAGGCATGGTGGCTTATGCCTGTAATCCCAGCACTTTGAGAGGCTGAGGTAAGTGGATGACCTGAGGTCGGGATTTCCAGACCTGCCTGGCCAACATGGCAAAACCTTGTCTCTACTAAAAACATAAAAATTAGCCAGGCATAGTGCACACACCTGTAGTCCCAGCTACTCAGAAGGCTGAAGCAGGAGAATTGGTTGAACCCGGGAGGCAGAAGTTGTGGTGAGCTGAGATCGTGCCACTGGGCTCCACAGCCTAGATGACAGAGTGAGACTCCATGTCAAAACAACAATAACAAAAGTAACATACAGTAATCAAAGATGAGGATGGCAACCTCAGTAGGCCAAGGAGAATATACAAAAGATTTAAATCAGAAATGTTATGCCTAAGGTAAGCAGAGAATTATTAACATAAATAATATTATAATTATTTAAAACAATTATAATTAAGTATAATTATAATGAAAAATAATTATAATTTAAAATTCTTATTTTACGTTGATGGGAGTTCACAGAAAAGAAATGAAACTCAAAGAAGTGGCTTGACTCAGTGGCTTATATATTATTCTGATAAAGCAAAGGGAGGGTTTGGGCTTTAAAGGTTGATAAATTGTGGGGAAGTGACTAGAGTCTATACAACAGAACTAATGGAAGATAAAGGTTATTTTAGCAAGGTCTGTTTATGCAAATTCCTGCCAGTATCAACCCTCTGTCTCTGATGATGAGTGCTCTCTTCTTCATCATATAGGGAAGGGACACCTTCACAAAGACTTACGCTTCGCTCTTAGGCAGGTAAGGAGAGGGCAGAGAACTCTTCCTCCATCTGTTGCTCGTTGATTGCCTTCAGCTCAAAATAATCTTTATTCCCAAGTTGCCTATTCTAATCCCCTTTAAAACCAAAGATTTTGGAGTAGCAATTCTCAAACTTTTGGTCACAGGGTTCTTTATACTGTTAACATTTATCGAGAATAAATCCACCTTTTGTTCATGTGGGTTATATTTATCAATATTTGTTGTATTTGAAATTAGAACAAAATGTTTAAATGTTTAGTAATTCATTTAAAATAAAAATAATAAATCTGGTATATGTTAACATACTTTATGACAATAGCTATGTTTTTCCTAACAAAAAATTAATGAGAGGAGATGACTTCTTTTTAACGTTTTGTGCATCTCTTTAATGTTTGGCTTCTTGGAAAAGAACTGGATTCTCACATTTGCTTGTATGTTACATTTGTTTTGACTTAAAAAATGTGCTTCAATGGAATACTATGCATTGTAACACACCCTTTCGTTTTATCAAACTCTGATTCTATGAGAGCTGTTTTCCCACTTGGTAGGCTGCTGTAGGTGCTGGAAATGTGTAAATTCTGTCTTGTCTCTAAAGGTTTAAGTGTCTTCCCTTAAGCACCATGGAAAAAACAGGTTTGCCTCAATTTGCAATTTATTTTAACATTTCTTTATATAAATTTGAGCTTCTTTGACTTTTCCATTAAATCAGTCTGGTTCTCTTAGCTAATGAGTAGAGCAAAATTATAAATGCATGATCATTTTATATCCAAAGAGGAGTCATGATTTTACTTTTTTAAAAGGTATTTTTGCAACAGTGCTAGCTCTTGTTGTGGAGGACTGGTAAACTCCACTGTATACTCTTCAGAGAATTAGAGTGAAAAAGAAAAACAATGACAAAGTATTAGTATGAAACTTGTTTTGACTTTGCAGACTTCTGAAAATATTTTGATATTTTCAAATATCAAACCATATTTCAAATGTCAGAACCGTATTTTGAGAAGTATTACTTCATAATTTTGAGAAGAGTTGCCTTACTTAACAAAGCCAATAAATAAAACTGTTTTTGAAGTAAAGTCACAAGAATGGTGTAGGGAACCCAAAATGTATCCTGATAGAAAAGTTCAAAGAAACTGAATAATGCATTTAACATAGAAAAGAGAAAAGAAAATTTAAAACATAATGTTAATACTTAAAAGTTTAAAGGTTTAACATAGAAGACTACGGCTTCTCTTATAAAAAAGTGGAGTATGATTTCCCTCACATTAAATTCAGGGCAAATTTAGCGACTTGCTTCTTCTGAGTTGATGGAGCAGGAAGTGACACGGAGTGACTTCCACAGTGAGGTTATTCAAGGTGATAGAGCTTTCCTGATTGTCTACTGGGACAGTTATTCTGGGAACCCAGGCACCATTTCATGAAAAAACAAGCTTAGTTCAACAAGGAGAGGCCGCCTGTAAATGTCTGGCCTCCAGCCCCAGCTAAGGTCCAATCAACAACCAGCATCAACCACCAGATGTTGTAACTGCCCAATGGGCTCTCCTGGCCCACTGCCCAGAAAAAAACCAATGTATCAAGACAAGGGAATTGCAATAGAGAAAGAGTTTAATTTCATGCAGAGCCAGCTGAACAGGAAACTTGAGTTTTATTACTCAATCAATCTCCCTAACAATTTTGAGACTGGGTTTTTTTAAAGATGATTTGGTAGGTTGGGGGTCAGGGAGTGGAGAGCTCTGATTGATTGGGCTGGATATGAAATCATAAAGAGTTGAAGTGGATTCTTCTTGGTGTTTTCTGTTCCTGGGTGGGATTGCAGAACTGACTGAGTTAGATTACTGGTCTGGGTGGCACCAGCTGGTAAGTCAGAACACAGGGCCTGAAAAATATTTTGATCACCAATTTTAGGTTTTATAATAGTGATTTTATCCCTAGGAGTAATTGGGAGGTTCAGAATCTTGTGGCCTCCAGCTGCATGATTCTTAAACCATAATTTCTAATTGTTGTGCCTAATTGGTTAGTCTTACAAAGGCAATTTGGTCCCCAGGCAAGAAGAGGGCTTGTTTTGAGAAAGGGCTGTTACCATCTTTGTTTCAAAGTTAAACTATAAACTAAGTTCCTCTCAAGTTAGTTTGGCCTACACCCAGGATGAGTAGGGATAGCTTGGGTGCTAGAAGCAAGATGGAATTAGTTAGGTAATATCTCTTTCACTGTCATAATTTTCTCACTGTTATAATTTTTACAAAGGTGGTTTCCATGTCACAGTCAACAAGACTTCAGTTCTCAGTTTTTGATCTGCCCCAGCCCCGGCCAAAGCCAAGTAATGCAGAGACAAGCTGTTAACTGTCAAGCGCTGACCAACTTGTAAATCTGCCATCCAAATTTATATTGTTTTTTAACCAGTATGCTTTTGGGTGGCTGTATAGTGAGATATATCCAGAACAAAGAGCAATTACTTCTTAAAGGGTTATCACTGAATTTTTGGTGATAATAGAGTGAAAAATCAATTTTCGTTGATTATAAGAAAGACTTTCATAGTGAAAATCTCTGGAAAGCTACAGCATAGAATGAGAATATTGGTAGAACTGTGCCTAAGGTTATTATGTAAAATTCCCATATTTTTTAGAGAAGCAAACATGGACTGAACAGGGTCAAAAGATTTGTTCCTCCATTCCTTAATGGCCGAGCCAGAATTAAATCAAAAAAGACTGAATCTTAATCAGCTTCATTTTCTTTATTTTAATTGGGAAGTCTTGGGTTTTCTACAACCAGAGTCCTTCAAAGAGTGTGACTTCTTACTTGTCAGGAGTCTAGTATAAGGAAGTAAAGGCTTGTATAGGGTTGTTGCCTAGATAATGTACAAGGGACAAGGGCCTTTCTGACACCGACATATTATGATTCTATGACTTAAAAAGCAGCTGTTCACAGAGCTGTGTGAAATAAAGGTCTTCCCTCTAGCATAGTTCTTACGCTTCTCCCAGGTTAGTAATTTATGTTTTTTATACTTTTAAATATTCTAATATTTCAGTGACTATTTCCCAAAGAGACTAGAGCTGTCTCATGCATTTAAGTACTCACTGATTATCTTATTAATATTTGTTAAGAGCCTACATGTGCTCCATATTATGGCTATTAATTCCATCTCATCTAATCCATATTCCTCCAAATGTACTTTCATCTTATTCCATTTTTGTATTCATTCTATTTTATGCTGAATTTTACATATTTGAGGAAAGTAACAATTATTTGACTATTTTTATTAAATTATAGATTGATTGAAAAAAACTTGAAAAAAGTAGGAGAAAAATATAGCGTAATCGTAGAAAGACATGGGAATTTTCATCACAAGGCTACACTGGTGAGTTGGAAGCAGTTAAACTGCTACTAAGTAGAATGTTTGCTTTTCTTTTCCATCATCATAACTAAAATATGTGAGCTGTTTAAGAAAAAAAAAATCAAAACAAAAGGCAATTTTGTTGCAGAAGGAAGAGCATTCTTATGTTAAATGCTGCTTCTATACAAACTTTTAAGGATGGCAATAAAGGGTGGTAGTTGAGCGGGCAGACCGGTAGCCAAACCGCCTGGGTTTGCACCTCAGTGAGTCCATTTCCTCATTGTCTTACCTGGAGTGAGTAACATAATCTGTGTTCACTTTCTTCATTTGTAGAATGAGAGTGACTATGATATTATTAACTTCCTGTGGTTGTTATAATCGTTCAAGCAGTTAATATTTGAGACAATACTTGGAACAATGTTTTGCCACATAGTTGTGCTATGTAAGCACTTGTTAATTAACATATGGACATGTAAGACTTTAATTAGACTCTTATTTTGTGTGATTCCTCAAAAGCCCAATTTTGTGGATTTACTTGACATTTTCTTCAGAAATTGATGAATAAAAGGCTTTAGAATTGACTTAATATCAGTAACCTGCCCTTTTCTTCTCTCTTAAATCCTCAAAATTTTATAACTGAGATGGTTTACTATCACAATAGAATGACTTAAATTTAATCTATACTGTTCATTTGACTTTAATCTAGTTAAATTGAATATTCACCTCAGGTTTTTTGCTTTTGAGATTTTGTAAAACTTTATTCACTCAAGGGGTGGAGTGAGAATATGCTTCTAAATTTTCGTTATATTTATGTGTTACCTTTCACTCATTTTTAATCTGCCTGAATTTATGTGCCCATCAGTGGGATAAAGAAAATGTGATATATTCACACCATGGAATGCTACGCAGCCATAAAAAGAAGGAAATTATGTTCTTTGCAGCAACACAGATGGAGATGGAGGCCAGTATCCTAACCAAATTAACACAGGGACACAAAATCAAATACTGCATATACTCACTTACAAGTGGGAGCTAAACACTGAGCACACATGGACATAAACATGGGAAAAATAGACAGTGAGAGGGGACAAAGGGAGGGAGATGCAAGTCAGAAAGCTACCCATTGGGTAGTGTGCTTACTAGCTGGGTGCGATATTCCCACAGAACAAACCTGCACATGCAGCTCGTGTCTAAAATAAAAGTGGAAAACAAATCTTTAACGTCTTATAAGGTATGAAGTAGGCATCTAGACTTCTTATTATCCGCATAATAGCCAGCTTTCCCAATACCATCTTTTAAACTCTCCATATACAATACTAACTTTGTAGTATACTGAGTGCCTGTCTGCACATGGGTCTTTATCTCAGCTCTTGAATGATCTGTTGTTCTATTTCTATTTTTTTCCTGTGGCTTTTAACTTTTACAAATTTATAATAATAGCCATTATTTACTGACTAATATGTATTACTTAGGATGATAACTACCAGACTGTAAATTGTAATGACAAACATTCTTTAAAATAAACAAAAAAGTGAAAGAAATGCAGCCATTGAGGAATGAAGGGAGAAAAAAACGTGTTTGAAGAGAAAGCAGCAAACATTAGTCCTCACAGTAAAAGCTTATTAATTCTCCAAGTGAAACCATTGTTAGAATTATGAGCCTAATCTCCATGAGACTGACCATATGTGACATTCAGACAGCTGTTTTAGCCCATTTCTGATCTATTTAAGACACTAGCTTACATTTTCAATGCAAAACTTGATCATTAGCAATAAACCCTGAAGAATTAGATATCATAACATGGAAATTTTCAATGGGGCCACGACGCTCTGGTGCCACACTGACAGGTGGAATATGTAGAGCATGTCATCTTCACCTTCTCAGGCTTGGTTGTAGACCTGAGATAAGACAGGGGGTGAATGAAGACTTTGACAAAAGGAACTAAATCAGTTTAAAAATGTAAATAACCAAAATGCTTCTTCGAACATGGCACGTATTTGTCAATGCACTGTTATCTTCAGACAACATTTCGAAAATGTATCCCTTTCTGTCTGCTGCTAATAGTGTAATCGTCCTTTATCCTGGATTTTCGTAAGAATTCTGGAGGATTTGAGAAAGCCCAATTAATCAATGCCAGAGTGGATAATGATTTATGACCAGGGTGAAAATAGGAGTGCATACTTTTCAATGCGGTCTGTTCTCTCTATTGACCAGAATTTTTTTTTTTTTTCTTTTTCTTGGAATGACTCCAAACATCTTGCTGGCAAAGAGGGTGATTTTTTGAGATAGCAAAGTTGTTTATTGAGCCACTGAGTTCAATCAGAATCAGTAACTCCTGCAGTACAAGGAACATTGGAAAGAAAAGGCTTAGTGTAAGTCTTCAAATATGCAGTAAACTATTAGCTGGTCCAGCAAGTCACAGAATGGGCCTTGGAATGTGAACATGTTGTATATAGGGTGTGTGTTTGTGTCTGTCTGCTTTAAAATATATGTGATAGTCTGTGCCTATCCAAGCATGTTCATTATGATGCCACATTTATACCCAGGTATTTTGACAGTATTGCTAGCATAGCACTCCCACCCAAAATAAAATATCTATATAGTTTTCCTTGCCTTCTACTGTTATCTTTCAAGATAACTGGTTCAAATATTCAATCAGATTTTATCACACTTTGTTTCTAAATCATAAAATGTTTAAAAATACCACTGCATTGCTGTGTATCCTAGAATAAGATAGTATCTTATTTTTTTGATGAGTATTATAAGATACTACCTTTATACTGCTGAGATTTATATTACACTTCTCAGAAAGAGCTAATGTAGGATGGTGAAATGAACAGCAATAAAGTTGGTGAGCTGAATGCTGCTGTGTGTATAAGGTCTGAAAAAAAGTCTGCTTTTATGAAAATACAAATTGGCTGTGAAGCTTGTAATTCTGGAACCCAAACATCTAGTATGTGTCCTCTATGTGACCTGATATGATTTGGGAGACAGAATGAAGGCAATGAGGGGAGAGGGCAAGAATTGAGAAGGAAAATATTAGTGTTATTTGTAGATATTTGTGAAAGATCTTAGCCTGTTAAATAGAGACTCAGAAATGAAACTACTGCTAAATTACCATCTTAGTAATGAAAGAAAAGAGAACTATTGTTATTTTACAGCAAAAATAAAGGTTAATGTCCAACACTCTTCGGTGTTGAGTAAATAAATGATTTCATTGTATCACGCACTGTTGTGAATACTAACACTGCTTCTTTTGTGAGAAGGGATAACAAATGATAGAGAGTTATGCCCACTAGATCAGATCTGCTTACAGAGTCTGCTATAATCTGATATTTGATACCAAGTATCAGTATGAACCATCTAAAAAAGGTTTCTGGGTCTCTAAAGCAAACTTGATGTAAGAACTGGAAACTGTCTCTTTATATTCCTGTCCTGGGTAACTGTCATTTGGTTTGTTCAATACTCTCCTTCCTCAGGAATTTCCCCTCTCTACTCAGAATTTCCTGAATAGTGGCCATACTTTAATTAGCCCATCTAGGCACCATCGTTAGTTCAGGGGTGAGAACCTGACCAAACCTAGTAAAAATATAGTTCCCCAACTCCCAGCTGAAGTTCATTGGTCCAGAATTGGAAATTCAGCCATACCAGATTAATTAGGATAAGTTCACCTCTAAGATTTGAAATATTAAGATGAAAAACATCATTAAACATTATTAAAATACATCCCTTCTGCCATGTGGAAGAAACCCTTGTAACTTTATATGTTGAGAAAAATGATATCAATTGTCAAAGGGAACCTCAGTGAACATACAGGGTCCTGATGTCCTTTCAGCCTTGTCTCTAGGAGCTCCTAAGCCTCAGCTGCACCCGTGACATTTCTATATATTGGATGTTCATCTAGTTATTTTGCTCCTTGAGCTAAAATATTTCCTGCTTTGTCTAATTAATTCAACTTGAGATTTTGTCACCTGCAAACAGAAGTCCCAACTAACATAATGTCCAAGGTCAGTTGTCTGCAGACATTCTGGAAGGTAGCATTGTCTTCTAGCTATGGTGTATGTATGTGTGTGTATATATGTGTGTGTGTGTGTGTATGTATGTGTGTGTATATATATGTGTGTATGTGTGTGTATATATGTGTGTGTGTGTGCATACACACATTATCTATCATCTATCTACCTATTTATCTATTATCTACCTGTTTATCTATTATCTATCATGCATCTATCTATCTATCTATCTATCATCTATCTACCTATCTATCTGTATAACGGTATCAGATTTATGTCTAGGATTGACTTAAATTTATTTTTTCCTTAATGAAATCATTTCTATAAACCATACTGCAGGGGTGAAATAATCCCAAAGAGTGTTTCATGGTTACATGTGACACAAATCAGTACAAACACGATTTTACCTCTTTTACACGTGAATGTGTCCAATAGAGGCTATTTATTCCTTTTTCTTTTTATTCAAGTTCACCGAAATATTTTTAGGATTTTCTTTTGATAATAAGTGAAACTTAGCTAGATTGAACACTAATTGAAAGATAAACATGAACAGGAGGCTGAGGTGGGAGGATTGCCTGAGCCTGGGAGGTTGAGGCTGCAGTGAGGTGTGATCGCACCACTGCACTAAGCACGAAGCCTCACCAAAAAAAAAAAAAAAAGGAATGAAAGAAAATAACAAATTTAAAATGGACCGATTTGAGTTGCTAATCTCTTTGCAGAGCAAGTTTCGACACCCTTTTCTCCCTTTTTGTTCACATTTATTTACATACTAGCTTTCATATAGCGAGCACTGAAGGAGGGTGTTGAACAGACCAAACAACAGATACCCAGTACAAAACTGTGGATCTCCCAGTCTAGTGGAAGAAAGCAGTAATGAATTCAAATGGCACAAACTCGAGGCAGAAAATTCAGTCTTCAGCCTGTGACCAAAGGCCCGAGCGCCCCTGGCAAACTACTGGTATAAGCCCAACAGTCCAAAAGCTAAAGAACTTGGAGTTCGATGTTCAAGGGCAGGAAACATCCAGCATGGAAAAAAGACGGAGGGCAGCGGACTCAGCCAGTCTAGTCCCTCCATGTTCCTCTGCCTGTTTTCATCCTGGCCACACTGGCAGCTGATTAGATGGTGCCCACCCAGACTGAGGGTGGGGCTGCCTCTCCCGTTTCACTGACTCAGATGTGAATCTCCTTTGGCAACACCCTCACAGGCACGCCCAGGAACAATACTTCGCATTCTTTAATCCAGGAACAATACTTCGCATTCTTCTTTAATCCAGTGAAGTTCACACTCAAATTAACCATCACGGTTAGTGATGGAGTCAAATTTTGAAATCAGTCTGAATCCAGAATCTGGACTCTCAACATGATTTTGTGACTATGCCAAAGAGCATGGACTCCAGCCAAGGAGGACTGGCAGTGAAAGCGGGACCTTTCCTTAAGAAGGCTTCATCAGAGGGATGCTGAAGTTTAGTTTAAATGGAAATGGGAAAGCCTAGAGAGAAAAAAAGGAAAGAAAAAAACATTTTAGATACTTTTATCCTGCTAAGATTGACTTGCTTTTAGCCTCTCTCCAGTGCATCATTGTATGTAACAAGTCTCTGTTTCTACTCTCTTTTCACCGTATGGTAATTTCTTTCTTCCAATTATCCATGACAGAATTTGGGGCTAATTTTTCATATCATTTTTTACCTCATGTGTACATTCAATCAGCATTTCGGGGCGCTAATCCCATTCATGAGGTTGGAACTTTTATAACCTAATCACTTCCCAAAGGCCCCTCTTTGTAATCATATGACCTTGGGATTTAAGTTTCAACATATGAATTCTGAAGGCAGACATACATTGAAATCATAGCAAGAAGGAAGAGGAGGATAGAATTGCTTCTATATAACCTGGACAAGGGGATGTGTGTCTATGTGTCTAAAAGTCAAGGAAATTTTAGTACTGGGAATAGGAGTGATATAGTTTGAATATGTGTCCCCACCCAAATGTCATATTGAAATGTAATCTCTGATGTTGGAGGTGGGTCCTGGTGGGAGGTGACTGGATCATGGCGTCGATTTCTCCTGAATGATTTAGCATCTTCCCTCTTGGTACTGTCCTGGCAATAGTGAGTGAATTCTGGTGAGCTCCATTAAAAGTGTGCAGCACCTCCGCTTTCACCCTCTTGCCTCTGCTTTCATCGTGCAATGAAATGTGCCTGCTCTCCTTTCATCTTCCCCCATGATTGTGAGCTTCCCGAGGCCTCCCCAGAGGCTGAACAGACATTGGCACCATACTTCTCATAAAACCTGCAGAATCACGAGCCAATTAAACCTCTTTTCTTCATAAATTACCAAGTCTCTGATATTTTCTTATAGTAGCATAAGAACGGACTATTACAAGGAGGCCAATCATAGATATAGTAGGCAAAGTTCTACAGACAGTAACATTAGCTTGATCCGTAGAAGATAATCGGTAACCAGTGTACATTATACTTTAGAGTTGTATTGATCAAGATATGAGACAGTTGAGAATTTTTATCTTTACAGTAGCAGTTATTGTCTAAGGGCTGTGCCTAAAGAGACATAAATTAGTAGGCAGAATGCCACACCTGGTATTCCAACCCTGTATTTGTGTCGGTAGACTAAGCTCAACATTTTCAGTACAGCCCTATGACCAAGAGATGAAGGTTTGGCTGCTGGAATTAGAGTGAATGGAATTGGTAAGGTCATTCCAGGGAATGTGTGTGAAGCAGGGACAGTGTCTGCTATCATCTAACCATTTCAATGGTCAGGTCCATCTAATCTTCACATTAAATTTGTTGTGCTGATGTTTCGGTATGATACCTGGTAACATTTCTAGAAAAAATAGACTCAAAAGAAGAATTAGCAAATGATAGCCTCCACTATAGCATAACCTCTGCTATAGTTGTCCTGAGACTTAGATAAAATGCATCATCTCCTTCCTTTACCATTGATTCTAGATTTTTCTCACCCTTAGCCAACACTTCTGCTGCTGTGGGTCAATTAAATAGTGGGCGACTCATACTTTTATACAAGTGCCTGAGCCCTTGTTTGACTGTGGTCTGTTCATGGTTAAAATAAGGCTTGAGAACACTAAGGATGCCGTAGTATCTCTGCAGAGTTTCCAAGATTCTACTTTCCGGTCTTTTATAAAGAAGTAATTCGACTTCCTTGTAATGATCAGAGTTAACTACCCTTGCCGGTATAACTTTTTTCTTGTCTATTGGTCAATTGGCTTAAGAATCTCAAAATGACCAGATGGAAGCCATAGCTTTAGAACACTAGGCCTGTCAAATTTTAACTTTTAAGGACAAAAGCACAAATTCTTTAAAGGAGTCACTGGGAATAATGATAAGAGGGGCCACTCCTGCTTCTATCTCATTATTTCTAGACTCAAATATTCTATCAGGAACACAGGAAAAATTACCATTGGTTACAGTTATATACCATATCTAAAGGAAATTCTGCAAACTAGCAAAATGTTGTCTACAAGTTGGAACTTCAGCCATGTCTTTGATTGCTTATTACATTATATCAGGCAGGCAGGCTCTGAGTGATCCAGAAAATACTAGGGCCAGTGATTCCTTGGGCACACCCTCAATGTGCACCCACTTTAGTGAAAAATGTGTTCTTTGGTCTGGAAAAAGTGATATGGAGGATGAAATACCAGTAAATAAACCAGACATACTATAAGCCCTTAAATACTAACCAAGACATTAAGGTCAGGAAAGGAAAACACATACCAGAATATCTGTAAATAACCGCCCATTCGAGAGTGGATGTTGCCTGGCATAATCGACTTGCCACTAAGTGTCTGATTGATTCTCTTGAGAACTGGGAACATATCAAGGGTCCAGCATCAATCTCTGTTGCCGATGAGTCGGATGTTTAACAAGAGTAGCTGTATCAGCCTCGCTAGACTGAGACCATGCTTTTGGATCTGTGCATAGGCAGCATCTCTTTTGTCATGGCTGCTTCATACGTGGATCTAGTATGTAAACACTGGCATGAGTGACTACAGAGGGTGGCAGACATATACCAGATGACTCATCCTGTCCACCTGCTTGTTAAATGCCTCCTATGTTAAGTGCATTTCCTATGACTGGCAATAATGTGGAATATGAAGATCCGTACAGTTTGTGCCAGTCCTATGCATCCATCCATCATATGTCTTTTCTCTTGGCTTTCTCTCCAATCTTGCTCTTTCCAAGTCACTGATCAACCAGCCAAGCCATTTACCACTGACCAGATGTCTAGTATGTCCTTACTGTAGGCCACTATTTTCTCCATGTAAGGCAGAAGACCAGAGGTGTTACACAAACTCTGCCCCCTGGGAGAATTTTTATTACCACTTTTCTCAGGACCCCTTCTGGGCAGGGCTCTGATGTGACAGAAATGTCCAGATGATCAAGAACCCCTTGGACTGTATTGTAACATAGACCAGGGAGTTAAAATGCCCTGATCAAGACTGGAATTTATAGTACTGTCTTCCCTGACTGTAAATACATTGACCCCAATTAGTAATTCAGGGGCCGGGAAAGATCACAAGTTGAGTGTTTTTCTTCTGGTTTTGGAAACAAATTCCATTTATTGCCCGGCTTTCCACTAAAATGAGTAACCACATGGGATTTGTGGCCATTGGTATCATGATAGCTTGGATGCCATAACCCACAACTTTTTAAAAATTCTGGATATTTCCCTTTCCCCAATGTACACAGATCTTTCTGGAGAAGGATAAGTTGTATTGTTGATGTTTACACTTGCAGTAGCATTGCAGGGAACTTCCTCAAATGCCCCTGTATCTTCAATCAAGCTCAGCTCTGAAAACTAGATCTAGATGTGGGATAATGATTTTCCACTGGGGTTGTTAACGTGAGACCATGTACCTTCAACTCTTTTTGATTATTCACATTAAGCTATACCTTGCTCGCTGTCCATTTATCTGATTCTTAAAAATACTATGGGGTATTAGCCACCACTATAGATACGTGTAGGCCAGAACCCCCTTATTTCCATTCGAAAGTTACTACCTATAGCAGTGAACACGTTAAATCTGTGTCTGATAGTTCAATGCTGCCACCTGGCCTCTGTTATTCTGTAATCCTGTCATCCCCATAACAACAGGGTGTTCAGTTTCACAACAGCATTTTCAGTCCTCGATATTGGCCTCCAGTGGGTAGCCATCACTCATTACTGAGCATCTCTCTTGCTGGTTTCTCGTTCACTAAGTATTTTTCTTAGTAGAGGAGTATCCTCTGGGACCTCCTGGCGAACATAGTTATTTGTTAAGTAGTTTGGTCTAATGTAGTACATTCACTCTTCTATGTACACCTCTCTCAGCATTTTTGTTTTTACTTTAACATTCTGCCAAATACATTTTGTCATCTCCTGTTAATTTAATGCAGGTGCTAATTTATTTCCAACCTTCTAGGAGCCATCCCAACAATGTATTAAGACCAAGTAGTTGCCAGGATATTAAATCTGGATCATGGGAATGAGTCCCCATTTTATCCAACTCTTTTAATCCAACTTTATATACAACTCACTTGGTCCACTCTTACTCATGTTCCCTTAGTTCTGCAGTCAGAGAGTGGACCATGCTGATGATGAGGTCTGGAAGTCAATGGCGAGTCTAGCAGAACTACAAAGAATGCTGAATTCACAGCCTTGGTGCTGCATATTATCCAGGTCCTGCGGTTACTGTTTCCAATAATCCCTGCTCTCATTTAGCAGAGTCAGTAATTCCCAGTAGGGCCATTCTAATACTCGACCCTAGTTATTGGGTCCTGGCTAGGAGGGATACTCCTCAGAAGAGGTTTCGCATAATCTTTAGGCAAAAGGATGCCTCCGTGTGTTGTTAGAATCTTGTTATCTTTAAGCATAGAAAATGGCCACTTCTTTAGACACAGAAGGCTCTGGTAATCTCTGGTCCAGTGCATTCGAGCACATCCACCCAAATATTTTCATGGGAGGTTTCAGGCTGCCACTCCTCAGCTTGCCAAGGCTGTAAATTCAGCATTCGTGGTGGGTCTGCTATACTCACCGTTGACTTCCAGGCCCGACCCTCAGCAGGGCCCACTCTGGTCACAGATGATGATGGTTTCTGCTTGTGCTGCCGGGGACTGTTGTCACTTTCATAATATGCCTTGAATTGGTAACTGGTTGAGCTCAGTGTGGCATTTTCTTATTTTTCTTTTCTTTTTTTTTTTTTTTGAAATGGAGTTTCACTCTTTTTGCCCAGGCTGGAGGGCAGTGGTGTGATCTTGGTTCACCGCAACCTCCGCCTCCCAGGTTCAAGCGATTCTCCTGCCTCAGCCTCCTGAGTAGCTGGGATTACAGGCATGTGCCAGCACGCCCGGTTAATTTTTTTTTGGTATTTTTAGTAGAGATGGGGTTTCTCCATGTTGATTAGGCTGGTCTCGAATTCTCGACCTCAGGTGATCCACCCACTTCAGCCTCCCAAAGTGCTGGGATTACAGACATGAGCCACCGCGCCCGGCCACCATTTTCTTACTTTATCACATTAGTGACACTTAGAAAAAAAAAATCCTTCACAATTATAAGAGTAACAATTTTCTCTATATTACTTTAGTGCTTAGAGATACTGCATAATCCAATACATCCTTTTCCAACTTTATCTTATGCCAATTAACCACAGAGGAAGGTCTTGGCAATCATAAAGCAGTATTATACCGGAAGGTACCATCAATCCAATGTCCACCAAAAATTGCCCTTGTGTTGCCATCTGGCTGGTAAGTGATCCCTCTCCAGAATTCCATTTCTGTTTTCTAGGACCACCTCTGTTAACAACTCAGTTAGACTGGAGTTCCCAGAATCAGATTTTGAAATAAGTATTTGTGTGAAAGGCACTTACTAGAAAGAATTAAAAAAAAAAAAAAAATGGATATAGGTGTGAGGAAGTAAGACTTGAAAAGAATGGATGTTGGTACGGTTTGACTGTGTCCCACGAAAACTTGGGTGCTGCCAATGTGATGGAATCCAACGGCAAGGCCTTTAAGAGGTAATTAGGCCAGGATGGTCCCTCCCTTAGAAATGGGAGTAAGACCCTTATCAAAGAGCTTCTCTTGCTGTTTTTCTGCCTTTCAGCATGTGTGGACACAGTGATCCTCCTCCTGGAGGATGCAGCCCTCACCAGACAACTGACGTTGAACTTCTCAGCCTCCAGAAGTTATAAAAAATAAATTTCTGGCCTGGTGCGGTGGCTTGTGCCTGTAATCCCAGCATTTTGGGAGGCTGAGGTGGGTGGGTTACCTGGGGTCAGGAGTTCGAGACCAATCTGGCTCACATGGCGAAATCCCATCTCTACTAAAAATACAAAAGTTAGCCGGGCGTGGTGGTAGACACCTGTAGTCCCAGCCACTCTGGAGGCTGAGGCAGGAGAATAATTCGAACCTGAGAGGCGGAGGTTGCAGTGAGCCGAGATTGCACCACTGCACTCCAGCCTGGGTGACAGAGTGAGACACCATATCAAATATTACCTACAAGTCACCCAGTTTGAAGTATTTTGTTACAAAAAAAACAAACTAAAATAGAGGTCTAGCAAGGATATGACAGCAAGAAAAGTCCCACAAATATCAAAGTAGTCTTCTATTTCTATGTAAAAAATTACCAAAACTTGGTGACTTAAAACAGTATAACTTATGGCTCTGTGATGCTCTGTGATATAATGCTCTGCTCATGGTCCTGTAGGTCAGAAGTCTGGGCACAGGAGGACTCAACTAGTTTTTTGTTTGTTTGTTTGTTTGTTTGTTGTTTGTTTCGCTCAGGGGCTCAGAAGGCCAAATTAAAAGTGGAGGCTGGGCTGAGCTCTTGTCTGGAGACTCTGGAGATACGCCTGCTTCGAAGTTCATTCAGGCTGTTGGTAGAATACAGTTCTTTGTGATTGCAGGAGTGAAGTCTTTCTTTCCTTGTTGGCTCTCGACCTGTGGTCACTCACAACTCCTAAGAATGCTCGATAGGCTTTGCACAACTCCTCCATCTTCAAAGTCAATAGTGGACCTTAGAATCCTTCGTGTGCTTTATACTGCTCTGATTTTCCCTCCACTACTAGCTAGAAAAAAGAAATCTACTTTTAAAAGTTTGTGTGATTAGGTTAGGCCCACCTGAATAAGCTCCATATATTAAGGTCAACTGATTAAAAACTTAGTTAAATCTTCAAAATCCTTTGTCAAACAGCATAGAGGCGGGAGAATAACGCCCTGGGGCAGAGATCACGGAGGCCGTCCTGGAGTTCTGTCACCACAGCCTGCCACGGGAGTGCCGTTCAGTAAATACTTGAATCCATTATTTCTTTCTGCGAAACAAAGGCAATAACAAAACCGAATTCACTGGATTATTATAAATATCAAAACAGAAAATCCATGTAAAAGTATTTAGCATTGTGCTTGGCTCACGGTAAACTACACACATTCCCTCAGCTAGCATGGTAATAAGGTTCTGGTAGTGGTTCTGTAAAGACGGGTCTCAAAGTGCAAAGCCTCTCGGTTTTCATGCCTTTGTCTAATTCTCTTTTGAATCTTGGCTGACCCCGTGACTCGTAACAAATCGTTCGTGACAGACATAAACTGCACGACTTCTGATGCTGTGTCATGAGAACGCCATAGTTCTACTTTGGTCTCGTGGACACTTGCTCAAGGTACAGTGAGCTTCATGACACCACCATGTTCTATGGAAGCCCCAGCTGGCACGTAAAGAGGTAGCATAGGTGAAAAAAATGCCTGGGGGGTCCTAAACGTTGTCTGTCTCCAGCAGATGATAAACCTGTGATTGAAGATGATCTCTGATATGTTTAGCCAGCTGCCCCTGCCAACCTGACCATGATCTTAGGTGCCACTCACAGGACAAGTAAAGATAATAAACTGTTGCCTAAAAAACAGCAAGTTTACTGTGGCTTGTTGTATAACAATAGACAACTGAAATAGAGTTCCAATCACGTTATTAAATTAAGTTCTCATTGCAAGATATGTTCATGGTTCCAATTCAGATTATATCCTTTCCCAAGTTCTTCAATAATCTTGAGGCTGGTTGATACAAAGGCTCTCTGCGATATAGGTTGTCAGTCTCTCATTTGGTTTATGTAGCCCTTATAATTCCTTGGAACTCACTCCAGTTTCTTGACCATCTGCAGTGAATGTCTATGTCTATATACAATCAAAACTCAGATTAAATCTGACATCTTCACCGAGTAGTTGGAGTTAATTTGTCCTCCCTTCGCTCCCACTTATTACAGGAGGGCCTGTTCATTTAATTGTTTTCAAGCCACACATTCTTGTAGCTGGAAGTATTTTACATGTTGATAGTTATCTTCACTGACATTCACTAGCCTTGATATGCCGGGGAATTCTTAATGAAACTGAGAAACAAAGACAATGCAGTTATGCAGACACTGAAATGTAAAATAACACTCCAGTGACTTAAAGAAATGGAATCAGTGTAGCCCTAATAAAATATGAAGGCTTTCTAGTCCCAGATCCTATTATCTCCAGTGATACTCTGGTTGTCAGTCTTTTAAAAGTGCAGATGCAATCCAGTTAGAAAAATGTCACAGCGCTCCTGTAACAATAGCATGCTCTGTACTCCCAGTAATAAAGATTTCCTCCATCAGTGAACATCGTGGCGTTTGGTCCCCAGCACTGAGACGCTTCCTCCAAAATCTCACAACTACTTTGTTTGACAAGTGGGCTGATCTCACCCGCAACAGCAGCAAATATCTTCTTTAACTTTAGGAACTTGACAAAATTAAATAAAGGAAATGGTCCAAGAAAAGCAATCAACAACAAAGGCTGGAAGCTAGTGGAGCAGCCTGACTTGGCATCCGTGTCCAGCACATGCCTACATGGGCTATTGTCAAGGCTCTATTGATGATAAATGGCAGAGAGGTCATTATTTCCCTGACCCCAGTTACAAAACCTCCTCATTCTTATAAGCACAGTCATGCCTGAAAGACATTTAAAGATATTTCGGACTGTCTAGGAACATGAGGGCTGCAGTTCCAAGCTTAATGAGTAGAAATGTCCTCTTATGGAAACAAGAGAGATACCCAAAGCCCAAAACTTCAAAAACTTTTGACAGTGGAATAAAAGAGACTAAATTAATGGAAATAGAGGGCCTCAAACTAAGGGGAGTATTATTTAATAGGTTTCTTTATGGCTAAATCGTTAGTTGATAAGGAGTATAAATTTAAGTTACAGATCTATTTATCTCTTAATTTTTTAAAAAGGATTTTTTGCATTGGTTTTTCCTCCAATAAGTATTATTCTATCAGTCCTTTGAAAATACAGCTATAGTGTGTCCTCATGCTTGAAAAAGCTGAAGGAAGTAAATCAACAAATAATCATAAAACTAGAAGGAATTCTAGAATTTCACTAGTTCCATTCATTATTTTAACTTATCCTTGATGACCTGAGCCCAGAGAATGAGTAATGTGAGGCTACATGGCTCACCTGTGACAGGACTTGGCCACGATTTCCTGCCTCTGGGTCTTTTGCTCATGCCATCCTGCCTCCTCGATGCTGAATATATCACAGATACCGTTTCTTTAAGTGGTAGTTGCTTTCTGTTATATTCATCTTTACAGGGCCAAAATCTCAGCATTGATTGTGATGAGAGAGGAGGGGGAGGAGGAAGGAGGCAACTTCTAGATTCACTGAGTTTCAGGGAAGCTAGCAGAAAGTTTATTACTATGCTTAAAAATTGCAAAAGGTCAAATAAAGGTATGTTATAGAATGTTAGGGATTATTAACAAGGGATTTTACAAAAGCTTAACTTAAAATAGAGGACCCGATGTGGTGGGTCATGTCTGTGATCCCAGCACTTTGGGAGACCAAGGCAGGTAGCTCACTTAAGGTCACAAGTTCGAGAAGAGCCTGGCCAACATGGTGAAACCCCATTTCTACTAAACACACACACACACACACACACACAATTAGACAATTAGCTGGGCATGGTGGCACATGCTTGCAATCCCAGCTACTTGGGAGGCTGAGCCAGGAGAATCGCTTGAGCTCTGGAGGTGGAGGTTGCAGTGAGCCAAGGTGGCACCACTGCACACCAGCCTGGGCAGCAGAGTGAGACTTCATTTCAAAACAAAAACAAAAAAGTCAATGTATTCCATATTTTGAGAACCAAAAAACAAAACCTTATAAATATATCCAGAAAGACCTTTAAATCAGGTCACACCTCTACTTTTGGGCTTCGTTTTGGAGCTCTCCCCATGCCAATGCAAAGACTATATATTCTACTAGATACAATCAATTCTCCACTCCCTATTGATTAATCCTTTTCTTTCTTGTTTTTTTTAACTTTTCTCATGGGGCCATCTTTCTATACTCACATTTTTTAATATTCTGGCCCTTTTGAAATGAATGTCTTCTCTTTCACTATCTGGAAATATTTTATTCTACTTTCAAGAGAAGGGTCGACCATAGCTTTCTTGCTGAATCCTTCCTTAGGTTCTCCATGAGTTAATTCTATACTATTATGTGTCCTCATTGCCATTTGTATCTACATTCATCAGATACTTATTACATGTTAATTATAATTTTGTATACAACCTGCGTGTCCCCATTTGGGCTCCATAGACTCTAAGGTTGTATTAGCATTAATATTCGTTTTTGCTACCTCAATTCTCACCACATTTATAAACACAGTTCCTGGAGAAACAAACCACCTATCTCTCAAATATACTGGGCGTTACACAGGACAAGGATGAGACTCTGCCTCCCACAGTGGCTGTCTTAGCCTCCGGTCTCTTCTGGTCAACTTCACTATCTGCTGGAGTGGCTGTTGATTCTAATCAGTATCTTGCCTGCCTGCTCTACCTGCTACAAAAGTTTCTTCTTTTTTCCTTTTGGGGAAATGCTGTCCCGATCTGGGTATTGAAACCTAGTGCAGCCCAAAACTGCCAAAGCACCAAAGCGACAAAATCGCACTTTGCTTCCAAGTGAAAACATCATTGCCTACTTTAGTCTCTTCCGACTGCAGCACAAATCCAGTCCTATGGTCCTATGGAACCAAAATGGCAATACAGCCTAGCTCCTCCTTTACGTTTCTCCTCTGTCTTCGGTTTTCTTTGGGACTCAAACACAAATCGTTCGTCCTTTTTCTTTACTACTAAAGAATCCACATGTTTTGGACACCGGGAGTAGTGGTCACTGACCATACATTTCACATACAGGCGGGTTGCAATTCCCAGATTGATGCCAGCTGGGATACCCTGATGTATTTGTTTTATATCTATTTATTTCACAAGGTCATAAGTTCCTCTAAAACATGGAGCATTTAGGTTTTCGTTGTTGTTGTTTTTATTTTGTTTTATTTTTCTTTCTATAGCCTTCCACAACATATGGCATGCAGTGAGTCCATGATTAATATTTATTTAATGAATCCATGAGGCTGAGATGAGTTAAAGGACAGTGTCCCAAGCTGTCCAACTAGTTAGTAGTAGAGTCAAAATTAGAGAAAGTTTCTATGTCTTCCACACCCAGACTTATTACTCTTTAATAAGAATTGGAAAATTAAGAATAGGCTTGTTTCTTTACAAAAGAAAACATGTGTCTTTCTTGCAGCTAAATCTAGGCATTATAGTTGAAGACATAAAGAGGAGTTATCAATTTCTATACATAATTTTTGCTCTGCCTGACAATCTTGGGGTACCATGTACCTTAAAAGCCCATAGATAATCCAACAGTGGAGGCCAGCTCTGCTTCTTACAGAGAATTTGTAAGATCCAAACAGAACTAGAGGGCTACTGGTTACTATAAAAAATAAATAAACAATCATGGGTAAGATTAGTGTACATAAAAAAGCATCTCACTTTCCTATGTCCATGTGCACTCACCCACTCATATACGTTATCTCTTTATGAACATTTTTCAGCAAACTCAGAAGAGACAGCTAAGAAAACTAACAGAAGCTAAAAGATAGTAATCAATACTCAAGTTGTCCTGGCAACTGGTGGTGGGGGAAGAAAAGCTACTGCCAAATTATTTGAATAATGACAATAGTCTTCACCAAGAGTCCTATAGTAGCACCATTTGTTATCTGACTTAAAGAAAAAGAGAGAGTAGCAGTGCATTATAATGCCAGTGCAGTGCATTATTTGATTCCTGCTTCTCCCCTGTTCCTCAAACCCAGGCTTCTGAGCTAAACTAATAGATTTTTTTTTCATTGGCAAAATCTAGATAGACTGTACTAAGATGAAGAAGTAGAATTGTCTTTTCTCTTCTTAGTATCTAAAATTTTAAAATGAGACTTGTACTAGTCAGCTAGGGCTGCCATAACAAAATACCATAGACTGGGTGTCTTAAACAACAAAAGTGTATTTTCTCACAGTTCTGGAAGCTAAAAGTTTCAGATCAAGGTCCAACAGGGTCAGTTTCTGGTAAGGTACAAGAACAGGAACAGACACATAGACCAGTGGAACAGAATTTTCCAAATTCTTCAAATTCTAGTCCCTTTTTGGCTTGTCTAAGCAAGCCAGAAATGGAATGAAGGAAGGTTGAAAACATGATCATCTTTCAAGAAAATGAAAGAATTACTGTGCAGACATTTTAAAGATCATCAGGACTGCTACTCCCATCGCAGGTTCAGGGGAAGTCTGCTTTGTCCTTCGTTTTAGTGGTCTAGACAGAAAATGACCAACCAGTAACTGACCCCTACAAGTCAGAAAGAGAGTGGTCATTTTATGGTTATCTTTTTTTTTTTTTTTTGTCACATGGCATTTGCTAGGTGCTTGCACATGAAGAAAGAGATCTATTTCTCTTCCTTTTCCTGTAAGGCCATTAATTCCTTCAAATTATGACTCCTACCCAAATGGTGTCATTTAAATTTCATTATCTTTTAAACTTCCTATTTCAATATACAGCAACATTATGGCTTTGACATACGAATTTTGAGGAGACATAATTTAGTGCATAGCTTAAAATTCACATTCTTTTTGCATGTAAAATACATTTATTTCAACCCACAGCCTCCAGAGTCTTAACTCATTCCAGTGTCAACTCTGAAGTCTAAAGCCCAATATCTCATCTAAATAACATTTAAATGGGTGAGACCTGAGATACAATTCGCCCTAAGGCAAAATTCCTCTTCAGCTGTGAAGCTGTGAAAGCATACAAGTTAGGTGCTTCCAACATACGGTGGTGGGACAGGGATAGGACAGTCATCCCCATTTCACAAGGGAGAAATCAGAAAGAACACAAGGGTGATGGGTCCAAAACAAGTCCAAAACTTAGCCAGACAAATTCCAAAAGCTCTTAGGGCTTGAGAGCCATTGTTTTTTTGTTTGATGTTCTGCTCTCCAGGGCCACTGAGGCAGCAGCATAGCCTCAGCAGCCCTTCCCCTTTGCTTTGTGGGCTGACCCGGCTCATACCGTCTTGGGGAGAGCACTGCCCCTGGGGCTTTTCATGGTGGCTGCCTGGCCCACTAAAATGAAGAACAAAGCAGACTTCCCCTTAGTCTATGATGGGAGTGGTGACCTTGATGATCTCTAAAATGCCTGCAGGGTCATTTTTTATTTTCTTGAAGGATAATCATGTTCTCAACCTTCCTTCATTCTATCCTATTTTTTTCTCTTTCCTTTAATTGCAGCAGGCAGTATTTCCGCTGGTGGAATCCTGGCTTCTGCTCAAGTAGTTGGTTAAATTCATGGTTCAACCATTGTTGATTTCCTTATCAAATGGTTGTTAGGCAACGCCCTTAGTGTTCACTTCAGAATAAATTTTTCATTTTTGCAATTTGAAGAGGCTGAAAAGTTTCCAAATTCTTCAAATTCTAGTTCCTTCTTGTTTAACAATCTTTTCTTTAATTAATCTCTCCTCTCATATTTTGCTATACGCCATAAGGGAGATCCACACTGCTTCTTCAACACTACTTAGAAATCTCTTCAGCCAGACACTTAATTTCATCACTCAATTGTTCTACCATTTTGTGAATAGAATAGTAGGACATATGAGTGACGAAATTAAACATTTGGCTGAGGAGATTTCTAAGCAGAGTGTTGAAGGAGCAGCTTGGCTCCTCATAGATAGAGATTTCTAAATGACTAGAACATGAACAAAATTCAGACAATTTCTTTGTCATCTTATAACAAGGATCACCTTTCCTCCAGTTTCCAATAATCTGTTCCTCATTTCTGTGTGAGATCTTGTCAGACTGACCCTTAATGTCCATATTTCTATGAACATTCTATTCATGATTATTTATGTATCTCTATGAAAATGGAGGCTTTCTCTTCAACTCTTCTCTTTTTCTGTCTGAGCTTTCACCAAAATAATCTCCAATGTCCATAAATGCAAAAGCCTGAAAAGACACCTGATATGATTTGGCTCTGTGTCCTCACCCAAATCTCATCTTGTAGCTCCCACAATTCCCACATATTGTGGGCGGGACCCAGTGGGAGACAAGTGAATCATGGGAGCAGGTCTTCCCCATGCTGTTCTCGTGAGAGTGAATGAGTCACACAAGATCTTATGGTTTTAAAAATGGGAGTTTCTGTGCACAAGCTCTCTTTTTGCCTGCTGCCATTCATGTTAAGATGTGACTTGCTCCTCCTTGCCTTCCACTATAATAGTGAGGCCTCCCTAGTCATGTGGAATTGTAAGTCCAATAAACCACTTTCTTTTGTAAATTGCTCAGTCTTGGGTATGTCTTTATTAGCAATGTGAAAACAGACTAATACAGTATCTAAATAGCCCAATCTTAGGTTCTACATTAGTAATATTTACAGGAGTAATGGGAAGTTGCAAATCTTGTCCCCTCTGGAACAATGGCTGCTAATCATTTAACTATGCCTACATCTTAGCAGAATTCAGGCCTCTTTCATCCTCCAAACCTCATGGTGTTTCATTAGCTTTACAAGGCAGTTTAGTTTGGGGAAGGGCTATTACCATTTAAACTATAAAATAAATTTCTCCCAAAGTTAACGTGGCCCATGCCTGGGCATGACCAAAGGGCAGTTTAGAGGTTAAAGGCAAAGTGGAGTTAGTTAAGTTGGATCTCTTTCACTGTCATAATGCTCTCACTGTTACACATTTTTTGCTAAGGCATTTCAATATCTCTAAATTATGAAAAAATTGAAGATAGCTTTAAAATTCAATGCCACACCTTTGTCTTGAAGAAATTAGTCAAAAGAGGTGAATAAAATTTGGGCAACATTATTTCGTAACTAATTACATTTATTTTGTTTTGAACTCATTCATTGCAACCACCCTGGAAATATTTACCCCTGACAGCTTGTATTATTAAGTCTATAGTTTTAAACCTGTATCTTTGGGGCAGATTATTTCTTGCATCCAAAGTATTAACCGATATACAAGGAGTAGTCTAATGACAATTTTTAAATGAAAATTGTATACATTTTTAAAATTTATACCTTTTTTGAATATGAACCTTAACAATTTGGACAAATTATTAGAAAAAATAGATGCATATTCTCTTATTATAGTAAACATAAACCAGAATAATTGTTAATGAGTACAGCCTTGCTTCCAGAGAATTGTTGTTGAGCAGTCACTGTACCAAACCTAGTGTGCACAATCATGAACATCTGAATGGAGACTCTTAGATTCAGTCTTTCAACTGATGAGCTGCTTTTTGTTTGTTTGTTTGTTTGTTTTGAGAGTGTATTGGATGACTTCTGGTGGGCTCAAGAGATTGAAATACATATTCCATGGCATAAGCTGAGTTTCTTTAGAGATAAGGTCTTTCCTGGGAGCACATTCAGGAACCATTTTTATCTTAAAGGCAATTTTTTTCATTAAACACAGTACTCAGGCATTTGATAAATGCTTAAGATGATCCAGGTATTTTCTCCCAGGAAAATATTGACTCAATCTACTCCCTAAGTATATGTTGCTTAAGTGGATTGACCATTCCAAGTAAAAAATATTGGTCTACTGTTCACGCTTTAACACCACCAACAAGATTGCCTTGGATAAGATAGTATTTACTGTGACTACAATTCTTAGCCTTTAAAAAAGATTTACATTACCAAATGGTCTATTTGAAAAATAGTCCTCAGACTTTTGCAAAGCTGTGGTTGAAGATAGTGCTACTGTCTTACCCAGCTTTTCTATAGAGGCTCTTCTGATAAATTTCTGTTTATTTGAGATTTTAACAGAACAAATATGTTTGCCTCTTCAGGGCAATTTCATATTTATTTAGACATAAAAAGTAAAGTGATGCTTAGATGTTTTACTCTTACATGGGTTTAAGTCCAAAACTTACTGTTCAACAACTGCATGCCTAGTAGTTTCTACACGTGTTTTCAATGCCCTCTATTCTGTTTCTACTACTAATTAGTTTATTCAATATGTTTAGACTTTGGGCTCTTAGATAGGGTGTTACTCTAATGGAATAGATGATATAACAAGAAAAGTTGCAATGCCATTCAACTTAATATGCTAAAATAATTCAGTGGGTGTAAGTATATTCAAATCAGTTCAATATTTCAGCAACCCCTCAATTCAGTGTTCTGTCAGAAACTGGCAATTGCAAAGAGAGTATAAGAGATGGCGTTTTAGTGCTGTATATTTTTAAATACCCTGCAATCTTTATTTGGAAATGCTCTCTCGAGCCTCAAAAGGTTCGAAAAATAAAAATACATATCTTCAAGGGAAAAAAAATACTTCTAATAGCACTAAATTTAAACAGGAAAAACCTGAAATCCCTAATGACAAGCTATAACTAGAGAAATATGTCAAAGAGAATGTTGAGCAGGTATAGTTCATGCCTGGAGAACTTATGTGCACATCCATGTTCAAGTGTATGCTGAGTATTGCCCCTAAGTCTCATAACAAGTTTATTTTGTCAGCAAGGATTTTTGTGCACACTTTGTATGTGTATGTCTATGAGAGCATATGGGTGTTACAAAATTAAAGTTATTGTGCATTTTTTTTTTTTTTTTTTTTTTGAGACGGAGTCTCGCTCTGTCGCCCAGGCTGGAGTGCAGTGGCGCGATCTCGGCTCACTGCAAGCTCCGCCTCCCGGGTTCACGCCATTCTCCTGCCTCAGCCTCCCGAGTAGCTGGGACTACAGGCGCCCACAACCACGCCCTGCTAATTTTTTCTATTTTTAGTAGAGACGGGGTTTCACCGTGGTCTCGATCTCCTGAACTTGTGATCCGCCCGCCTCGGCCTCCCAAAGCGCTGGGATTACAGGCGTGAGCCACCGCGCCCGGCCTATTGTGCATTTTTTAAAACTATGGAGTCATTTCAGAAGAGACATTTGCAGGGAATAGATGATTAATTATATTTTGCCATTTCATAATTATCCACACTTTGTCTTATGCTTTAATTATTTTTCATGTTTTTAAGATTTCTGTTCTTCATCTTTAATAGTAGATAACAATTCACTAGGGTCCTGGTAGAAGGCAGAATAGGTGAGAGGAAAGCTGGAAAGACCAAGTTATGCTTTGAATTCCATTTTTGCCTACTAAGTTTTACTGCACACTGTTACCTTGGTTTCCATTCATCTGTTCTTTGCAGGATATAGATTCATTTGTGCTCCTTGAATACGGCTGGTTCTCAGACAGATTATTGTTGCAGGATTTATCATCACTGGGTATTGTTCTTAGTTTTCCCTAATGCAGTTCCCGTTTGCGCCCTGGGGTCTGGTTTGGCTCCGCTGCATTCAATTACACGTGTGTAGAAAGTCACTGTGACCCATTTGTGATTATGCTCATCATAATTGGTGTCATTCTGGTTTTGTCTGGTATTTCCTGCTGTTGTTTACATGAAACTGCGTACTTTGTAAGTGGAAATATTTCACACTCTATTATAATTGTGCTATTTATTTTAGGCAGATATTTATTTTAAGCAGATTTAGTCTTCTATATTGTTCTTTATTTTGACTCTTACTGCATGCATGGCAAACGTGGATATGTAGAATTTGAGGCTAGAATGGACTGTTCTCATTTCCAAAAGCACAAATCCCCTTTGAGGATGAGATGTCCTTATCTGCTCAGAATGAAAACAGGAGCGTGCAAAGTGGACAAAATACTCTCTTTCCCTGTATTCCTTCAGGTCTTTATTCACTCTAGGTGTTATTAGTCTGCTTCTTTTTACCCCATTCATCCTTTTCTTCATTGTATTCCTTGTTGTTTTCTAAACACATGTGCTATTGACTGTTTAATTGTGCTGTGCTGCCTTATGAACCAGTGCTTTTGTACAGGGAAAGTTGAACCTTCATTTAACTTCTTTGTTTGGAAGAAATAAACACTCTCTACAGTGTTAGTCAGTCTGTAATGCCTGGCTTGACTCCTAACGTCTGAATGAGGTGTCCACCTTCCTTACCCTACTGCAATGGTATATTGCTTATTTATCATATCTTGGATATTCCTGAATTCAAATGTTGGTTCAAATGACTGGTTCCTGTATTAGACTACAGTTCCCTGTTGGCTAGAGACTATATTGTGTCTGCTTCATCTCCTCTAAATTTTCTTTCTATTAATTAATCTCATTCAAGGCCAATGTCAATTCCTTTTATCACTGACATTTCACCTGACCACACCAATCCTCAATGCTCTCTTCCACTTGTCGTCTCCCAAAATTGATTTCTGCAACAATTTAAATTTTATATGGTTTTCTTCCCTTTCTACTTCTAAAATAATATTCACTCTATGCCTTATGTCACCCCAACTAGTTTATAACATGATCACATTAAATGTAATTGGTTGCCCCCAACTGCATTGTGCCAACCACAATACTATGTATACAATATGTGTTCATCTATTTAAAAGGAACATTTGGCCATTTTAACAGCAAAATATCGATTTCTTCATAAATGCACATATGTATGTATATATGTGATGTGTATAATAAAAATATATATAGTCAGGCCTCCATATTCACAGGTTCCAAATCCTCAGATGGAACCAACCACAGATGGAAAACATTTGAAAACAAACTGCAATAAAAAATAAAAATACAACAATAAAAATAATACCAATTATAATGTAGTATAAAATAATTTACATAGCATTTACATTGTGTTAGATGCTGTAAGTAATGAAGAGATGATTTGAAGTATAGAGGAGGATGTTCGTAGGTTATATGCAAATGCTACAGCGTTTTATTTAAGGTGCATCCACTGATTTTGGTAGGAATTCTGGAACCAATCCTTTGTGGATCTTGAAGGATGACTCTGCATGTGTACACAAGTGTATGTATACATATGTATACATGTAAATGCACCCATGTAATTTGCCTAGGAGAAATAGAGATTATTTGAAGTATTATTCAGCCTATGATATTTGTCTCAATCCCCATAGTTCTTGTTAGGTTTCCCTTTTTCCATACTTTGCAAATATGGGTATTTTCAGTCCCCATCCTATCTTGGATGGATTCTAATGAATGAAAATTATTTTTACGTATGTACATTTCTATATTTGTATATGTGCATGAGTATGCATGTATGTGTGTATCTCCTAATACATTTTTTGGCTACTTACTACATTTTAAGTTTTATAATTCTTTTTACTTGGAATATTAGAACAAATCTAAAATATCTTTGTGCATGAGCTTCAACTTTTAAATAGTAACTATTCAAATGATTTTAGTGGGAATTTGTTCCTATGGACATTTAACACACATATTTCTTTAAATGTATACTCTGTTGTCATAAGTATATGGGATTTGTTTTATACATTTTTAGTATAGTAGCAGTATAAGATAGAAAAACATAGCATCACCAACATTGATAGAAACAGTGTCTTAATTCTTGGTGGGTGGTTATTTGCACAAGAGATGCTTGCACAGTTATTGAGAATGTTGTAGTTCCTTCTCTTAAGTTGCATACATAGTATTCTAGTGTGTCCTTTGTTCAGACTGCCACCATTTGTCTGTTCCCTCTTTTTCATTAGAATAACCATTCATTGCCCATCCGTAACTGTTCTCACATTACCTATGTTGGGACATGTTAATTTATTGATTGCATCAGTCTACCATCATTCAAAATTAATCAAGTAAATTTAAACTCTTACTTCTCACATCCCACTTTAACTTCTCTCACTTCTTTTGTCCTCATAGCCAGTGAAAGTTCATGTAATGGTTATCCTCATCTTCCCTTTTTACTTCTATATTTAACCATTTCTGAATATATGAATTTTCGTCATTACTAGTTAGCTGTATGTCAAATTCCATTGGTACTTATCTCTGTATTATCTTAATGAGAAACTATAAGCCCCCTTTTCCTACATTTCGTGTTACTCACTACTATTTTAAGTACCACTTCAGGTAGAACTTATTAATAATCAGACAGTAGCTTTTAAAAAATTATCCTTTTGTGAAATATTTCAAAATATATTATACTTTTGAAATCTGATTGAAGGTCTGTAGCTAGGGGTGGGAGGAGATAGTAGGTATATTTCCATGCTTTATTTTTATATTTATTTATTTATTTATTTATTTATTTATTTATTTATTTTTGAGACAGAGTCTTGCTCTATGGCCCAGGCTGGAGTACAGAGGCACGAGCTCGGCTCACTGCAAGCTCCACCTCCCGGGTTCAGACCATTCTCCTGCCTCAGCCTCCCAAGGAGCTGGGACTACAGGCGCCGCCACCTCGCCCGGCTAGTTTTTTGTATTTTTAGTGGAGACGGGGTTTCACCGTGTTAGCCAGGATGGTCTCGATCTCCTGACCTCGTGATCCACCCGCCTCGGCCTCCCAAAGTGCTGGGATTACAGGCATGAGCCACCACGCCCGGCCCATGCTTTAGTTTTAGCCTAATGATTTCAAGAGCTGACAATACACAAAAGCATTGTAGAAAAACTAAAGAACACGATGCAATCATACCTGTTGCTGCAGGACTGAGCACTGATCTCAAATAAGGCTTGGAAACATAATTTAATTAATGAATTTCTCACATTTCTTTTATCATCTGCACAGTACATCTAGAATTTGAATGATTCTTTCCCATGACTTAATATTGATTTTTAAAAGACCACAGTAAGACATGGCATGCAAAGCCTTTGGGGCCACTAATAGAGAGTCTAGGGGCAGGATAAAGCATGATACTTCCTAGGAGACTATATTTCAAAGTGGATTTTACATAGTCCTGTTTCATAAGATGCTCCAGGACAGAGGATTTTATGTCATATAAGATTTGAACAGATTTGTAAAGGATTCAAGTAGTAAAGAAATTTCTTCATATATTCAACTATGGAACTTCAGTGTCATTATCGTTTAAAAAAATACCATTAAAATCCTGTAGACTACTTTTGAGAAAGACTAGAACATAGATTTTATGATGGGTATGGAGGGTTTGAGTGAAGCTAATACCAATTTTACTGCTTGGAAATCTATTTGAAGGTCTTGCTTATTGGCTCTTGGCTCTTGGCTTCAAAACATTCATGAAAAATTTCTAGGCAAGAAATCAGGGAAGGAATTAACAGAATATATTATTTATTTATGAAGGCAAAGGTTATTGCTGTTTTTACTTATCTGAATATTTAATTCTTAGCACAGTGTCTCAAAGTTTGCTTGCAAAGTAAATGAATAAAAAAACAAAAACACAGATTTGTTAGAAACAAATTACTCAGAAGTGTTGTCTAGAAAAACATTTTCTAAAATTTGTCCAAAAAAATATTGTCTATGACCCAGAGGTTATATCCATCAAGGTGTTTTATAGGTGAAGGATGCTATGGTTCTACGGTTTAAGAACAGTTGCAGTGGCCTGCAAATTTCTGGTTAGGAATATTGACATGAGCCACAGGATCATTCTATTTGACTCAAAAAGGTAGCTTTCCTTGATTACTAAGATATCTGCAATACATGCGTATATAAATCTTGATAATATTTTGGTAATAAATAATCAGATATCTTGGAAATATACATGTCTCTTTTTTCTTTTTCTATGTATGTATTTATTTACTTGAGACAAGGTGTCACTCTGTCACCCAGGCTGAAGTGCAGTGGCACAATTACTGCTCACTGCAACCTGGACCTCCCGGGTTCAAGTGATCCTTCTGCCTCAGTCTCCCTGGTAGGTAGAACTCCAGATGCGTGCCACCATGCCTGGCTAGCTTTTGCTTTTTTTTTTTTTTTTTTTTTTGTAGAGACGGGGCTTTGCCATGTTGTCCAGGCTGATCTCAAACTCCTGGGCTTGATTCACCCATCTCATCCTCTCAAAGCGCTGAGATTACAGGGGTGAGCCACAGTGCCCAGATGGTTTTTTTTTTGTGTTCGTTTATTTTCTCTTATAGCTCAACTACCGCAAGGAGAAAATGTTTTGACTGGAAGATGCAAAGACCAGTCACCTAGTTTTTCATATTAAACACACAGCTGGATAATTGTCTTGCATCTGTCTTTGGGATTCTTGACAGCTTTGCAGCACTCTTACATGTCAGACTTTTTGTCTGTGCCTAAGAAGTTGAAGGTCAAAACTGAGACTGCATTAAATTCATCAAAGTGAAAAGAATCTTTACAAACTTTTGGAAATAACAGATTCTCTTCCCTTCCCTGCTAGCTTTTGTACTGGAGTATTGTTTTGAACTTTTAAAACTTAGTTTTGTATTATTGTACAGTTTTATTTCCCATCTTTCCCATGAAATGAAGTTTAGTGTGAACTCTGCTTCTCTCCTCTGTGGAAGAGATAAAATCACATTTTAAAAAGCGGAGGACATTAAGTATAATTTCTTGTTCAAATGCTTTTGTGCAACATTAATATATCTTTTCTCCAGCTAATATATCCAGTAATCGAGAGATTGTAGTGTATTACTTTAATAAACCTTTCTGATAATTTTACACTTTTTCCATTTTATACACAAATTCCATAAAGGAGCAGTTGTTTCATAATTGTCCTACCATTTATCATATTGACATACTTCATCTTTAATCATATATATTTTGTTACTGTATTATATTAATGCAACATCATTTGTCTTTATAGTAATATTTTTTCACCTTATTAATAATAAATTAAATGAAACTCTAAAATGTGTTGTCCTAAACCTTGTATTTTTAAAAATATTTTTAAATGAGCATTTCAGGATTTAACAATAATCTTTTTCCTTTTTCCTGTCATTAGTATTATTATTTTAAAGAACACAGAAATTGCCTCTCTTTATTTTTGGAAAAAAAAAATTGAGCCTATAGTTGTACTTAGCGGTGAAAAAAAATAAAATATTTATAAAATGTAATAAAATGGGGCATTTTTCTTTTCTCCTCAGTCCCTGAGATAACTTTTCAATATCCAACATAAAACATCCAAAATAAAAGAAATTTATAATTAGCTCTTCTAAAGTAATTGAGAAAAATTCATTTTCCCTCAATTTTCTGCTTTACTTATACTTTCAAAAATAAGATATTTGTTTTAAATCTGTCTAAAGATCTTCATGGTATGGGGAAAGTAGCAGTGCTGATAGAATGGGGTCTGTATTTCAAATGCTTGCTATGTTCTTCATCAGTGTCTGTTAGTCACTTCTACATGTCAACACCAATTCCTATTTGTCACTCTTCAAACCATAACTGAGTGAGAAACAGATTATGCATTTAGTCACAAAATATTAATGCAGAGTTCTAAAAGTGGCACCTGGTCTTGTTCTGGCATGTCTACAAACAAGTTTGTTTTACATAAATGGCTTTTCTACAAATTTGAAATGTGAATATATTTTATTTTTTCCCAGTGAGTACACAATACACAATTCTTTGACAATACTATTAACCGATTTTATGCCAATTTCTTCTCTGATCTAACAACATCAAATGAAACACATTAAGATTTTGGACACTGCTTGGTGACTTAAACAAACTACAGTTAAAAAAAAATCCATCTATAAAACAAAGTATAAAAAGTCTACCCACGGCCACAAAATCCCTTTTCTTGCAACACTTTAAAATCACAACAAATGCTTTTGAAATTATGAGATTTTTAAAAAATTAGTAAATTGAACATCAGTTTTTTAAAAAAAGGATGGTGTTTCATTTGAAGTACACATTATAGAGAAGCAAAACAGAAGTAATTTCACCGCTAAAATAATGTGGAGAGACATGTTGCTTTCCAACAGTTCTTGCCATGTAATTCCATAAACAATAGACAGAAGCAGATGAACAAATTAGTGAACGTTATGTCTCTGCATATCTTTAATACGGATGCACACTTGCTTCCCAGTAGCAAAGATAAACCGCAGTTTAGAGTTCAATGGTACTGTTATCATCAGATTGTCAATGGACAATTACATAAATTTATTGAATAGAAATTGGGTGGTGTTCCATCAAAGCACATTACAGACTTGCAATTCAAATCCTGTTGAAAACATCTTTAAATACTGAGAGCATTAAACTATGACAGAGAACACCATTAAATCTGTTTTGTACTCAAAGCAAGTAAACTTGCAGTGGTTTTACTTTTCTTGGTTGTGTGATACCTTGTATGTTGGTTTTGAATTTTCTGCATTCTCCATTGAACTGAATTCAAATCCTGTGAGGGAATCAATTCTTTTCATGCCCCTGTACTATCCCACCTTATTTTAAAAGTCTCACAGAACATGTCTGAAAGAGGGGTAGGGCGACTCCACCTGCATACATTGGCATACCTGAGTTTGGGCACCAATACAGCTATTTTCCCAAGGAAGACTTTTCCTGTTACGAATGAAGCTGTGCTTGTGTTGGGCATGACTACATAGCAGCATTGCCTATGAGTGCAAGATCAGATTACATTCTCTCCCACCCAGATTTCCTTTTGCAGTCCTTATGCAGGCCTCTGTGTGGACCTGTAAGAGTGAGCTCAGTGAATTTCTAATCACATTCATTGAATCGGCTATGAAATGAAAAACTGCTGTGGCTCTCATAGGTATTTGTATTTTTCTGTTGACATCTGACTACACTGATCAGTAGCTTTTTACATGTAGCAAGTTGACAAAGGCTTTTGATTTCTAATAATGTTTCTGAATTCCTTTGTATAGCTACAGCATTTCATCTTGCCCTCAATCTACCTGCGGGTGATATTTTGAGTGCATAATGTGACTGCCCAATGTGTTTAAAACTAGGTGTAATAGGCAACATGGACTAGTCTAAAAGAACATTCCAAGTAACCACAAGGTCTGCACTGACAGAATTTTAACTGTAACAGTTAATTTTTAGATGCTGAAGACAATCAGGAAGGTATGATGCTATGCCCACATTATTCCAAAAGTCATCTGCATATGCATACTTCACTTTGAAGCCTTGGTTTATTAATCGCCTACACCTGCCAGTTACCAGGGATCAAAGGCTATGTGTTCTATATGTAATGAACTAAGGTTTTAGACTAAACTAGGTCATAGAGAAACACAAAGAGGGAACACAAAACCTCTTCAAAATTTGTTTGCCTTTAAATAGAAAGAGGTTAAGTAGGGAACTGCATAAAGAGATCTTTAAAGTCCTCACATCCTAGAGTTGTGAATAAGTATGTATTCACTCTTGGCAGAAACTTTTCATCTTCCTCAGTCTCTTTGTCCCAGAGAAATCCCACCGCATTAGAATTCAGGCACTGATAGTAGAAAGTTGATAAAGGGTTTAATAACTGTGTCTCAGAATTCCTTTTCTCTTCAGTGAAGAAATAAATTACATGGTACTGTAAAGCTGGTGGGGCCCATGAAGAACATTACGTTCTATACTTGCCTGTGCTGATGCAGTCTCAGGGAATAAAAAAGACGGAAATATTTAATCATGTCATCCCTTTGTTATAACGACATGACATAAATTGGTTACTGAGCCAATAATGCATGGAGTGCGAATTGTCACTCAGAAGGGTCCCATATTTTAGAACTGATCCTAATTACGTTGAACATTTTTAGAAGAGTACCAACAACTGAACTTATCATAGGAAAAATTTGAGAAAGTATAGACAGAAATAAAATTTAAGATTGCGTAGGAAACACATGGGAAAATGTCACAAGTGGGAATTTCAGGAAGGTCCTCTTCTACTTGACTGACTATACATGTACAGTAGCTAACACATATTTCAAAGTCACATTTATTCTGAGCATACATGACCAATGTCCAGGAATTTCTTGTTGTCAAAGTCATGAAAACAAATGAGGCAGGACAATTATTAATGTCCACTTACAAGGTCTGGTTTTATTTAAAAAGTTTATAAACATGCATTTTTTTTTCTCCTTTTAAACTTTTCTTTTCAATTCCCTTATTCAAAATGGGTCAAACGTATTTTAGTCGGAAGCCAATTTCTGAGGATGTACCACAAAATATTTATTCCAATAAATCTACTTACTGTGAACTGAACATACTCTCAGCACTGCTTTTTAAGCACGTACAATTTGGCTATACACTGGGTGGCATAAACTTCACTTCTTAATCAAATAAAACACAAATTGTATATAGACTGTATTTTTTTTAAGTCATGAATTTAAGTGATGCAGCTCTATCCTCTAGTGTGTACTGTACATGTATTAGAAAGATGAAATAAGATATTGCAATAGAGTTTATATTTTGAAACAGCCCGAGTATGCCCTAATAATAAATTGCTTCTTTAACTATTTGCTAGATATTCTAGAGTTCATTTTGTTCATTTCCTTGGGGAACTTCATATTATATTCTGACTTAATGAGTTGGAGAGCTTAATTATGATAATTCAGAAAATGTTTTTAAAAAACTGTAATATAAATACAGCTCTTGCAAAACACCTTAATTTCCTCTTGCTTATTGTAATTCTCAGATGGGTCAATTACAATGACAGGCAAAATTGATTCTAAATAAAACTTTAATTTCTTTTTTTAAGCAAATTTATTACATCTTTGCTACCTGCATACTTTAATGCATATTCAGTCTTAAGACTAACTACTTTTTTTGACCCCTGCTTTTGTCAATAGTAAAAGCCACCTTTCTACTATTTTTAATTGACTCAGTCCCTGATATTCAAAGAAGACTTTGCCAACACCATTGTTCCTTTGCATCTTCCTATTTCTACACCCCAACTGAAAACCATCTAACATGATTTGTTACAACCATCATTATCCAATCTAGCTTACAGTACAGAAACTCCCTTCACATTCAGTCTTTTTCTTCATGTCACGAGGAGTAGAGACTTGTGCTTATCACCAAATAAAATTGCAGTGCAAAATTTAAACATAAAAGTTACACAATTAAAAGTTAATATATGGCACCACAGCCTATTAATTCACATATAGTACAACAGACCAATAAGAACAGACAATAATATGAACAGAGCTAAAAAGAGTGAGCTTGCATAGCAATGCACAAAAGAAATTATATACAGAGGAAAATTCTTTTCTTCCTGTAGGGCGAGTTTTGTTTTCTTTCTTTTTTATATACTCCTGACAAGAAAGAGTTAAGGTGGGTGGTGTACTTAAGAGAAGAACACAATTAAAATATCTGTGGGATATGTGTGGCTGTGTGTCTTTACATTGCATTTACAGTTCTTTTAATAGTACATAAATAAAGAAATTGTTCATTGCACTGTTTAGTGTCATCACTTCCATGAGTTCGGACCTGATGGTCCTTCAGAGCAGCTTTGTATGTCTCCTCTCAGTTACTCTAAAGAAAGAGAAAAAAAATAGAAATAAAATGTAAATTAAGCATTCTACTTTTTTGACCAGCAAAACAAAAAGCAAAGCAAACAGATAATCAATGAAAATAAGGTATTCAGATAGATGAGTTTGTGAACTTAAGTAATTTTACTTGAAGGAGATGATCAACGAGTAAAAGAAAAGAAACACTACAGAATTGGGAAATTTAAACACCCAATAGAACTATTTTGGTACTCTTGTGCATCTGTCATTACTTCAAAAAAAAGGTAAAGAAAAATTCAAGTAGCTGTGAATCAAATTAAAATTATAAACAAATCTTAATCATAGATTGGCAATAGCCAACAACAATGACAACTGAGATCAATAAAGAAATTAACAGTCTTGAAATTATTTCTCTTTTCATTATCTCATGGAATCTTCCAAACAATCTGTGACGTGAAGATAATGGTAATGCTATTTTTCTGATGAGGAAATAGATTAGGAAGACAGATTACTTTCTCATGTCCAATAACCAGTTAAGGGGTTGAGAATATTAGAAACAGGGCTGTTTTCTCAGCAATGCTTTTAAACAGAATTCAAAGAGGCAGTTAAAAATATCCAGCAAATATATTTCTGATAATGAAAAGCTGTATTGGTAACTTTCCTGAGGAAATTAACACAAGGAGCTTAACATTTTTTGCTGTGACGTTCTTAACTTTCCCTATTACCTAGTATTTTACATTTAGAAAATTAATTATACTAACTGTGCCAGTTTTCATTCATAAATGGAAATTTATTTATAAAATGTTATTGTAGTCAAAATATTACAAATTAATTAATAATCAAAGATCAACTCTTCAAGGGTGGCTACCCAAATTTAAAAAATAAATGAAGAGCAACTTGAAAATGAAGAATTCCTTAGGAGTTTCTTTAAAACTACCAAAAGGCCAGTGTCTCCCTTTCTTTATTGTGTTCAGTTAAAAAGGCAAAGAAAATGAGAAATACACTATATTTAATTTCACTTACAAGTATTAAGACTAATCGACTAACTTAAAACAATTTTTATAGCATAAATCAAACTTAAAATAGCAGAAACATTTATAAAAACGGACAGCAATAAATACAGCCATGGCCTAAGTCATGACCAAACTTGCTGAAAATTGCAATTGATTGTTTTCGTAGCAGAGCAAATTTTCTATTAACCTGAAATTTGTTTAATATGGCAATGTTATCAACTCAAGATTCTTTCTGAATCACAATAGCCTTTTAAATGACCTACAGCACTTACATAATTCACCTGTAAACTGTCCTTGACTGTTGGAGCCCATGTATCCTATGTCAAGAAGGTCGCTGGCATTGCGCTGGTGGCCTGCTCTCAACACCTCAGCTTTCCTAGGTCCAGTGGATCCCTTAGAAGAAGCTGTGCCTGATGAGCTGTGGCCGCCTGGAGATGGGAAACTGGGCTTGCTATAGGGCACCAAGGCCTCCTCTGAAAAAGAAAAAAACCCCAAGGGCTAAGTTGAACAGCAACATGGAGGCAAACTAACCTCTTAAATATTACACTGTGAATGGCCTGCTTTACCATTTCATTCTTTAGTAAAATTAAAATTATGAAGTTTAATCAGGACCGGATATTAAAGAAATTTCTATGTGCAAGCAACATTTCCTACAATAGGAACTGAAGCAGAATTAAATGAAAAGAGATCTTGGGATAAATACACAATGTTATATATTATTTGCAAAATTTAAATTCATTATAAAAGAGGGCTGAATACAATGAACTACAGTTTGTTTAACAAAAGCATATCTGAGAATAATTTCTAAAGTTCAATGAGGCTCCAATTTAATTTTCCCATTAAGATTAAAGAAACTGGGTTTTTGTTTCAGCTGAAATTATGGCAACATTTTCTCAATCGATTTAAATAAAGAACTATATATTAGTTAATTAAATAAACTTTTAAAATTTATGTTGCTTTTTGAGACAGAAATACAATATTTAAAGGACTATGTATTTCCTTAAAAGAAAAAGAGAAACTCACACATTTAAATAAATAATATGCTTTTTTTTTTTTTTACAGATTGTTCTCTCTACAAATAACTCATGACATATGTTACAAATAATCACTTAATAGTTCAAAAATTGTTTTTTCTTTCCCTCTTTATTCTCACTGCTCCCACTCCACACCCCATCCCCTCTGTTTTTCACTTTCTTTCTATGTATGGGCTATTATTCTATGATTAATGCCAACTGAATTTACTATTTCTCCCCTTACATAGTCTCTAATGACAAGAACCACATGATTTTTCTCTCACAGCCTGAATGGTGTAAACTTTCTAAATGTTCCACTAAACCTAGATATTAAAATTGTCATCTACTGGCCCTTGCACCAATGACATTTTCCAAAAACTTGAGCATCAAGTTGTGTCAAAATGGAGTTACAGAAAATGCATGGAGAGAGGCCTATCTAGAACACTTTAAGTCCAAATGAATACGTGAAAATATATTTTTTCAAAGACTGTGTGTATGTGTATGTGTGTGTTTCAATACTCAATGAATCCTGACATGAGAAGCGATATCTCAGAAAATACATTTATAAAATAGGCTCCCCACCTCCCGCGACCCCCCGCCCCCCCAAAAAAATCAACTACAAACAATGAAATTTATTTCTGTGACATTTCCAGGAAGCTTGATTTATAAAAAAGCACTTCCCATAGACACATTAACAATCAACTAAATCAATCAACTGATTAACAGTTGGAGAAAGTGCACGCCCAGTATAACCTTATCTAACTTGAGGGTCTGTGATGGGGCATTTTTCTGCAACTTTGTAATTTTAATGAATTCACCTATTTGATGTGAGTTCTCCTTTCGAATGACTGGTTACTTCAGTCAAAATGAACAAACTTGCTGAAGGCAGAGATTAAACTGACACAAACGATTAAATTTAGCGATCTTTAAAGTATTCAATATAAACATTAATAGGCCAAAAAATAAAATTTTCTACTGAGCAGTTTAGATGAAGCTTGCAAGTCTCTGGAGATCAAAGGCCCTGTGGAGAGGCTGACTGAGGAACACTGCCCATTGGAATCAGCCTTAAGGCATGTACTGGAAAACTCTGCCAAGGAATTCCAAATTCCTTTACTGATCGAAGGCAAATGTTTCTCAGATGCCCTTAAACAACTGCCCTTTCTAGAATACCGGGTAGGAAAAGAAATGGTCACAGTCCACACTTTCTTGGGACTGTGCAGGACACACCTGATCCGACCCCTTGTCTGTGTGGGGCTTTCCGTGTCTCTTCCTGTCGTTCTGTGGAGCTTATCCGTTCCTGGGTTTGCCGCTGCCATTCTAGGGAGGTTCTAGTTGGACCATCCAGTGAGCTCTTTGTGTCTTCTAGGGCGGATGCGTGTTGTCTCTCCAGAGAGCTTCCTTTTCTCTCTGTTGAGTTTTCCACGTTACCAGCCTGCTGGCTCGAGCCTATCTGCTGCCTGAGACCCTGACCTGGTGGGGGATCTGGTGGTGGTGGAAGATCTAAAAATTTTGAATAATGTTTAGAATGGACTAAAATTTAATGAAAAATACAGGTTTTAGTTCACGTTGAAGAAAATCTTTGCCCTCATACAGGTATTACCCATACAAAAGAAATTTGGGGAAAATAAAAGTCAACTGTTTATTTCCAAAGCTCATATTATTGCTCTCTCTGCTGTCTTTCGGCCATCGCATCATTGAAACAGAATTGACTAGTGTTGCTCAACAGTTAAATGTGGGAAGTGTTTTCAGTTGCATATTGAGGCTATCATGCAAGGTGTAAAGGGCAGTTCACTGTTTATGTTCAATCCACTGTCCAACCCTCCTTCCCCAAGAAATACCATGACACAAAATAAGATCACTAGAAATTCCAGAAGCTGTGCTAGCACAAGGCCCCAAGAACAAAAGGTCTCCAAAGGGAATGTCCCCCTCGGGAAATTCAGAACGATATGACGCCTTTACCCATGTATGTGGCACATTTAACAACATTAAGCTAACATTTATTAAATGCAATTAACATTCTGCTTGACAACCAATTCTGGCTGTTCGTTTCATGAGTTAGCTAATGAGTTACAACTAATATATTATAATCTTCCAATGTATTAATTTTAATAAGTAATAACCAATGTTCAGAGTAAAGATTGAATGTGTTTTATGGTGCTAGAGAAGACAATGCATCACAGAAATTTGAGATAGAGTAGAAGAGATAATTTTTCAGAAAAGCTCTTTAAAGTAAATATCAGGAAAAAATTTAAGGTTCCAATATCAGCTCCCTTTTCATCTCTCTTTTATTAACTCTTCAGATCATAATAGCTTTATATTTTGTATGTCTTCGATTGTGAAATCATAGTCCTTTCTTTCACTTTTAAGTATGTATTAGTTCTGAAATTACTTTGCTGAAGATTTTGAAATCTTCTGAACATCAATTTGGATCATTTTCTTCTCATTTTTCTTGCATGTTATTGTAAACTTCTTTGTTCATCCTTAGAATATTGGTAATTATATTATTTTTTCATAAAGACCAAATATCATATAAAATGCACATTTATTTCATTAATAGAGGACATTGTACATAACATAGTCAATTATTTCTGATGCCATTTTTGTAAATGTATTCTGTTGTTTCTAATAACATTCTGTTTGTGAAATTTAGAAGGAAAATGTATAAATTTCTTGTAGACAAAAGATAGCTTCCTTAACAGTCAGCTAAGCCATTCCTTTCAAAGACTTCAAGAACCTTTATACTCTCTTTTATGAGCAAAATGATACTATTCTCCATTGAACTGATAATGTTGGTCTCTGGAGCATCTCCTCTGAGTTCCTAAGATGGAGCAGCATTGCCAGTTCTTACGTGTGTCCTCATGTTAAATTATGAATTGCTAATAACTGAAGGGAACAGGGTCTCTGGTTGGGAGGATAAAGTTGCATTTGGAATATTTTTCCAAAATGAAGAAATAATCCAATATTGAGATATCTGTTTGTTGGATAATCCAATGAGTTTGGTGTTTCCTTCATATTCGATAGTACTGACTTCCTTCACTATATGTTATTATAAATGCAAATTATTTCATTTGATTTATTGAACTTAGACTGCCAGTGAGCAGAAATGATTGTATTTGCTTCCAAAATAACTTATCTTGTCATTGATTTTTATTCTCCATCAGAGCAGCTTCGTTTTTAAAATGGCCAAAACAGCATCTGCTTATGCCAGCTAAAATTCTGATTATTATTTAATTTAACCAAAAATTATATAGCTTCATAAGAAATATCCTTGGGGTTCGTATATTTTAAGAAGAAAGGACATTACATACACATTGAAATAAACTAATTGGAAAAAGAAATGGGATTAAGAATGGGTTTTTGAAAAATAAAAGTATGTAATCAAATACATTTACTTAAATTAAATTTATTACTCATTTCTATGTTGATTCATTTCAACCAAATCAATTCACTAAAAAGTCTCTTACTGGCCTACTGAGGATTAGCTCTTTTCAGGCACACAACAGTCCAATGAGATAGGTGCCATTATTACCTTCCATTTTTAGATAAGAAAATGAAGGCAAAAAGAAATAAAAAATCTCCAGCTTGGATCTTTTCTCCTATACACTCCAGACTCATATAACCAGATCTACACTGGACAGTTCCACTTAGGTGTTTAGAAAGCTTCTCAAATTTCATGTATCAAAACTCAGCTCCAGATCATCCTATATAAAATATGCTTCCTCTGCAGTGTTTCTTCTCTCAGTTGGTCACAGTTACATTCTACAAGTTAGCCAACATTTCAGAGTAATGTGGTTTCCTTTCTTTATGGCCTACGTTTATTTCATAACAACTCCCGTTAGCTCTACCTCCAAAATCCAACCTTTCTTAACATTGTCATTGATTCTCCTTTGGCATGAACCACCATCATCTCTTCTCCACTTTGGTAGCTTCCACAATCTCCACTTTACCTCATTTAGTATATCTCAACACAGCAGCTAGAATTACTTTTTAAAAAATAAACAAATAAATAAGATCATGTCACTTCCCTGCCTTAAACACACACACATGCATACACACATGCACATACATACACACCCCGTCCAGTGGTTTACCATTCGAAGTAAGAGCTAATGTCATTATGGTAGCTTAAAGGTCTGACAAACACTAGCCTTCATTTGCTTGCCTGACTTCGTATTCTATCTTGTTTCTCTCTCTGCTCCAGTCATATTGTTCCCTTTCCTTTTTATCAAATAAGTCTCAGGCTTTCACTTGCCATTCTCATTTCCTGGAATAACCTTTCCTCAGATATCAGCATTACTCTTTCGCTGATGTTATTCCAGTCTTTTCTCAAATGCTGCCTTCTTGGTGAGGCCTTCCCCAATCACTCTACTTAAAAATACTTCCTCCCTACACCTATACTTCTCAACTCCCTTCCCTTTGTTTCTACCCCATAACATTTATCACCATCTTTCTTACATGTTCATGTATGTACTTAGGTTGGTCTTCATCTATCTTCCCTAACTAAAATATAAAAAGGCAGGAGATTTTTGTCTGTTTGGCTCCCATCGTCTATTATATGTTATATGCTTAATAAGTATTTGAGTGAATAATAAATATGTAAATTTATTTGCTCAAAGGCCAACGCTAGTAAGTAAATTTGCTCAAAGGCCAAAGCTCGTATGCGGCAGGGATGAGAAAGGGCCCCTTCTCTGAACAAGACATTAAGAACTAGGGGAAAGGGGCCGGGCATGGTGGCTCATGCCTATAATCCTGGCACTTTGGGAGGTGGAGGTGGGCAGATAGCCTGAGGTCAGAAGTTCGAGACTAGCCTGGCCAACATGGTAAAACCCTGTCTCTATCAAAAATACAAAATTTGCTGGTTGTGGTGGTGCATGCCTGTAATCCCAGCTACTCAGGAGGCTGAGGCAGGAGAATCGCTTGAACCCAGAAGGTGGAAGTTGCAGTGAGCTGAGATCGCACCACTGCACTACAGCCTGGATGACAGGAGCAAAACTCCTTCTCAAAAAAAAAAAAAAAAAAAAAGGCTAGGTGAAAGGGAGAATAGGCTGGAAACAGATTATCTAGGAAAAACAGGTTGATGGGTAAACAGATCTATCTTC